>NC_135786.1:103060833-103365000 GCF_051106095.1 Pogona vitticeps | reverse complement strand
TGAGCAGAAAAATGGATGAGCCCAATTTAAGTGCCCAAGGAACTGTTGCAACTGCACTAATGTAAATTGAGATGGAGTTTTTAGTTCTGGTAAGAATGGAGAAGATGTAGCTTGCAACAGTTTGTGCCCTAGATAAAGAAACTGAGGTGTGGTTTGCATCTTTTCTGGAGCTATGTGAAGGCCTTTTTTCTCTAAGTTAGCTAGAGAATCAAAATAGTAGTGGGGAGGGATTGCTCAGCCACCAAAATGTCATTCCTGTAATGATATACAAGCAATTCAGGATGCTCCAAGTGAAATTGCTGTAGGGCTAGATCCACAAAATGTTGACATAAAGTCAGGGAATTCAACTTTCCCTGAGGCAAGACTTTGCACTGACATCTTTGAGTAGGTTGGGAATTGTTGTACACAGGGACCGTAAAGGGAACTTTTTCCCTGTCTTGTGGTGCTAGAGGAATAGTGAAGAAACAGTCCTTGAGATCCACTATCATTAACTCGTAGTGTTGGGGTATCAAATTTGGATTAGGTAAGCCGCATTGTAAAGGGCCCATAGGCTGAATGTGCTTGTTAACTTCCGAAGGTCATGTAGCAAATTTCACTTCCCAGATTTCTTTTTGATGGTGAAAATGGGGGGTTTTCCATGGACTGGTGTGACAGGTTTGGATGAAACCTGGAGGAATTGTTAAATACAGTTTTGTACTATTCAATAAGTATTTGTAAGGATCATTACTAAAGAAACAAGCAAAGCTAGAATTTATCCAGCTGAGTAAATTGTAACAGCTGAGAGAGCAATCCCAGGATTGGCTAACCCTGGGATAAAGCTAGCAGACCTAGCACACACACACTGTGGTGGTATGGGTTGGTGTCGTTGTGTTGCTGTGCTGGAGTATCCTGGAAGAAGCTGTGTCTTTGTGCTGTATATTGGAAGAAGAACTCTGGCTACTGGACTGAACATATGGTATTTGACTGCTGAACTAATTTATAAGGACTTTGACTCTGATTTATACATTGAACTCTGTGGAAGCTGCTGTGTATGACTTTGGGACTGGAAATAAGGACTAAGCTGTATGTGTATGTATATATCCTGTAAATAATACAACTATTCTGCTATCAACACTGCTTTATTGCTTGGCGTCTTCATCTCTCAGGGAAGTTCTTTTGGTTAGCGCCACCTGATGCATCCTGGTAATACCGCAACTCTGTCAATGGTTATGGGCCCAGGTATACACCCAGGTATATGCCCAGGAAGCTAGTAAAGAGATTGTTGACCTGAGAAAAATCCAGAAGAAAGGAGCCAAGAAGAGTACAAGCAGCAGAAGTGAGTAAAAACAGCTTTGTCTACAGTCTATGAAAATAGCAAGTGAAATATTAATGTCAGGACTGAGTATTAAGAAACTAAATGGAGAAAACTACTCCACTTGGCAGCAGAAAGTCCAACTACTTCTCCAGAAAGAGTCATTGTGGGACATAGTAGAGAATCCCCCAGCTGTGCTAAATGATGAAAACAAGGTACAGAATTGTAAAGCACTTGCAATAATTGGGTTGACTCTAGAAGACCGTCTCCTAATCCATCTTAGAGGCCAAACTTCTGCAAAGCAAGCATAGGAGGATTTAAGGGGACTCTTTGTAAGAGTCAGCGTTGGAAGCCAAATCCAAATTGCAAGAAAGCTATTTCGTACCAGATTACAAACTGGTGGGAGTATGTTACAACATTTAGAGCTAATGAAAACAATGATCATGGACTTAAGAGAGAAAAATATAGTCTTTACAGAGCTACAAGAAGCTTTCATAATTCTCTCTTCACTAGACAAAACATATGACCAATTTGTATCCAATTTAGAGGTTCTTCCACAAGCTGAACTGACAGTATTGATTGTAACCAGTAGGCTTATGGAGGAGGAATAGAATAGGAAACATAACTTGCAACTACGTGACTCCAAACCTTCTAATCATAGAAACAAGCTGAGAGAAATTGGGGAGGAAGAGGTCACAGCTGCAAATATTCAACCTGGAAGGTGATGCTTTGCCTGTGGTTCCAGACGACATCTGATTAAAAATTGTAAATTTAAGAAGAGAGAAAGAAAACAGCCACAACATGATAAAGATGCATCACATCCGACAGAGACTATTTATAACACCAAACACCACAATGAAGAATGGATTGTTGACTCAGGGGCAACGGCAAACATGTGTAAGGATAAGAAGCTGATATTCAATTTTCAAACAGTATTTAATCAGCAAGTATTTTTGGCTGATGATATAAGTGCCAAAATTATGGGCAAAGATAAAGTAAAATTACCGTGTTTAAAACAGCCAATTGATGTAATATATGTGCCAAAGCTAAAACATAAATTACTATCAGTTAGCTCATTAGCTAAAGAAGGCTTTACTAGCACATTCTATAAGAGTAAATGTGCAATTACTAGTGAAAATAACGAAAAGCTGACTTGCTATATTAGAAACAATCTATATAGGTTGAACAGTGTAAATGCTAATAATGTCTATGAAAATGTATGCCCACATAAGGATTGTATTCACTTGTGTCATTTGAGATTACGTCATGCTAACTATAAGACATTATGTAAGACAATAGAAAACTCAATTGGAGTAAATTTAAAGCAATGTGATAAGTACATAAACTGCCAAGCTTGTCAATTAGCTAAAAGTAAATGTGCTCCTACTAAAAAACACAGTAATATACAAGTTGGCAATATTTTAGACTTAGTATCAATGGATTTAATAGGACCTAAACGTGCATCTTTAGGAGGAGCAAAGTATATCCTTTCAATCCAAGATCAGAAATCTAGATTTGGTTTCTGCTACTCAATGAAGGATAAAAGCTCAACACACATTGAATTTGAAAAATGGTTGAAGTTTGTGGAAAGAAAGAGAGGCAGAAAAGTTAAGCAGATACAGACAGATAATGGAACTGAATTTACAAATGCAAAGTTCCAGTCAATTTTGAGAAAGCATGGGATTACTCATAGGAAATCTGCTCCTTATACTCCAACACAAAATGCATTCATAGAGAGAAGAGGTCAAACACTTCAAAACATGGCTGAGGCTATGATAAGAGGAAGTAAACTTTCAGAACGATATTCTGAAGGCTATTCTTTGTGCAAACTTTATTTGAATATACTTTGGCACAGTGGCATAAATAATATTCCATATACTATCTGGACAGGGAGAAAACCAAATTTAAAATTTCTGCATGTATTTGGGTCACCTGCATGGGTACATATCCCTAAATAGACTAGAAGAAAAGGTGATAGGAAGGCTAAGCTAATGTATTTCTTGGGTTACCAACAAAATAGACAAGCATATAGATTTGGTTTACCCAACACAAACAAAATAATAATTAGCAGCAGTGCCTCATTTAATGAACATGCTTATTGGGACAAAATTAATTTACCTCCAGAAACCATCATCCACACACCAGATATGCAGGAGAATGGGGAAGGTGATGATGAGGAAAACTCACAGCCAGAAGAGGTGATCAAGAAAGAGACAGAACCTGTTGAACCACAGCCAGATAGTGAAATCCCTTCTACCTCAGAGGAGAGGGAAACTCCTGAGGAGGAGAGAGAATTGCCTAGGAGATCAGCCAGGGAGCATAGACCTCCAGATAGATATCAACCAGAAACTTATTATTGTCTTAACGTAGCAGAGCCTGAAACTTATGAAGATATTTGCAATATGTCAAAGATTGAGCAAGAAAAATGGAAAGAAGCATTAGATAAGGAGTTAAAATCTCTGAAGCAATTAAAAGTATATGAGGAAATTGAGGAACCTGCTAACTGTAAAATTATTGGGTGCAGATGGATATTTAAGAAGAAAGTTGATGCTGATGGTAATTTAAGATATAGAGCAAGGTTAGTTGCAAAAGGATATTCTCAGACTTCAAATGATTACGATCAGGTATTTGCCCTGGCTTTAAGGCCAGAAACCTTGAGATTCGTGTTAACATATGCTGCCAAACACAACCTAGTCTCTAGGCATATAGATATAGAAACAGCTTACCTATATGCTGATTTGCAACACACAATATATATGAAGATACCACCTAGCATTGGAAAAAAAAGGTAACCGTTGGCTATTGAAAAAGAGTTTATATGGATTGAGGCAGAGTGGATATGAATGGAATCAGCATTTATCTAAAACACTCAAAGATAATAGATTCTTAAAAGGGAAAGTAGATCCATGTCTACTTATAAAAAGGGATGAACAAGCTATTATATTGGTATTTGTTGATGACATTGCCATATTTACAAAGGATGAGAAATCTGCAAATAACATAATCCAAATGCTAAAGAAAAACTCTAATTTAAGGGACTTGGGTGATAATAGCAACTACTTAGGAGTAGAAATAAAAAGATATGCAAAAGGATTCAAAATAGCTCAGAGAAATAAAATAATGAAGCTATTAAAGCAATACAACATGGTGCCATCACTCCAATGAATGTGGAATTTGAAAAAGAAAATGTAACGTCCTGAATGTGATATTGATTTATATAGATCTTTGATAGGTAGTCTGTTATACCTAAGTAGATGGTCAAGACCAGATATATCTATAGCAGTAAATTTATTGTCAAGAAATGTAAGCAAGCCAAACGAAAAACATTGGCAAGCTGCTGACAGAGTATTAAGATATTTAAAAGAAACACAAAACAAACAGTTATATTTAGAACCAAAGGGAGAGTTGACTATAACAGCATACGCTGATGCAAATTATGGAAATGATATCATAACAAGGTCTACATCAGGCATGACAGTTCATTTAGGTGAAAGTTTAGTAAATTGGAAAACAGCAAGACAAAAGTTTATATCACTGTCATCTGCTGAGTCAGAATATGCTGCATTATCAGAACTATGTACTGACCTTGTTTACTATAAATAATTAGCACAGGATCTAGGGATAGATTTACAAGATCCAATAACAGTGTTTGAGGATAACCAAGCTGTAATTCAGATGGCAACTTCTCTGAATATAAAAAAACAGGTCTAAGCACACTGATATACGATATCAAAATGTAAAACAAAGTATTGAAAATGGAATGATTAAACTGATTTACTGTGAAACAGAAAAGAATATTGCAGACAGTTTAACTAAGGTACTGGGACCTACAAAACATGAAAGAGCTTGTAACATGTTGGGAATGAAATGAAATGAATATGCATGTGAAGATTATGTAATGTGAAATATTAAAAAAACAATTTAAAGAATGTATATGTGTAAACAAAACTGAATTCAACAATTGGAGGAGATTGACAGGTTTGGGAGGTCTAGTGCATCCTGGTAATCCCGCAACTCTGTTATGGTGGAATACTCTATATGTCCTTGATCGAATTGTTCCTTAACTAAGGCCTCCACTATGTGGAGCTTTTCTTTAGACAGTGGCCATTGATCAACCCAGATAGGTGATCCAGGGAGCCATGTTAATGACAAGGCTGTGTCAGATTGCGTAGAGGTCTGTATTATAAAGTTGTCTGCAATTTTGCATCAATCTTTTTCAAGAGATCCCGACCCCAGATGGAAAAGGGAATAGGCAGAATGTAAGGAATGATTGTGACTTGTCTAGGAGAGTCACCTAGACTTTCCAGAACAATGGGCTGAATGCTTTTCTGGGCTTGCTCATAACCTCCAACTCCCCCAATGTCATGCACTGGCTGGGTCGGATAGCTTTCTGGCCAGTCTTTCTTTGCAGTAACGGTAACGTCAGCTCCCATATCAATCAGGCTATTAAGGACAAACTATCCCATTTTAAGAGGGAATCGGGGCTGTGAGTGTTTGATGGTAGTTAAGTCAGCAACTTGAGTAGAACCAAAACACCCACTACAAGGGCTAGTAGAAGGACCCATATGTGTTAATGGAAACAACAACAATTGAGCGATAGATCACCCGCAGGAAGGACGTGCGGTATATTAGACCAGGTTTGAATTGTTAGAGGTCCTTCATAATACCCATAAATGACGTCTGGTACAACAAATAAACCCCGTGCAGAGATGCTAGAGCAGGGGAGAATGAGACCCACAGTATCTTTGGGTATCGGTCCATGATGTGCTGTTTTGACTTTGCAGACAGCTAGAGGGAATTGATAGCCGACCTCTTTGGCTGTGATCAAATCATGACTGGCACTTTTAACAGTAGCAGGTTGGATTTCTTGAACTGGGGAAGAATTCACTGAGTTCCCCCCACTTGACCCGGGGATGGAGGTCCAACCGACTTGGAGTTTCCTGATGTTAGAACAGACTTGCCCAGTGATAACCTTTCGGACACCGGGGGCATTTTTTAGAAGGGTGTTTATTATTTTGGGGGGTTGATCTACATTCCTGTCTGAAGTGCCCTTCCTTGCCACAGGAAAAACATTTACAATCTCAGATGGGGTTCAAGGAGGTAGCCATGGCTGTGGCCAAAAGCTGTGTCTTGTGAGTTTCTGTCCCAATATTCTGACATAATTCTAGCATGGCAGCAATGTCAGTCTCTGGTTTATTGTAAATAGCCTGAAGGGCCATTTTACAATCCATGCTAGCATTTTTAAACACCAGCTGTTTCATCAAAATAACAGCAGCCTCAGTATTCTCCACCTGCCGTTCAATCGCTCTTTGCAATTCATTAATGAAAGACATATAGTCCTCTGTAGGACCCTGGTGCAAATTGGCAAAAGACCCTAAAGGGGCACCTTTGTCTGGGATTTTTAACCAGGCTCCTCTAACAATGTCAGCCACTTGTGCCAATCCCCTCTTAGGGATGGTAATCTGCTGTGCCATGGTGACAAAGAGTCCATCTCCATTTAGCATATCTGCAGACACAGCAATAGTGTTTTGTAAATTATTCAAGGCCAGAACGGCAGCAGTGTCTCTCCATTCCTGCATGAATAATACATATTGCACAGGAGTGAGCATTGCTTTAACCAAGACTTTCCAATCAGCTAGAATATGATTTCCATTTCCTCGTAAGCCATCAACCAACCCAAGAGTAAAACTGCTATGGAGACTGTTTTCAACTACACTTTTTTTCAACTCTTTAAACATGGCAAGGGGAAGACTTACATGAACATGGTGTCCCTGATTGTTACGAACCACAGGACAAGCAGACATAAGGGGGAGGGTGGCAGCAACATCTTCTGGGTTCCCTTGGGCCATAACATCAGATAACATCTGCTGCATAGCTGAATGAGTGGGGGGAGGAGGGGGGAGGAGAAAGGGAAGAAGGGGCCATCGAAAGAGCAGCAGGAGCTGCATAGGAAAGATGATTGTTTCTATTTTCATGGCGATCTGGTGGCTTAGAGTGTGGCAAAATCTGAGGGGCTGTTGGAAGGTTAGCTAAAGACTGGGCTAACAAAGTGTTCATGATCTTTTAAATCACATCCCAGCAAAAATGCCATGTATGGAGGACTTTAACTGGAGCAACAGGGTCTTCATGAAGTTTATTCCCAATGTTATCCCAATCTGAAAGCTTAAAGCTACCTCCTACCAGATACCATGGACAATAAGTACTTATTTCTTTCATTAAATCCTCTACTGAAGCAGATACATCATGGTGACCTTCTTTATGGAGCAAATAAATCAAGTCCCTTTTATGTTGAGTTTGAAGTGCTGTAAGAGTGTTTCCCATTTTTAACTAGTAATAGTCACCGTGATCCAAAGAGGATGCGAACATGTGTCTGGAGCCCTTGTCAGGCAAGGTGAGATGCTTTGATTGCCTCAGGCGATGTCCCTGTTCGGGCACCAAATGTGGGTGATTACGGAACAAAGGAAGGCTAATTGCCTTAGAGAAAGAACAAAGGAATCAACAGTGGATGTCCGAGCCAGCGGAGCCTACAGGCAATGCCCTGAGAGCTCTTTTATTTACTTGGCATGATTACATAGTATGTTGTGAAAGAGACAGATAGGATACTAGTTACCTAATCATAACTAGGATTGGCTGAAATAACCCTTTGATCTTATGCTCTACCTCTAAGCAAAAAGGCCAAATAAGGGGTTACCTCGCCTGCTGGCAGCTGCCGCTTCCTGCCAGGAGTGTATGCACGTCACTGGAACAGAATGCAGCTACAACCTTTAAGCAGAAGTTTTCCATACATTGCTCCCACTTGGGGTTGGGATGTGGCGTGTTTGTGTGTGTGCGCCAGCTATGTTCCTCACATTACTTCCACCTTTTAATTCCCATGCACTTTCAGGTTAAATTCTTGACTAGAGTATATGTGTGGAAATTAGCTGTGTGACTTTGAACCTTAATTGTATAGGATTCTAAATCACACAGGGAGCCTATTGTCTTATACTGGTTCCAGTTTTTTGCTCTTCCTCCTTCAGTGTGTGGAGGACAGGTAGCTGCTTGGACATGACTGTGCTGGCAGGCCTGAGTGGCAGAATCATTACATCCCAACAGTGCATGAAAACTTGACAACACCATGCTCTCTTTGGCCTTAAACACACACACACACACACACACACACACACACACACACACACACACACACACACACACACACACACACACACACACACACACCATCACGGTTGGTGTTGAGGAATCTCAGTTTGTACTCAGCAGATAAATGGCCCCTGAGCCAGCTATTTAATGCAGACTCACAGGTTCAAATTCCTGATTTACTTTATTGGACAATCTTTGGCTACCTCTCAGCTTAAGTTAATTCCACATGACTATTATGAAGAAAAACTGGAACATCCATGAATACTATTCTGAGGACTCAGCTATGTGGCTTGATAGGAGTGGGCTGGAGTGGGCTAAATAAGTTTGCTTAAGATTGTGTAGAAGTCCAAAATGTTGTTTAGTGCTATCCTTGCATTCACATGGTACATACACCTCAAGTGAACCTGTTTGGCCCATCTTCCTTAAAAGGCAAAGAAAATAAATAAAAAAAAATTAAAGCATCCTCCTTATGGCAGGAAGCCTTCAGTTTTAAATTTTTCCTAAAAGGTATAACTCATCATTGCTAACCTAATAGGCTTTGAAAAATCCACAGAGGAAGGTTTTAATTTCCCAGTATCTTGAAGTGGCTAAGCTTAAGGCACTTAATGATATTGGGAAACGGAAAGTGGAACTGAAATTTAAAGCCACAAGCTTTGCTTCAGTTAGGTCCCAACAATGCATGTATTGGAAACAAACCAAAATGGTGGTCCTCACCTTCAAAAAGCCAGTAACCCCTGATAGGGACCCAGAAAGGTACCAATAGGAACACTGGGAACAGCTGGTTTGCACTAAAATTAAATTTTCTGGTCACATGCAAAAAAAGCCAATCAATCCATCCCTCTAGCAGACCAAACAGTGGGACAAATACCCATGCAGCCATCCCCTCAGTGTCTTTGAGTAAGAGGATGCAAATAAGTTGAGAAAATCTTGAAAAATATATTCATTCTCCTAAGCAATGGTCACTCCTGTAGAACTTGCATCTTAGCATCATGTGCTTCCATAAGTTCAGTGTCAAAGTACAAGTTGCAAATAATCCATTATTAGAGCTAAAATCACATTAGTGTTCCAGACGTCTGATTTAGGCAATCATCCACATCTGAGAGATCCGGCTTTTAGGCATAGGCTGCATTTCACATCCAAAGATCAATGAGAAAACAAAGCAAGCTAATTTGCACAGTATGTGAGGTAAGAAAAGTTCCTGCTGTGATAATCTTCAACTAAGGCAGGGGTCTCCAGACTACAGCCTGCGGGCCACATCTGGCCCACCTTGCCTTTTTATCCAGCCAGGGCATAGGAAGAGGAAGGAAGGGGGACTAGCTCAAATTTTATTTTGATTGTGTGAAAGGATCACTCATGGGAGCGAAAGAAAGAAAGAAAGAAAGAAAGAAAGAAGAGAGAGAGAGAGAGAGAGAGAGAGAGAGAGAGAAAGAAAGAAAGAAAGAAAGAAAGAAAGAAAAAGAAAGAAAGAAAGAAAGAAAGAAAGAAAGAAAGAAAGAAAGAAAGAAAGAAAGAAAGAAAGAAAGAAAGAAAGACTATTGGGAAATGCTAATGGTCGTGAAAACTGAAATTAGTGGGTACAAAACAGCCCTTAATGGAGAGGCAATTTGGCAGCAACTACCTGCTGTCAAAGCCAAAGATGTCATAATTTTATTTATTTATTTACTTCCTCATTGAATCTTGGAAAACACCCTCTCAAGAAATTTGCCACCCCAGAAACTGGTGATTTTCTTGTTGTGTGGAATTTCTCCAAGTCTTAATAGTGCTTTGGCATGGCATAGAGCCTCATTCATTATTCATAATAATCTAGTCAGAGGGCACACAGCGACTAGATAAATTCTCACCTAAATGACAACAGCTGACAAGGCCTGGAGTTTTATAGCCCTTCTTCTGCCATAGGAAGGTGCTGTGGGCAAAGGTCCAGAATGATCTTCTGCTAATGACCAACATGATATATGAGCAGTTGCTGATTTCCTGACACAGGGTCTACTCAGCTGAGTATCCTGCCCCTCTCTGTGAGGAGGATATTTGACAGGCAGCAGTACACCTTCCTTCTGCAACAGGGCACAAATAAGGGTTAATTCCAAATCAGATGGGACTGACAACAAAACTAGAAACCTAGGAAAGGGCTGGTGTATGGGGAATCCTGTCAGAAATGTGTACATTTCAACCATGTCATAATGGGCAAATAAGCATTTGTTTCTTGCTTCTGAAAACATGCTTTCTTTTTGTTACCTGGGGGTTGAACAATTCTGACCACAGATAGCATGTGCATACATTGCTTTCTCTGAATCCATCTTAGGAACTGAAGAGTATTCATTATTCATTTTTTCTCATAAAGGGAAACAGTAAATTTCAGGCCGCAGATAATTGAGAGAGATGGTCATATTAATCATAACTCCTTCCATATTCATTTTGGCCACTACTTGTTTTGTTTTCTTCTAATGTATATTAATTGAACTGTAACTGAGGATTGCCAGGTTGGTGACATCCCATTGCTTGAGATTTCAGGTCCAAAGTCTGACATGGAGAAGGGAGCAGGTCTTTGGGATATCTAAAAATGGAGTGACCCAGTGGTGTAAAATAATGGGTCTCTTGACATGCTTGGACTACAGCCTCCAGATGTCTTCAAGAATTCAGGGGGCTTTAACCATCAAATCAAAGTCCTTACTACTGGTTGTAATCACTTATATTCGGAGCTGCAAGGAATTAGGGGGCTGGTAGTCTCCCTGTCTGTTATGCTACATACAGAGTGCATCTCAAAGAACAACCAGTCCCCTAATGCCTCAATGCTCCAGAACTCTAGCTATGGGAATTCTTGCAGACCGCTGGGGGCTGTAGTTAAAAAATGTTGAAAGTCTCATGTCTAGTGATATCCATCTGCTGTCACAGAAGCAGGCCAGGCAAGAGTTGGGAGTGAGTCTGAAACGGCTTCTGGGCCATGTGGTTGTGGAAACAAGCATGAGCATTTGTCTTCTTGCCTCAAAGCCCAGGTCCTCTCACCTGGAGGCCCAGGAAACTTCAGCTCCTTCATTATCTTTAGTTTACTTAAATTAAACAGGATTGGGATCAAGGATTGGCATCATTGTGTGTGAGTGACGGAGGTTTAACCTTATGCTAGCTGGGGTTTTTTTTTAAATTTCAGACTGCTCTCTTTCAACTCAGACATTGAGGAGTCTTCTGCGTTCTAGTTATGATGGAGGAGCTGGCATTAGAAATAAATGAATAAAAGCTAAATTTTAACCCTTCCATACCTGCACACAAGGGTCCCAGTTTTGACTAGGTCTATTTACAATAGGGAGCTTTAATTCCATATTCTGTATCTATACTACAACTATTGCAAAGTTTAGTCCTGAGAGTTTATGTTTAATTAAGCTTTCTGCCATTAATCTAACCTCGTCTCTCTTCTCTGGAAAATCAGAAGCAATTCTAACTACATCATGGGTGGAGATCAGTATGAACGCAAAGCCAAGTGGGACAGGAAAATAGCCCATAGGTAATTGGCTATCTTCAGAAAGTTCCTGCAGATTTTCAGACATATACCCATGAGGCCTAGCAACTTGCCAAGCAACTATAAATGAAGTCACCTAACACAATTATCTCAAGTTGTAGCAAACACATCACTCCCCAGCATGCCTCCCAACAACACTTTTCTGAGGTGATCAGAAAAGTTTCACACCTCAGGGCAATCAAATTATCATATGATAACTGTAACTTGTGAACTCTCCCTGTGACTCTTAGGAAGCAGATTTGTAGTGTGGTTGACCAACATATTGAAAATATGTTTTAGTTGACCTTTCTCATGATTTTCCCACAACTGTACAGAGAATGGGAATAAATACCTGTCATAAATTTGGTTTCTGAAGAATAGTCCTTGGAACATTCTGGAAGTGAGAAGTTCTGATTGGTTTTGATTTTAAAATTGATTAATAATATTGTATTTAAGCATAGGGAAAGACAAGGCAGCAGATAAAAATGGAGTGACCCAGCGGTGTAAAATAATCTGTAGGCATTAAGTAGTGGATTTTGCTAAATGGGGAGGGCTGAGAGAAATACTATACAGTTCTTAGAGAGCAGTCATGTACTTACTTACTTACTTACTTACTTACTTAATTACTTAATTACTTAATTACTTAATTACCTAATTACTTAATTACTTAATTACTTAAAATATTTTCACCTTCCTCTCTCCTTGGAAGTGACCCAAGATGGCTTACAACACTGAAAGACAATATTTAAGTTGAAAACAATGAGTATACAACAGTGGTTAACAAGGTTCCCTCTAAGTTGGGCATGCACAGATAGACTCTGCCTCTCACTGCAGAGCTCTCTTCCTCCTCTGCGCAGCAACTACGTTTGGTTCCTGTCATGAGGGAACCCTGTGCACAAGAGGGGCAGAGGTGTGCAGATGTGCAGGGCTGAAGTCACACACAAGAGAGGCGGAGCCCCGCCCAGCAGAAAATAAGAGGCTATTGGTAGTTAACGTCATTAAAGACAGTATTTACCTGGGAGTTAGCTCTATTGAACTCTATAAGACTTAGTTTTGAACAGATTTGTCTAGAATTGTGCTGTTAACTTCCCAGAACATTATCTATACACCGAGAATCTCTTTAGGTCTTTTGTCTGTAAGCATTAAAAAGGGAATTCGCTTTCCTGCTGTTTTCACACCTTTTAACTGGGCCAATATCAACCTTGAATGCGGAGAGTTATGTTCCCTTCATATAAGCCAATGTCGTTTGCGCTAGGGGATTTGAGATGTTTTAAGTAGGTTTCACTGCTTGACTCCAGGGCTTTGCCACAAGGCATTTCAGATTGTCTCCGGCTAGATGGGTGAGAATAAACAAATAAGCAGGCAAACAAAACAACCTGTTTAGTAAAGAAAATATTGCTTCACCCCACATGACTAAAAGGGATAAGTGGAGATATCGCCACTATCAAATTATGTTTGCGTTTTTCACAAAGAGGTTCATGCTCCCAGAGTTTTCCCCAAAGGCTGATTATATGTGTGAAGCAGCCACAGAACTCCCACAACCCTCAGTATGCACTGCTGGTTTTTATGAGATAAGCTCCATATCTCGATTTATGAATCTTCACCATTAAAGACATTCATATGTCTCATTTCTCATTAGTCTTTTCTCATAATAAAGTTTCGGGCTGTGTGTTTTCAGGATTGCATTCTCCTACATCAGACTGGTTTCCAGAAACAGTGTAAGATCCCAACATACCTAAGATGCTTTGAAAGATGTGAGCAGCTCCTTCTCCTTAGAGCCAGGCTATGAAATCTGGTGCTCTCCATATTCGTTGGAATACTGTACAGCCACCATGTTCTCCAGTGAACAAGCCAATTGGCTAAAAAGGATGTGGGTTGTAGTCCAAAATTTCTGAAGGATTCCATCCTACCCAGAAGTTATTGGATTGAGCAGCTTCCACTTTCCTGAGCAGAGTGGGACAAATAATGCTATTTGAGTAAAATTGACAAGGGACACATTTAAATAACCTCTGGAAGATTAAAAAGAAAGAGTATTTGGAAAGGGTTGTGGTGGTAATCCACCTTCCCCCTCCTTTTTTTCTGTTTTGTGAGTTCTCTCCAGACACATTTGGTGGGCGTTTTCCCTCATAGCAACATCAAGAGGACTGTCATCTTGAACTGAAATCCAAACTGCAGTGCCTTCCACAACCAACCACAACAACACGTGTTGTTTCGCTTGTTCGCACTTTTGCTGGCTTCAGTCACACTGTGAAGTCTCAGTTCGCCAGTCTTCTGCCTTGGGCTAACAGTCTGCAATAAAACTGAGTCTCTAAAATGACAAATATAAATGGGAGAAAGAATGCGATAAAAGAGAAAGATGAAAAAAATCACACACACACACATTTCACACTCTCATCTCTCATCTCCCTCTCTCTCTTGGGTCTACCGATTTATCAAACAGCTTGCAAGTGATACGTGCAACGGGCTGAACATTGTCCTACTCTTGGTAGAATTTGCTCTCTCCAGCACTGCTAAGGTGCCATTGCATCAAAGGAGAAGGACTTCAGAGCAATGGCATGTTGATGTTGCTTGTAGCTGAGCCAAGAAAATAAGTAATTTCACAAAGCATTGCCATGGGCCCACACACCTATGTAACGTGTGTGTGTGTGTGTGTGTGTGTGTGTGTGTGTGTGTGTGTGTGTGTGTGTGTGTGAGAGAGAGAGAGAGAGAGAGAGAGAGAGAGAGAGAGACTGGGGGTAGGTGGGATGGGGAGTGAGCTTTTCCTAGCCAATTAATTGAAGAAATTAAGCCTTTATATATATAGGCTAGTTTGGATAAAACTGGAGCTTATATGCTCATTAATAGATAGATAGATAGAGAGGGGGGGATGTTACATACAGCACTGATGTTACCTGTCTGTCATGGGTTTGGAGGGAAAGTTCCATCCTATGGGGAGTGGAAGGCGGGACATCAGGAGGAGGGGCTGTACTGTATATATATGTGAAGCCTGTGTGGTGAAGTTCAGGAGACGCTGGGATGTGACGAAGCAGCAGCTGGGAAGAAGAAGCTGGTGTGGGAGTCTGTGTGTCAGACAGGGTACTACTGTGTGTCAGTACCAACCTGATAGGTTCAGGTGTCTGAATGGTTAGCCAGAACTGATAGGTTCAGGGTCTGTGCTTCAAGTTAAGTGTTCTGTGTGAACCAAACTGTATGCATGTATGAATGAGACTAAGCCACGTTACTATATCTTATTCACCTGATCGTTTTATTTTCCCTGTGTGTTGTTTTAAATAAACCTTATTCTTTTATTTGTTTGAAAATCCATCCCTGGTCTGTGTGACTTCTTATAGGGAATGGTTGGTGGCAGCTTAGTTAACGTGTGGCAGATCCCAGTAGGTCTGGGTTTGTCACATTGATTGGTGTCCAGCGTGTGGGATACGACTGGTCCAGTTGTCCAGCGGTCCAGCAAAGCCTTGGCAAGTGTGCCCAGAGCAAGGGGGGTCTAGTCAGGGACAATCTGAGGCGCGTAGGTAATCTTCTAGGTGTACCTCACGGGGAGGTGCGCTAGTAGAAGAACGTGCCAACTGGGGAGACTAGATTAGGGTGCTCTGAGGCAGCCTGTTTTTGGCGGGAAAAAAGCTGAGGCAAAACTGTGAAACAGCAGTGATCTAGCCTGCCTGCTGAGAGGCCCAGCAGAGGGGGGTAGACTCTAACTCGCTACAGTTGCAAGTAGTGCTGAAGGACAGCAGCAATCTATAGGGAAAGCTGGTTCTGAGGCAAAAGAGAAAAAAAAAAGTGGTCGCTTTATTTTGAGGCTTGACTTTTTAAAGCAGCCTGTTCTGGGGGGGGGATTATGCCCTTGACTCGAAGCCAAATGGCAGAAATGGGTGAAGTGAAAGACCCCCAGGTTGACCAAGGTTCTGAGGATGAATTTGGCTCAGTGCAGGGTGACAGCACAGGAGAGCAGAACTCAGAACTCAGAAAAATGCTCCTAGCCCAACAGCATGAACTGAGGATGAGGGAAGTAGACTTAAGAGAAAGATCTGAAATCAGTCAGGCAGAGGCAGATGCCAAGAAAAGGGGAATGGCCATGAGGATGAAAGAGATGGAACTGGAACACAGAATGAGAATGGCACAATTAAAATTAACATTCCTAAATAAGAAAAATAACAATTTATCAGTTGAAGAAATTTCGGAAAGAGAAAAGTATGAGGCTCAGGTCAGACAAAGTGAGCAAGATTTTGAAAAATATAATCAGCAAAAAGACATTAAGTTAAAAGAAATCAGAGATAAGACTGAAGAAAAAGTAAAAGAGATAAAAGCTAGGGCTGAGGAAGAAAGTTTACAGATCAGGGCTGAGTTTGAGGCTAAGCAAAAGGAGCTAGAAAAGAAACCGAAATCTGTGGCAGAAGCAGCCGAGATCGCAGATTTTATTTCCCAAATAAGAAAGCCCTTGGGTGAGGGGAAATCTGTAGGTAAACCCAAAGAAACCTACAGCAAGTACTCTCAGGGACCAGGGAAAAGCCAGCAAGGGGGAGGGGCCCATGGTGAAGGGAAGCCCTCAGACGTGAAACCAAGACCTCAGATTTTGGAGGGAAAACCAAAACAGGATGAGAAAGACTCAAAATATAGCAGAAAATGTTATTTCTGTCAGGGAAAGGGCCATCTAATCTCAGGGTGTGAGAAATGGAAGCAGATAAAGGGAAATGTGCCTCATGATTCGAGTGGAACCAAGCCAAAAGCTGTGTTCTGTGTCCAGAAAGAGCAAAGCTCCTTGTCACCGAGGGAGCCTGTTGCCATGGCTACTCAATCTGGAACAGCTACCTCTGCTGATCAGGCTGAGGAAAATGGTCCTCTTGTAGAGGTCAGGCGCTGCCTGCTGGTGAGAACAGATTCTCAGTTGTTTGAGACAGCAGGGGTGGACGTAGGAATACTTGACCGTCAGTATCGGGGGCTGCGGGACACTTGTTCTCAGGTGACCCTGTGCCATCCAGATATTATTCCTAGGGAATATGTGATCCCAAATGAGAGCATGAAGGTGGCAGGGATTGAGGGGCAGGTGATCTCTCTGCCAGTAGCGGAGGTGCCTGTGAACTTTCAAGGCTGGAGGGGAGTTTGGCGGCTAGCGATTTCATCGACTCTGCCAGCAGCCGTGCTCGTGGGAAATGACCTGGCTGAACATGTGAAACGGGTGCTAGTGATTACACGCTCACAAGCCACCACGGGGACAGTTCAGGGGGGTAATGATGAGCCAGAGACGGAAGCAGAGGGGAGTTCAGAAGCTGTGGTGGAAACCTTAACCACAGACAGCAGATTTGGACAAGAGCAAAAGGCAGACGCCACTCTCCAAAAGTGTTTTGAACAGGTGACTGACGCCCAGCTAACACCTGAAACCCCAGTGAGATTTCTGGAGAAAAAGGGGATTTTATATAGAGAGACCCTGAGGAATATCTCAAAAGGGGGAGATGGGATCAGAAGTCAGCTGGTGGTACCTGAAAAGTATCGCCCCATGATCTTACAAAGGGGGCACTCTGACATGTTTGCTGCACACTTAGGGGTGAACAAAACACAGCAGAGAATCACACAGAATTTCTACTGGCCTAACATAGGGAAGCAGATCAGGGAGTTCTGTAAGCAATGTGATGTGTGTCAGCGGCAGGGGAATAATCGCGACAGGACCAAAGCAAAGTTGTGCCCTTTGCCTGTGATTGACACTCCGTTCAAATGCATAGGGGTGGATATTGTGGGACCTTTGCCCAAGGCCACAAAGAGGGGGAACAGGTTCATTCTCACCATTGTGGACCATGCCACGAGGTACCCTGAAGCCATTCCCTTGACTAACATTGAAACTAACACAGTGGCAGATGCCTTGGTGGGGTATATGTCCAGGATGGGATTTGCCTCAGAAATAATCACAGATTTGGGCGCATCATTCACATCGAAGCTCATGAAACGGTTATGGCAAATCTGTGGAATTAAGCACAAGGAAACCACTGCCTATCACCCTGAAAGTAATGGGTTAACCGAGAAGGTCATTGGGACTCTAATGCGCATGATTAGGGCTTACTTGGCAGAGAATCCAAACAATTGGGACCAGAAGCTGCAATCCCTTTTGTTTGCTTATCGATCAGTGCCACAAGCCAGTACCGGGTTCAGTCCGTTTGAACTTTTGTTTGGGAGAAGGGTGAAAGGGCCCCTTGATTTGATCAAACAAAATTGGGAGCAGATCACCCAGGATGACCCACAAGACGTTGTGACATATATAGACTCTTTAAGGAATGACCTAAAGAGAAACCTAGAGCTAGCAGCAGAGACCCTGCAAGCTCAAAAGGTCAGAAAGAAAACTTGGGATGACCAGGAAGGCAGGGAGAGGCACTTTGACCCAGGGGAGGAAGTGCTTTGGCCTAGGCCCTGCAAAGAGAACAAACTGCAGCTGGGTAGCCCAGAAATAAAATACTTGGGTCACATGGTAGGGGGAGGAGTGATAAAACCCCTAGAGGCCAAAATAGAAGCAGTTCGTGATTGGCCTAGACCCAACACCAAGAAAAAAGTCAAATCATTTCTTGGGTTGGTGGGCTACTACAGAAAGTTCATCCCGAGGTTTAGCGAGATTGCGGCTCCGCTGACCGATCTGACGAGGAAGAAGACTGATGACCACATCCCGTGGACCAGCGACTGTGAGGCGGCGTTCCAGAGGTTGAAGGAGGCGCTAATCAACTATCCAGTGCTGCGTGCTCCAGACTTCGACCGGGAGTTCATCATCTACACCGATGCGTCTAACAGCGGGGTAGGAGCAGTTCTGTGCCAGGAGGATGAGAATGGTGACCAGCATCCAGTGTCCTACCTGAGTAGGAAACTTCAAAAAGGTGAGAGACATTTGGCAACCGTGGAGAAGGAGTGTTTGGCCATAGTCTACGCGATCCAGAAGGCCAAGCCTTACATCTGGGGAAGACATTTTGTTCTGTGCACTGACCATTCACCACTGCAATGGTTAAAGACAATGAAAACCCACAATAGCAAACTTATGAGGTGGGCTTTAAACCTACAGGACTATGACTTTGAAGTGAAGGTGGTCAGAGGGTCAGTGAACTGTGTTGCTGACGCCTTGTCAAGAAGACCTGAAGAATGAAGACGGCGAAAGAAACATGGACTATGTATATATATTGATGACAAAAAGTTAAATGTACCTGTTTTTTGAACTTGGTTTGTATGAATAAAGGTAAATTGATGTAATGTATATGGTAAATGTTTAAATGCCTAATTGCTATGGTTAACTTAGAATGTAAGTATAAGTAAGTATGATATGGTATGTATAACTGTTGTTGTGTGTTTTATCCAGGTTGTTTTTTGGGAAAAAGCACCTTAGCTTTCCCCCTACAAAACAACTTATAAAGAGGGGAGGTGTTACATACAGCACTGATGTTACCTGTCTGTCATGGGTTTGGAGGGAAAGTTCCATCCTATGGGGAGTGGAAGGCGGGACATCAGGAGGAGGGGCTGTACTGTATATATATGTGAAGCCTGTGTGGTGAAGTTCAGGAGACGCTGGGATGTGACGAAGCAGCAGCTGGGAAGAAGAAGCTGGTGTGGGAGTCTGTGTGTCAGTACCAACCTGATAGGTTCAGGTGTCTGAATGGTTAGCCAGAACTGATAGGTTCAGGGTCTGTGCTTCAAGTTAAGTGTTCTGTGTGAACCAAACTGTATGCATGTATGAATGAGACTAAGCCACGTTACTATATCTTATTCACCTGATCGTTTTATTTTCCCTGTGTGTTGTTTTAAATAAACCTTATTCTTTTATTTGTTTGAAAATCCATCCCTGGTCTGTGTGACTTCTTATAGGGAATGGTTGGTGGCAGCTTAGTTAACGTGTGGCAGATCCCAGTAGGTCTGGGTTTGTAAGCCTTTATATATATAGGCTAGTTTGGATAAAACTGGAGCTTATATGCTCATTAATAGATAGATAGATAGAGAGGGGGGGATACATGGGATAGGGAGTGAGCTTTTCCTAGCCAAATAGCCTATATATATATATAGGCTATTTGGCTAGGAAAAGCTCACTCCCTAGCCCACGTATCCGCCCCCTCTCTATCTATCTATTAATGAGCATATAAGCTCCAGTTTTATCCAAACTAGTTTATTTTTTTAAGTTATTCTGTTCAAATTATATTTATTAAAGCTGGTTGAGTGACAGCAGGCAAACATAGGATTTTAAAAAAAACCTATGCAGAAGCAAATGAACAGCACAGTGAGATTCTGTTTATGATAAGAGCACACTGTTCAGAACTGATTTATTCACATATTTTAATGCAACTGTGGAGGGCACTTGTCTTGGTCAATGTTACTTCTGGCATGTGAAATGACATTGCACCTAACCAGAGCAAATACATTTGTATTAGATTGACCTTTTGTTATCCTGAGTTGACAAAGTGCTTTTCCTGCAATTACCACATCCCAAACCTTTTCTGTACAAATCAACTGTTGAGATATGATCAGTTCTTTCTATTTTTAAACAATTTCCAGCCTTGATGCAGTTAAGAGGAAAAGTAATTAGATCTTGTGGCCATTATGTGCTATCAGGTAGCCTCCAAACTATGGCAACCCCGGAAGGGTTTTAGAGGTATATATGTAAGATGTTAACATATGGTTGACCATTGCTGTGAGTGTTCATGGCCAGATGGGGAGATGGACCCAGATCCCCTGAGTCTTAGGGCTCGGCTACATGGCTCGTCTTGAGGGGGCTGCTGTGGGTTAAACAGGGTCATTTAAGGTTGAGTGGACATCCTGTAAGCAATATTTGCATTCACATGGCATAATAACCCTATTTGATTTGCTGTACCTTTTAAAGACAATTTAAAAATTGGAGTTTCCTCCTGGAAGTGGTAGGAGACAAGTGAAGGTATTTTTTTGTTTTGTTTTGTTTTTCTTCACAGCCTGGGACAGAACGGTTATAAAGACAAAATCCCTACTTTGCCTTCTGTCTCCTCCCACTTTTGGGAGAAAGCCTTATTTTATTTTATTTTATTGTAAAAAGTACAGTGCACTGGTGCTGCCTTAATTGGTTTTCAAAATTGCTTCTTCTCTCTGCTCCACAAGCAGAGAAAGGACAGTTTTAACTTTCCAATTACCTCATACCATTAAGTAGTTAAACTGTCTGTATAAACCATTAATAAAATGGGGAAGCTGAAAAGCAGCCAACAAACTGAAGCTTCCAGCTTCGATTTCAGGATCCTGTGGTTCATGGTGTAAGGCAGGGGTCCCCAACCTTTTTCACCCTGCGGACCGGCTGGGGAAGGCGGGGCATCCCCCACGCTCGTGCACATGCGCAAACAAGTGCACACACTCTCGCACAAAATGAGCACGTGCGCATGCGCAAACGCAGCACAGCACTTGTCCGGGCATGTTTCTGCTCGTGCGCATGCACAAATGGCAGCACGACGCCCGCACGGGCACGTTGGAGAGCGCACACATGCACAAATCAGCTATGTGGGGGTGAGTATGTGCAGGGGTGGGGTGGGAGCTCTGTCTCTGCGGCCCAGTCCGGCTCAGGCCACAGACCAACACTGGGCTGCGGACCGGGGGTTGGGGACCTCTGGTGTAAGGAACCTCATGGTGTGGCACTGCAGTACTGTGGTGAAGACTCTGCTTACGACCTGAGTTCATTCCAGGGCTCAAGTAAGCAGCTCAAGGTTGACTCAGCCTTCCGTCCTTCCAAGGTCAGTAAATCGTGTGCCCAGCTCATGGGGTAGAGGTGGGGGTGGGGGAATGTGTAGACTGCATCATTAAACTGTAAATTGTAGCCCAGAAAGAGCTTTAAGCACTATGAGACAATATATAAGCAGCACATTTGCTTCATTTCCAGTAATTGCACGCACTAGGCAGTGGAAGACAGGAGGGCCTGGCGTGCTCTGGTCCATGGGGGTCACAAAGAGTCGGACACGACTTAATGACTAAACAACAAAAAGAACTGAACTAAAAAAAGATCAAACCTGCCTGCACCAAAACAGTCATTTCACAAAGGCGTCATCTCATTGGAGTGAACCAGCCTATCCCCCCAGCAGGCAAAATGCGTGCATAGTTACTCTTTTAGTCTGACACTCTATTCATTATGTCACACTGACTCTCAGGTAGATCTTTAGATAGTACATTTTTGAAATCACTATAATATGTATCCAACAATGCCAGGAAGGGTTGTCCCAATGTTCTTCTGCACTAAAAACACCAGTATCTGGCAATAACGAGGTGAGATCACCTAAGTTCTATGAGCCCTGTTGTCAGGTACAGCTATCTCCAGAAACATGCTTATACTTTGTTTTAATTTTTCCTCCAGGAGTTTCAACTTAATGCCAACTATTCTGATTCATTTGGACTTTGAAGTTCTTCCAAGAAAGGCTTCTGCACTTTGCCAACATATAAGCAGCAGCCTAGTGATGCAGAGCAGCTGTTAAAGAGGAAGCTGGATTTGGGTAAAAACAAATCAACCCCTCAAATGCCAGAACCCAAATGACAATTTATCCATTATACCAATCACCCTGCTTCTTAAAAAAAGTGGAGGGTAAATTGTCTCTGGGCTCTGGACTACCTAAAAGTAAAGTCATTAGGAAAGGAAATTGCTGCCTCGACACAACCTGTTGTAGGGCCAGCCCAGTGATTGATTTGATATGACTATATTCCTTCTGTCAGGGAAACAGAAAGGAGTTTGTGAGATTCTCTGCATCATGTATCAAAATGATCCCACAGGTGTGTTTTCAAGTCCTGCAGGACTTTCATCAGGTGGGCAGTATAGCACTGGGGCTGAAACAGAAGAAACAAAAATCTTCATGGCCAGATGTTGAGGCTGGACTATCTTGTCTGTATCATCCCCTCTATAGATCTGTATTGCCCAGCCTGGTGAAGAGTCCTATAGGATTCAAAAGCCAGCCTTTGTGATATTTTGAAGCCTGAGCACCCAACCCAACCCATTCCCAGGTGCTGTGGTTTTGTCATGCTGTTAACCAAACAGTCTGGATCAAACGTCTTGTGGAGAGAACCAGAAAGTGCATGCTCTGCCACAGGTCCTGGGATATAGGAAAATCCTACCTATGTGCTGGTGGTCCCAGTATATGTCATATAGTATATGCTGTAGGCAAAGCTGCGTGGGATGCAAGCCCAAGCAGGAATGATGACAAGTGTTACAGTTGCTCAGTACATGCTATTCAATCATGAATAATAGGCCTTTTCCCATGGCTCAGTTAGCCAGATCCAGAACCCTTTCACCTGGATTCCTTTATGCCCTTTTCCGCAAATAGGTGGCCCAGACCAGAAGCAGATCCACCCCACCTCCTAACTCGTCCTGCTCCATCTGCAGTGGCATCACTGGGACCCTCCTCAAGGTCCCAGGTTTCAGCTCTGTCGACTCAGGAACAGGGTGCTGCTGACCTGACAACATCACCACCTGAGGACATTCTGCTACTTGAGACAAAGGGCAATATGGAGTCTCAGCCACTACATTTCACAGCTGAAGGCAACTGATATCGTAACTGAAATTATCTTCTTGTGTGGTGACAAGCTAGCAAGCTAACTTTGAAGTCCCCCAACATCTTGCCACTGATCTGTTTCCCTGAAGCCGATGGTAATGCAAGCCACTGATGGTCAGGAGTTTGGATGAATGCTTATTGTCATATCCATGCATGGGAAGGACTTACTTGTCTTATGTAAGAGGGGTAGATTGTGCAAGTAAGTGATTCATCAAAGTTAAGAAATGAGCTTCGAATACTATAGAAATAAGAAAGCCAAAAGTAAATGGATGGATGGTTGTGGTGGTACCAAATATGTTCCTTACCTGGAGTGTTATTTGGCCTGGAGCAGGGGTGGTCAATTTATGACTCTCTAGATGTTGTCATGATGCAACCTTTCGGCCCTTGCTAGTATAGCTACTCATGAGGGGAAATGGGAGTTGCAATTTTATTACAGCTAGAAGGCTAAAAGACAACCACCCAGTGCTAGAACTAAACATATGGATAATCCCAAAAGCTGAATGTACAGTGACTGGTCTGGTAGATTGCAGGTATTCATATCCTTTTTTTTGTACCTATCAATCTCCTTTATTGTCCTATTTCTTGTCCTATTTGCTCCTTGTATTTAGCCATTAAAAACTCAACAAAGCTAGGCTCAAAGCCAGCCTCCTTTCTAGATGAGTTGAAATCTCATGATGCCAACGATCCCTTGAGCAAAGGTTCAGAACCTGAGACTACTTTCCATCCAAGTCATCTGCTTCAGATTGTCAGCTGATCAAATAAATAGTGAATTCTTTGAACTTTATGGAAATATGTTTGATTGGTAGGAACACAAGAGGAGAAAATAGGAGAAAAAAGACTTGTTGAGATGTAAATTTGTTCCTGTAAATCAGGGGTGGGCAATTAATTTCTATAGGGGGGGCACATGAAAAATCTGAACTGTGTTCAGAGGCTGAACCAACTTTACTTAAAAATAAAATGAAACAGTGATGTTATGATTGTTTTTATTTTAAACTTGTTAATCTTCACAAATACTAAAGAGTTTTTTTGCGGCATGTTAAGGATAAGCAACTGATCAACTTTAGACAAAAAGCTATAAATGGTTTTGATGTTCAAAACTGTCCGTGGGCCAGACAGGAGTGGCTCACGGGCCTTATGTGGCCCTCGGGCCACATTTTGCCCAGGTCTGCTGTAAATGTACCAGGTTTGGCAGTAATGACTTTTTACACTATCCAAGTAATGTAAGGCTTGTCCTTTATATCCAGTGCCTTTTTCTAGATTTCTTTGTGCTTCTTTCCCTTCTGAAGGCACGATTTATTTTGTTTCATGGCTTGTTCATGGGGTGGGACTGGAGATTCCTAATCAGAAGCTTTTAATTTACACATAAGTCTTGCAGGAGAAACAAGCTCCAGAATAGAAGATCCAGTAGAGAAGTGGATTTATATAGATTCCTCCCCACAAAACTTCAAAGATTTTCCAACAAATTTTTGTCAAAGTTGTGACTTTTTAACATGTAGTTTGGATGCAAACCCTAGTAATTCCTGGTGTTTTTTGTGACAAGTCGTGACTGGAGATGGGCATTAATCAGCACAATGGTGATTTGTGATGGTTCATGGTTCATCAGTGTCCACAAACCACAAACAATGCAGGATGTTTTAAAAAATGAACAGGTTTGTGGTTCACTTGGTTTGGGCCCATCTCTAAATGAAGGGGGGCTTTCTGTGTAGCTGAATTATGGGTTCCCCAACCCACACACCCCTTCATGGGCCCCAGTACCTACCTTACTTGCTCTAGTCCTTGGCCTCCTTCTCCTCCACTGCTGCACTACCCAGCTGAGTAGAACAGAAGGTTGTCTGGGGCCTACTTCCTGCCCGAGTGTTTCACGGGAGGTTTAGAATATTGTGGAAAGTGTAGTTTTTTGAGGGTTCCATTTATATAGCACAATGGGCAGCAAAACTACACTTCCCATAATACCCTAAGCCTCCCAGGCTCCAGACAGCCCACTGAGCTGGGCAGCATGGCAGTGGAGAGGAGTGTGGCGTTCACTTTCATGCCCCCTTGCTTGACTGTCAAGACTCAGAGCACACGAAGGTAAACAATCCCCTCTTTTACACTGCTGCCACCAGGTGATCACTAAATCACCATTACTTCTGGAAGGTAAAGATTGAGGTCCACACTCAAAATCTTTTAAATGGGACTTTTGTTTATTGGTTGCAGAAATTGATATTGATTCATGAATATCTTCTTTAAGTAAATTTATTATTAACAACAACCTTCTATTTGATAATACACTCCTAACTTTAATCACACCTCAGAATTTCCCAAACTCCACACTCTGTCTCCTTCTCCCTTCCTCTCACTCTACTCTCACTCTTTCTCTCTGACCTCTCTGACTCCACCTCTTATAGCATCTCCCTCAGCTCCGCCTCTCAGAAACATGAATATGCATGAACAATTACATAACAAAACATGAACCATTGACCTAATAAAGGGGAATGCTACAAGGAGGTCAAGAGTGAATAATGTAGGTGCTGAGCCCAGGAAGGGGGTCTTTGTGGGTGGGGAGAAATGAACCAAAATGAAATGACAGTGATGGAAAAAAAATCAGCATTTTGTTTCGCTTTGTAAAAATACTATTCCCACAAACTGTTCACAAAATGAATTACAAACTAGTCCAGTTCATGGGTTGTGGGGTTTGTTTGTTTTTTTTAATTATTATTATTCATGGTTTGTTTCATGCCCAACTGTAGCTGGGGCTGGTTATAGTGGAAATTTTGCCCATTAGGTAAAGGTTCCCCTTGACATTTAGTACATTTATGTCCAACTCTAGGAGGCGGTGCTCATCCCTGTTTCCAAGCCACAGAGCTAGCGTTTGTCCAAAGACAGTTTCCTTGGCCACGTGGCCAGCGCAACTAGACACAGAATGCTGTCACCTTCCCATCATGGTGATACCTATTTGTCTACTCACATTTGCATGCTTTCAAACTGCTAGATTGGCAGGAGCTGGGACAAGTGATGGGAGCTCACTCCATCATGTGGATTTGATCTTACGATGGCTGGTCTTCTGACCTTGCACCAGTTTAACCCGCAGTGCCACCACGTCTCTTTTTGCTTGCTAGAAAGCACAGTAAGTCAACTGGCTTGCTTCTGTCCTATTGCCTCTGTCTCTTGGTGGAGTTCACAGCTTGTAGTTATTTTCTTGGGGGACACCTCATACAACCAGAATACCCCATGCTTGTTGGGGTATTCTGGGAGCTGAGGCTCAAAAAAGTAACTTTTCCAAAATATGTACATACATCACCTTCTTCGGTGAAAAAAAAAATTCATTAAGAGATAGTGAACAAGACTGGATGTTCAACAAAGAGAAGGAGAAAAAGAGATGGCAGAAATGGAAATCCAATGTGCTGTTTATTACAGAGTTGGGATGGTAAAGAAGGGAGTTCTTTGAAACCTAATTAGATTAGATTGTGCCTGGTACAAAGATATCAGGTTGCACGTACATCTGCAGTAGCTAATGTGGTGCACTCTACCATAAATTCTTAGCTGCCTCCACGCAGGCTGCAGCTAGGATGTTTTTGTATTTTGCAGTACATTCTCTGTTGTTGCTAGAGGGCTTGGTAGAAAAAAAAAATCCCAGATAATGAAAATCTCTATTCAATGCTGCCTGCTGGGCATTTAACAAGGGTTCTTGTAAGAGGACCTGGTACAAGTACGTACATGAATGAAAAGTGCAGGGGCCAACACAGCATCACAGGCTGCCAAGTAGCCAACTGAAGGTAGCCCGAGACAAACAGGAACAAGTAGACAATGACTCCTAGTGCCTCGAGGCATTGCTTCAAAAGGTGTCAACACCAATTAAATTGTAAAGGCTCTGTCAGCTTCTGAAAACTTACCCAGACAGGGACAAGACAGGACAGAATCAAAGCACGGTTTTGTGTATTTCACAGAACATGAATGGCTGTGTGATCCTGATGAGATCCTCTAAAAAGTGGGGTTGTGCTTGAATGAATACGAAAGAGAGCCTAGTCTTAAGCTGCAAGAAAGATGGGTTTTTCTAAAATGAAAACTTGGCGAAACTTTTTCCAGAAGTCGGTGAGCATAAATACACACATCACACTGGAAAATAAAACATACTTCAGCTTGGGTGAATCTTGACTTTCATATGGGAACAGTTCTGGGCAGCCAGTACAAAAATCCCCAAACTTCAGAGATTCCACTGGTGGCTACTGGCATACATCTAAATTCTCCCTCGACTGTGTAGCCAATTTAAGAGTGACCTTTCCCAGCATGGCTCCCTCCACTATTTTGGACTACATCATCCTGACCGGCCTTGATGGGATTTGTGTGCGGTAAAAAGTAGCTTCATATGTTCATGAGTTTTATGTAACCAAAACTTGGTCTCAGATGCTTTATATCACCCTTTAAAATAGCACCCTGTGGCCTAGCTCCCTCTGGTGTTTTGACCTACAGTTCCTATTATATTATCACACACCACTGCTATTCTGACTGTGGATGATTAGACTTGTAAGCCAAGCCATCTAGGGGAACCCAAGATGATGAAGGACGCTTTAGAGTGCTTGTCTGAGCCATGTGCTTCTTTCAGTAACCGTTACGACAGCCCTCCAAGGTAGGTGAGTATTATTTTCTAAAAGGTGAATTAAAACAGCTTTCTACTATTCTGTAATTTTGCATGCAATGTGTGAATCTCAAATATTTTGTCAAAGCTTTAGATCTTCTCCTGCTTAGCATCCCAGAAGCACTATCACACTATGAATTAATAATATATGTACCACTTCCTTCTGAGCTTAATAAGCAAGCCGTTCAAAGCCATTCATCATTGCATTAGGGTTTTCTGTTGGCAGAAATCTTTGTTGCACTGGTTTGTTTTATTCTGCTAATAAGTCTGCATAAATCTGAACATATAACATCTGTACCTAAAAGCCGCTTTCCTTCCTGCTAGATTTGTGACAGTGAGATAAAAACTAAAAATTTAATTCTCGTGTCTTAGGAGGAAGGGAGGGCCTCTCTCTCTCTTTCTCTCTCATTCATTCCAAGCATGAGTGGATTTTTAAAACGCCTTTCTTACTGAAAACTCACAAATTACAGAGAAGCACACATACACACATGTGCACCCCTGTTTATCCTTTATCAGCACCTCAGAAAATTCTAGTTACAGGTTCGGTGCTGGGGAGACAAGTAGCAAAAACCAAAATGTATAGAGAAAAAATTCATAATGCAAAATTCATAATGCAATGTAGAAATACTGGACAAAGTGGCATACCCACCCACACACCCACACACCCACACACCCACACACCCACACACCCACAGATAGATAGATAGATAGATAGATAGATAGATAGATAGATAGATAGATAGATAGATAGATAGATAGATATTGATATTGATATTGATATTGATATTGATATTAATACAACTGAAATCACATTTAGTGCAAGTCTTTCAATTGACTTAAAAAGAAAATGTAAATCTAATCAGCACCTTGCTCTTCCTGATAACAAAAATGGCAAAAAAATATATATTCCCTCACATCCAAGCAAAATGCCGCTGCCTATAGCTGGGAGAACTTCTGGCATTTCAGATTGTATGTAGTGGTTAAACTGCAGTACTACAGTCAAGCCTCTGCTCACAACCTGAGTTTGATCTCAAAGGCTTCAGGTAGACAGCTCAAGGTTGACAGCCTTCTATCTTTCTGAGGTCAGTAAAATTAGTATCTATTTTGCTGAGGGGGCAAAGTGTTGCTTGCACAATTATGTTGAACATTTCTCAGAGAGTGCTTCAGTGCTGTAGGGCGGTATATAAGTTGAAACAACAGCAACAACAGCAGCAGCAGCAGCAACAACAAGAACAACATGTAAACAAAAAACTGAAATGTAACCTGGTTTGCCTCAGAGGTCTGGCACATTCCATCTAAAGAGCAACATGTAAAGGAGTCTGTATGGGAACTTTATCTTCACCAAAACATAACAGATTGCTTAGAACCAACAAATTCCTCTATATATCTCTGAAGGCTTGTGGAGGATGCTAGCCACATGGTAACAAAGGTGTCTGCATGTCTCTTAATTTAGCTTCTTGAGTTTTAAAGAATCCTACTCTAGAACATGCAGGCTAAAACAATGGTATTTAAAAAATGTAAAATCTTACTCTTCCTTGTAAGATGAAAAAAAAAGCTTTTTAATGTACCAATCAGATTACTTCCAATAAGGGGAAGGCCCAGAGTTCTCTCGCCCTTCATCCTTTTGAAGATGAAAACAGGGATGTGTTTGTAGGCAGTACTCACATCCCTCCAGCAAGGAGTTTCTGCCTGATTTTGTACTGCATGCAAAGGGCCTCTTGAAATCCTCTGCCCCACTTGTGCGTAGAGGAATTGGGGTGGGGGGTGGGGAATCTTCCACCAGACATCTCACCAAAGGAAACAGACATTGAATAACCATCTCAGAGACTAGGCTTACCATGGTTGGGTGAGGAGCACAGATTGCTCCTCTCAAGAGAGGTGTTTATGAGCAGCCATGGCAAGGGGTGGCAACAGCAACTATGCTTGACGCCTGACTTCCTTCTCAATGTCTTGGATGTGGACATAACACCACCCAAGACACCAGTGAGAACAGGGAACCGGAGGACAAGAAGGGAGGAAGAAGGAAACAAAGGGAAAAAGAGGAGAGAGAGGAGGAGAAAAGAGGAAAAATTCTACTCAGAAGGATCTGGGCTCATCCTCATCAAGGGCGGTTTGTTGCATGGCACCTTAACGTGCAGCTGCATTCCTTATAGTTCTACACAGGAGAGACAAAAATCATCCCCTGCTCAGAGGACAAACTTTGAGACTCACATCTGCTCCAAAGAGACTTGGGACAAAGTGCTGAAGCCTGAAGTGTGGGAACTCCCTTGTGTGAGTCTTGAATGACGACTAAACTGAAGCTGTTATAATTGAGACAATGATTGTAGGCAAAGTGGAAGGCAGTAGGAAGAGAGAAAGATAGAAGAGGAGGTTCTTGTTGTTTAGTCATTTAGTCGTGTCCGACTCTTTGTGACCCCATGGACCAGATCACGGCAGGCCCTCCTGTCTTCCACTGCCTCCCGGAGTTGTGTCAGATTCATGTTGGTTGCTTCGGTGACACTGTCCAACCATCTCATCCTCTGTTGTCTCCTTCTCCTCTTGCCTTCACACTTTCCCAATATCAGGGTCTTTTCCAGGGAGTCTTCTCTTCTCATGAGATGGCCAAAGTATTGGAGCCTCAGTTTCAGGATCTGTCCTTCCAGTGAGCACTCAGGGTTGATTTCCTTTAGAATTGATAGGTTTGTTCTCTTTGCAGTCCAGGGGACTCTCAAGAGTCTCCTCCAGCACCACAATTCAAAAGCACCAATTCTTCGCGGTCAGCTTTCTTTATGGTTCAGCTCTCACTTCCATACATCACTACAGAAAAAACCATAGCTTTGACTATGCGTACTTTGGTTGGCAAGGTGATGTCTCTGCTTTTTAAGATGCTGTCTAGGTTTGTCATCACTTTCCTCCCAAGAAGCAGGTGTTTTTTAATTTCATGGATGCTGTCACCATCTGCAGTGATTATGGAGCCCAAGAAGGTAAAATTTGTCACTGCCTCCATAAGTTCCCCTTCTGTTTGCCAGGAGGTGATGGGACCAGTGGCCATGATCTTAGTTTTTTTAATGTTGAGCTTCAGACTGTTTTTTGCACTCTCCTCTTTCACCCTCATTAAGAGCTTATTTAATTTCTCCTCACTTTCTGCCATCAGAGTGGTATCATCTGCATATCGGAGGTTGTTGATATTTCTTCCGGCAATCTTGATTCCAGTTTGGGATTCCTCCAGTCCAGCCTTTCGCATGATGTATTTTGCATATACGTTAAATAAGCTGGGGGACAATATACAGACTTGTCGTACTCCTTTCCCAATTTTGAACCAATCAGTGTTTCCATATCCAGTTCTAACTGTTGCTTCCTGTCCCATGTATAGGTTTCTCTTGAGGTAGATAAGGTGGTCATTTCTTTGTCATAGTTTGCTGTGGTCCACACAGTCAAAGGCTTCGTGTAGTCAAAGGCTACACATACATGCGCTGTATATAAGAAGAAATGTTTAAAACATAACATCAGACATATAGTTGATACAAAATAAGCATGATCTCTTCTAAGGAGGGAAAAAAGCAAGAACAGTTTTAAACTTTCTATTCACTAATCTAGAAACCTGCCTTCCAGTCCTTAATGATTTAGGAACTTGATACAGTGGGGTCTTGACTTAAGAACGGCTTGAGTTAAGAACATTTTGACTTAAGAACCACTCTCATAGGAAAATATTGACTTGACTTAAGTACTTAGATTTGAGTTAAGAACTGAAAAAAAACCACGTGGGAGGCAGGGAAAGTGCAAATTTTGAACTTTCAGTTAACTGTTGGCCAGTGAAAAGGGTGCCTGTCTGCTTCCTCACTCCTCCCAGCGTTTAGAGAGTGGATTGGGAGACAGTCTTCGGGCTGCCTGGTACTGTACTGCCTGGACTGTATTTTCCCTGCCTTCCCTGAACCTGTCTTGACCTAAGAAAAAAAGAAACAAAATATCCCCCTCTAGTGGTTGAAGGCAGAATAGCAGCTTCCCATTAGTTTCTATGGACGGAAAAGAGCAGATACGGATCAAATGGTTTTCAATGCATTCCTATGGGAAATGCAGATTTGACCTGAGAAATTTTTGACTTGAGAACCGCCTTCCAATACGGATTAAGTTCTCAAGTCAAGACCCCACTGTACTTGTCAGGCCTCTCTCCCACAAAATAGTTACCCATCCCATCCACTCCTGGGATTCCTTGACACTAAAAATTGTGACACATAAGAAGGCGAAATGAGCCAATACCAAGAATAGTGCTTTCTTAATCATGGCACCTTCACTCTAAAATAGTTCCTTACAGTTTGTTGTTGAGTGCCTTCCCTCTCAGTTTTCAGGAGGTTAATTAAAACCAATCTGTATCGAGCTGCCTTTTATTAGTATTTTACTAATTGACCTGGGATGTTGATTTATTTAAAATATTTTTACTCTGCCTTTCTCCTTAGAAGGACCCGACGCGGCAATGTTCAAATTTGTTTTGGATTTGTTTAATTTGTTTAAATGCAGGTTTTATTGATTCAGATAGGGACAGGATTTTATTGCATTTATTGCATTTTCCTGTTTGTTTGTATGACTGCTATTATGTTTTGATCAGTTGTGAATCTCCCAGAGAGTGTTTGCACTGATGGGGTGGTATGTATGTATGTATGTATGTATGTATGTATGTATGTATGTATGTATGTATGTATGTATGTATGTATGTATGTATGTATGTATGCGTGCGTGCGTGCGTGCGTGCATGCGTGCGTGCGTGTGTGCGTGCGTGCGTGTGTGCGTGCGTACGTGCGTACGTACGTACGTACGTATGTATAAAGAATGGATGGATGGATGGATGGATGGATGGATGGATGGATGGATGGATGGATGGATGAACGAATGTTCAGGAAAAACTTTTATCCTCATTATTCATGCATGCCACAATTAAGTGAGCATTTACTTGCTGACAATAACCTGGTGTGTTTTTCTTTCTGCTCTTTTTGTCACACAGCAGCATAAGAAGAATGCCAGCTGATTCTTCATTCAAGCTGAAAGGGGAAAATGCTTAGTGAACATATTGATTTTCTAGGTACAGTAATTCCTGTTTTGACCCCATCCTTCCTGGTATTAACAAAAAGTTCTGTTAGAAAGTGGAATAAAATAGGTAAGGCCCATCCTATGAGAAGAATAAAACCCTATATTTTGTCTATGTGCCTATCTCTCCCCTCACCACCAAGAAAGAGCTATTTATTCAGCTTTTTGTATAAAATTGTCCAAAGGGAAGAGGGTGGAAAGAGAAATAGAATGTGTGCTCTATATTGACAATAATCTTCTTTATCATACATCATCCTGTTTTTATCTTTTCTCAATTCAATAATGATTTACACTTTTTTTCATATAATGCAAATACTGCTCCAGCATAGCAACCTTGGTATAATAGCAGATGTCTGTAAATGCGAGCATGTTTGCCATTATACCAGGGTTGCCATGATGGAGCAATATTTGCGCTATTTCCTGATCCTGCGATTAAAAAGAAAACAGAGAATTTCAGTCATTTGCTTGATGGTGACTCTCCATGGTTACCTGTCATTCAAAGAACTCTAGCTTTAAGGCATGCTAACTGGCCTTGTTAAAGCAGTAGTAATTGAACTATGGAGACAGGCAAGAGAGGGAACTGTGGTTACAATGTTCTCTGGCCTTTTCAGCATGCTCTCAAAAAGGACTGGGCAAAAAGGGAGAGAAAACCGGCACAAAATGCATTTCTTCATTGAGACTGGTCCATGTGGAACTCCAGCTGTACAACAGCAGTGACATCTCTGGCAGCAATAGATTGCCATGGATTGCAGAATCCTTTTTTCAATTTCAAAGTGTGTGTGACTTGAATACAACAATACAAAGTTGTACACATTCTAAAATTAAAAAAGAATCTCTTTAATTAGTGGCAATATGCAGCTGCCAATGACACCATGCTTGTTGTTCAGGTGGAGTTACGCTACAGGTTATTGACTAGTGATTTACCAAATGCTGTCCTTTTGACAACTAATCATGCATTGTGATTTTTGCATAAGAAAGTCACTTTGAGTAAGAAGCACTGTATAGGAATTTATTTCCAACACCAAGGGATTCTAGAATATGTGAAATAATCATTGTCAGGTCTGGTGACCACAGGGAATTCTAGAAGCCTTAAGCCAACCCAGAAGCTTCCAGGGCTCAACATTGCATTCTCCTTTTATTTACCTGAAGAAATTCTGAAGCTTGAACCCACACACTCCACGCTAGGCCAGCAAACTAAGTCCAACCTCATACTTAGAGATTCTTGGTCTTAGCTCCTCAACAAACGTCTCAATACTTTTCTTTATGACAGTGAATATTATCCTGGCTAGGCCACAAACCTTCCAGAGCAGACAACAGAAATCTTGTTCCTAGGCTAGGAATGTAAATCTTTGCTTGTCTTCTTTTTACACAGAAGTACAAGGAATCACATTTTATTTCTTCACGCCTGGAAGGAGGAGGCATATTTCTGGTGCTATTACCATGGAGGGTTCTTGTGCAGATGAGAATATTTTTTCCTGAAAATTGTATAACCTACAGTATTTGTGGAACTTGTGCAAAACTACAGTAACTGCTGTTTTATTGCATGGATATTTAAAAATTAATATATTTTCAAATCATTTTTTCATCTTTAAATAAAATTAGCCCTGTGCTTACCTGTATATGTGCACTTTTCATTTCAAAGGGAATGGACACTCGTTTAGTGCAGAGTTATGGAATCATTTTGTTCATATTGCAGAAAACCTGGGATAAAAACAGGCAATACCTTTATAGCCCACTAAAAATACCATCACACAATAAACTGAGCTTTTGTAGATTAAATACCATTTCATCAGGATTGTACTAGTGTGAAGAACTTAAAATCCCAAAGAGTCCATCTCACACATGAGATGAGGAACTTGCTGGGGTTAGGGATGTGCATGCAGATTTGGAAATATTCAGAATTCACTAAATAATGCTATATTCAGAGAGTTCAGATTATATGTGAATCTGAATTTGTTAGTTCTGAATATCTGTAATTTTAATAATTTTAATAATTCCTAATATTTAGAGTCACATTTAGTCCTATGGATTAGAAAGCAAAAGGCTAGGTTTGCTAGAAGTGATAGTGAAACCTGTTTCTCAGGCATCCTGGAAGGATTTCTTAAGAAATGAAACTTAAAGATACTTTGGCACCAAGGGTAGTGGGGGCAGAGAACTCAGTGTCTCCTGATTGGGATTGTCCTGGGTTTCCCCAGGGAGGGGGGCTGGGGTGAGAGCAAAACCTGTAAATGATGTCTGTTTGCACCAGTGAAATCTAGAAGCAGGCATAGATATGAGAAGGTATCCCCCCCCCTCGTTGGTTCTTTCCAATTGAAAGGTGGTCATAGCCACTTATAAATCCTTTGAGCATTTGCTGTTAGAATATGCTCTGGTACAAGCCTGCACTACATCAGTTTTCTCTGTGTCCTTTTTTGAACCCTAAACTTATTTTGACATTCTCTGTGGGCTAAGCGACAGAAGCCTGTGCTGCAGGGTCAGAAGATCAGCAGTCGTAAGATCGAATCCACGCAACGGAGTGAGCACCCGTTGCTTGTCCCAACTCCCGCCAACCTAGCGGTTCGAAAGCATGCAAATGCAAGTAGATAAATAGGGACCACCTCGGTGGGAAGGTAACAGCGTTCCATGTCTAAGTCGCACTGGCCATGTGACCACGGAAGATTGTCTTCAGACAAAACGCTGGCTCTATGGCTTGGAAATGGGGATGAGCACCGCCCCCTAGAGTCGAACACGACTGGACAAAAATTGTCAAGGGGAACCTTTACCTTTAAGAAGAGAGTTCCTGCCATTATATATATTGTTTAGTTAACAAGATTTATGATGAGTAGATTCATAGATTAATATACTCTAAGTCAGCAGGGAAATATTTTATTAGGTTGAGGACTCTTCGGGACATATCAAGCAAGGGAAGATTTTGTTCTATTTAGTCAGATGTATTAAATTAATAGGGCTTTTTTTGTTTCTGTGGATGTGTGATTTTCATTAGAAGAGTTTGTGTTCTGTTGTAGCAGAATCAGATCCTGGTCTTATTTGGGTAGAGTCTACAGGTAGTGTGAAACATGGGTGTGGTAAAAGAAGTAGGCCCTTGGGGAAGGCTGCAGGAATGCTGCCTCTGTCCACCGCAGCAGCTTCTTTTGAGAGCAGTGGGAGAGGGAGAGGGAAAAGACAGCCTCCAGCTGCTATTAGGAGCCCCTCAAATAATTATAAAGAGCAGCAGGCAGCAGTACAGCATGTGTGTGTCTTTGCCAAGGAGGTGATAGAAAAGGTAGGATAGATATTATTGGAAGAGTATGGAAGCTTCTGCCTTAAAACTTCCAGCTACACAGCAGGGGGGGATCCAGAAAAAACCTACAGAACATATTATTATAATTACAAGTCTCCAACAAATATACCACCCTTTATTGTATACTTAATTTTAGTTAGATTTACTTCAACTGGCAATCGTCTCAATTAGAGATGTAAAATTTCCAATAATTTCAATTTCTTTATGGGGAAAAATGACTTTTTTTGATAGATAGATAGACAGATAAAACTTTATTAGGGTCAAAGACCAGCCACAAATAAAGCATCAAAATATATAAATATACAGAGGTATACAAAAATAATGGGATTAAATGCAAATACTTGGTTCTGAGGTGAACAACAACAGCATCAAAACATCTCCCCTAAAGCAATTACAGAATTTCTAGCAAACCATGCTCTAACTACAGAGGTTCATCAGCTTTTAGGGTCCTTTTTCTAATGCCCATTGCAGCAGTAAGAAATTTGGCAACCCTATGTGTAAAAATGGGATTGGAGTCAGACAGCAGCACCTGCATACATTGTTGCTCTGTGCAACCAGGAAATTGGCCAATCAGAGGGGAGACAAGTTCTTCACGTATATCCTTGTAAAATGTGCACCGCAACAGGACGTGTTCAATTGTTTCTGTCTGCTCCATTCCACATGGGCAAAGGCACTCTGCCCAGGGGATCTTTTTATACCGTCCCTCCTGCACTGCTGAAGGTAGTGCGTTAAGCTGGGCCAGCGTAAACACCCTTCTATGCCTGGGCTGCTCCAACTGGGCAAAATAAGGTGCTGCTGTGACCTTGTATAGATTGTCCTCCCTAAGGTAGAATTCTGGGGCACTGCTTAAATCATTTTGTCTCTCAACGTCCTCAATACGATGCTTGATTATTTTCTTTGCCTGTTCCGTTCCCATGGTTAACAGAGTCAACCTAGAGAGACCCAAAGAGGCTATTTTTTTCCTCAATTAACTGAACCCATTTTGACTTTAAGGTGTCTTGCAGGATCAATGGTGCAAGACCAATAGGGAGATAAGACAGCCTGAGCCAGTACACGAGAATTGCAATCCATATCCTGGCTTCGATTTTAATTTGACCAGTTTCCAATCTTAGTTTTACGTTGGCGACATCTCTGGGGACTCCTGACATTGCCCTCAGGAATTTTGATTGCTCACGTTCTAGGGTTGCAGACTTTTTTTGGGGGGGGATTTTACATCTCTAGGCTCAATAGATTCAGTCAGGGACTCTGGTGTTGAGAAATAATAATAAAATATCTCTCTTTTTACTCAGAAACTTTCATATATGTCACACTATAAATAAAACTTTTTTTACTAGTTGTATAGTTTAAGATCATAACAAATTAACTTCATTATTTTGACTATCTAGCCGGTTATGTAAGCAATTAACTCAGATTCTGACTCCATAACTGTCAAATTCTAACAGAACTAACAGAAGGCTAACATTGCTCACTGACACTGAATCCTGACTGGGAAAAGGAAAAGGAAAAGGAATCTCAGGTAGAGAGGGAATAATTGGCTGCTGCTATGTGATTGACATTCACCCAAAGTCCCTCCCATCTAACCATCCATACTTAAAAAGGCATAATATGCAAGTTACTATGATTCCAACATATATGAGTGAATCTCAGACACGTTTAAGTGACATATTTGTGCAATTTAGTCAGGGCAAGAGGCCAAAAAGGATGATGAAGAAGACACTTTCTCCAAAAAGCTGATGTGACAGAGAAGGATAAGGATGCCATCAGCACTCAGATTGACACTGTCTCCTTGGGCAGCAGAAGTTACGCTGCTGCTTTTGAGGTTGGGAAGAGGATTTAGGAAAAACACCAGACATTGTTGTCCACAGCCATATTATGCAGCCCCATCATCTCCAAGGAAAGACCCCCAGCCTTCATTCCCAGCAAATCTCTCCTGTACAGTGTTGTGGTTGGTGGGAACCCTCCTTTAAGTACGTATATACATATCTGATGGGTGGGGAGAGGAGAAGATTGAGTGGACTCACTCCTGGAGGAGCAAGAATGAAATCGCTCTTGCTCTTTCAATGGCACCTGCCTCACCAGTTACCAGAAGTAAAAGTGATGACATTCTCAATCCATGTTATGAACATGTAGTCGAAACGTTGAGCTTCCCAGGAAGTCAGTAATCTGGAAGCACTTTCAACAGTGTGCAACAGATGCTCACATGACCGAGTGCATGCACTGCAAGAAGGTGTTCAAGCATGGGCAGAACTTGGGCCACTTCTCCAAAAGTAGCATGCTCTGCCTCCTCAAGATTTAGTACAGTACCTGCTGTTGGCAAATGAAGTAGGTACTGTGGGGGCAAATGGCTTTCTTATTTTGAAGAATTAGAGCCATCTGGGGGAAGAGGTTGAGCCAACAGTCCAAGAGATAGATGGGCAAATAACAAGAGATGGGAGGTAAGAAAAAATGCCCGATCCACATGTCAATAATTAGTTCCAGGCAACCCTACAGGAATTTGGAGGGGTGCAGAAAAGGCTTTCTGCAAATGTAGAAATACCAGGATTACTCAGTGCCTGGAGGAGGTGAAAGCCCTGGATGACCGGCCATTCTCTCTGTTGAAGAACATGGGTTTCCTAGGTCTGTTGCAGAACTGGCACCCCATTACCAATTGCAATCCTGAATTACCCTTAGCCACAGAATGCTGCCAAATTTATATTGGGATGTCAAGCAACTGGTATTACAGCAGTTGGCCAGGGTGCAAGTAGTACATTTTACAAGTGATATCTGGAGCAGCCAGGATGCAAAACATGACTCTTTCTCCCTGACAGGACACTGGTGGGAGGTAGATGCATCAGGTATAGGGCAGCACACAGTGGCAGGGTATGAGTGGGCCCTGTTGAATGTGGCTGTGATGGAGGGCAGCCACACAGCCCACAATATTCAAGAGGCTCTAAGAGACATGCTGAAGCAGTGGAGTCTAGCTACAGAAAGACAAGGTCTGTTTATCACAGACAAATGGGCAAACATGCTGGGGGGACTGCAGGTTGTGAAAATGAAAGGGGTATGGTGCATGGCCTACCCTCTCATCCCAGTCATTTGAAGTGGTTGTGGGTTTTTCGGGCTCTTTGGCCTTGTTCTGAAGGTTGTTCTTCCTAACGTTTCGCCAGTCTCTGTGGCCAGCATCTTCAGAGGACAGCATTTGAAGTGGTTTGTAGGGTATCAAAAACATGTGCATACCTAATATAATTCAGTGGGCCATAAAAGTGGCAGGGCATATTCATCACAGTGTCCAGGGCAGTGAACTGTTGCAGCCACAGCAAGACAAATGGAGATTCTGGCTGCCCCACTTAATGCAGGATGTGGCAACTTGAACTCCATTTGCTTCCAGCTTGAAAATTTTCTGAATCAGCAAAAGGCACTCCACAATTTGACACTGGAGATATCTATTGTTGTGGCTGCTCCTCTGGGCAGAGAAGAGTGGAACATTACGAGTCAAGTGGTCTATGTCCTCTGATGCTTTAAAAGTACAATATATGTGCCTAGTGAGGAGACAGCCATCCTTAGTCGAGTGATCCCAACATTCCAGGGCTTAGTTGGCATGATGGACATAATAATGAGGGGACAGTTTAGACGGACAAGGATTCCATTGAAGGCAGTGGAACGATACTTTTTCTGGCCTGAAGTTGTGGCCCCGGCCAGGAAACTAAAGTATCGGCTTCACTACAGGTTTGGCTCCTTAGAAGAAGGAAGAGTTTTCATCACATGCAGCTACAGGTAGTCGGGAAAGGTTTGGCTAGCACCAAAGGGTGACACAGAGCAGGAAGAAACTAGCAAAGTTCATAGCGCCCCAAACAGCTGTGGTATTCAAGAGTCCAAGTTTCTCACCTCTACAACAACAGGGTAGGCTTTCTGGGATGCTGTATTGACAAGCATGGCAGGGGCCCATCCTCCAGAGACACCGCCCCAGAGGAAGGAAATGGCAGAGGCGGAGAGATATGTGTGCATGCAGGGACCCTGCAAGTCCAAAGAGACCAACCCCTTGTCTTACTGGGCCAAGGAGTCTGTTTGAAGAAGTCTGGCCAAAGAGGCAGTGGGACAGATGGCTTGCCCACTACCTTGTGTGCCCAGTGAGAGAGTGTTCTCTCAGGAAGGGGACATTGTCAGTCCTCATTGCCCAAGTCCTGGAACTTGGATGTGTAGAAAAGATTATTTTTCTAAAGACCCTACTATTGCTGGGTTCCCCAGAGCCCCCATTAAATAAGAGAATGGCACGCAGAGCTCACAGCACTAGATATGCCCTGCTTCAGTCTGTTGCCCTGCTTCTGTCCCTCTTATTCTTCCAACTGTCACACCAAGATTATGCTCGCTCATTCAACTGTGCTGTCTCCCATGGTGTTGGTTGAGTAGCCCCCCCACTAGAGGCTATCTGCTGCTCCAATCTGCAGTAAAAATGAGGCATTCATATGTACCATTTTCATTTCTATATTCAAATGAGCATAAATCTGGGGCTATCCTTGCCAGCCATTAAAATACCCTTCCAAAAGAAGTACAGACTGATTATCAGCATCCAAACAGCCTTGGGCATATGTCCAAACTGTTTCTGCACATAGAGGGGACTTTGCCACTTTTTGCTTTTCTGTATGAAGTTGCCTAAGGGTCAAATCAGATGCTACAGTTAGCACATCATTAAAAGAAGAAAATGTGTTCATGTTTCAGCTATGGAAATAGAGTGGTGCCTCGACTCAATGACTGTCCCGACATTTTGAGGTGTGACCAGCTATGGCTGCAAAATTTTGCTTCGACTTGTAGCCGGAGCTTCAAGTTGCAAACAAAACAGGCAGGGAAAAAAGGCAGGGAATTCAAATTACAAAACTAAACTTTGGTCAGCTAAGAGCTTCTTTGTAGCTCCTTTGCCCCAATGGTTAGAGTGGGTGCTTCGGGGGAGGCTTTGGACAGCCTGGTGCTGCTTTCTGCTCCTGAGTAAGTATACTTTGTTTTGCAGGGTGGGTTTGGGTTGGGGGGTTATGTTTCTGTGCTGTGATGTTTTTTGGTGTGTTTGGTGTGTTTTTTCCTCCCAGCTCCATTGTGTTCCGAAGGGGCTGGCTGTGTGGGTGGGGGTGTTTTTAAATTTTTTTCCAGCCCCATCGCATTCCGATGGGGCTGGCTGTGTGTGGGGTGTGTGTTTTTATTTATTATTTTTCAGCCCCATCGTGTTCTGATGGGGCTTGCTGTGTGGTGGGTTTGTTTGTTTGTTTGTTTGTTTGTTTGTTTGTTTGTTTGTTTGTTTGTTTGTTTGTTTGTTTGTTTTTTATTTTATTTTATTTTATTTTATTTTATTTTTTCAGCCAGAATGGATTAATGGGGTTTCAGTGCATTTCAATGGGAAATGGTGCTTCGGCTTACGACCATTCTTCTGGAACGGATTAAGTTCATAAGTCAAGGCGGCACTGTACTCTCCTATTGTCTGAGCAGTCAAAATATAAACTATGGTGGAGTTTCACTCCTGATGACATGGCACTAAATAAATCAAGCTAATCTGCAAACTATGGGAAACCAGATTTTAAGACTTAAACTGCTGCATCTGATGCTGACCTCTTATGACTGGCCTCAGAGATCCTGTTCTCACTTCTATCATCATCACTAAGTCAAATGGAGTAGGCAAAAGGCACAAGTCCTTCTCAGTGATGGCACTGATTCTCTTGAATACTTTCCTCCAGTGAGATTTATTGGGCTCCAACTCCTCCTGCCTTCAGATGCACTTCAAAAACTCAACAACACAAGGATGCTTTCAAGCTGCAATCTGGGACATCCTTATCAGAAAGCAAGACCCAGCAAACATACTGGGATGTAACGTCGAAGTAAATATATATAGAATTGAGATGGACTGTCAGGTTTGCATTAGTTAGATGCTTCTGTTTTCTAGTTCCAGTTCCAGACATTTTAATTGCGTATAAGTCTGTTTTGCTTTGTTTCAATTTTGAAAAATAATTGTTTTCATAAGCTGTTTCCAGTCTGCTTCTTTTCAGAATGGACACTATGTCAGCAACAAAAACAATTTCCACCTACAACCATCACTGCTGTTATTGGATGCTGTACTGGAGGAACATTGTCTATTTCTTGTGTGGGTGTAAAAGGGACATACAAAGGGAAGTTCCACGAACCACATCTTGGGACATATGCAAAAACATCCTTACCATTGTTCAGATCCAACCTGCATGATAAACCCTTTGAAAAAGAGTGACAAAATCATTGGAAATGAGAGTTCCTCTGAACAATGTTGTCTCATATACCAAAGATTGCATAAATATATTTAAAGATACTTACTTAAACATGAATTCAAAACCTTCAGACCATGAGACCTTTTCTACCATCCTTTTATAAAGTTAACTATATCTTCACATGCTAGTTTTGAACATGAAAATTCAGTTAACCAGCTGTCAATAAATATTATACATCCATGGAATCCATCCTGTATACGGTTCCAGTTCACAGGCACACCATTGTCCTCTAGTCGTTTCTTATACAACAGACCATCATCTCTGAAAATATCATATTCACAGGTCAAGATGTATGTCTTGGGGAGCTGCTGAACAATAGCATCCTCATCTTCAATTGGCGACTGCAATGTCTCGTCACCCAGTCTGTTTTTCATACAGTTTCTTTGAAAATGGAAGAGGCAGTGGGGGTTCATAACCTCTGGCTTTAAATATTGCTGGGATGCACTCAGCGCTAAACCATTGCTTACATGCCGTTGCCCTATTCTCAGGAACATGGATATTACTTGACAAATCATCTAAGTTGCTAGGTTCTGAATTCAGATACATAAAGACAAGTTTCAACATCCTCTTCATGGTCAAGCCGGGACCAAAGCAGTTTTGTTGATTCGATGGCAATGACAGATTTAGAATCTGGAGGAAGGGGTGGGAAGGTAATGGCACTCTGTGTCTAGTCGCGCTGGCCATGTGACCATGAAAACTGTCTTTGGACAAACGCTGGCTCTATGGCTTGGAAACGGGGATGAGCACCGCCCCCTAGAGTCGGACAGAACTGGACTAAATGTCAATCCATGCCTAACCAGCAAATATAAGTCCCTGCAACTCTCTCTCTCTCTCTCTCTCTCTCTCTCTCTGTGTGTGTGTGTGTGTGTGTGTGTGTGTGTGTGTGTGTGTGTGAACATGCATGCACCAAGTCAGTGTGAGTGTGCACCCGTGAGCATTGTGGCAGCAACTCTTTTTGCTAGCTATGAACTGACGGCTGAACTATTTTCTTATGCTAAGTAACAAGATTTAGTCACTGAAAGATAAAAAGGGGGCTTAATTAGGAAGTCTATTTGCTGAAGGATGTATCCCTTTGGAAATTCCATTGTTGTGGGGTGGATGAAATAATCTGAAGAAACATGCGCTCCCTTTAATGGCTACTTTGACCATGAGTTTCCCTTTATTGGCTAAGTGGTAGCATTTCCTTGTTTTCTAATAGGCAGCATTATCAGTCTGCCACCAGAGGGCATTGATCCTTAGAAAACATGATGGGGAAACTGTCACTGCCAGGCTGACAGAAAACTGGGAGCTAAATAAATGAGTAAATGCATAAGGCTGCCATGCCCTGCATTTATAGAATCCCTTTGCAAAGGAGATGAGCCAGATGTTCACTAACAACCCATTCATAAAGTCTGAAAAACAACCCATTCAGAAAGTCTGAATACTTTGCTAATGCTGGAAACTGAGTTTAGACTTTGTCATGCATATCTGTCAATCATATATTTTGTTCTCAGATGAATTGTGCACCAAGAACAGATGTGGACCATATCCATGCAGGAAAAATACTTATTTTTCACTTATTGAAGTATTTTGTTTTCTGTGTTTTAAAAAGTTAATTTGTGTAATTAATGTTGTTTCTGTTGCTCACACAGAGAAGCAGGAACCTATGCTGGGCAGGCCCTGCAGCCCAGTGGCCTTTCATCTCAGCACCTACTCATACCGACAAGAGTATATGACAAAGACACTTGCATTACAAAAGAAAAATGAAAATTAAAGACTGTCTTTTTCAAGAGGAGGAATTCAATGCCCATTGTTAGCCTCTGTGCTGTCACAAAATTCCAGTAGACTTATTATCTTGCACATATCTGATTGAGATATGGCACTAAGGAATGCATATAAGGGTACTTTGGGTCTCATTGAATCTTAGGTCTAGCATTATGTAAGAGAACAATAGAAACACTAAAACCAGAGGTATAATGGCAGACTCTTGTGTTTGATGAAGTACAGTGTCATCCACAAGAAGTTATATTGCATTAAAACTGGCAGTCTTGAGACATCACAATGCTTTCATTTTTGTTTTTATTCTACATTTGTTATATGGTTTAATTCTAAAACAGCTACTTCCTTGAAAACTGCTACAGTGGGTTCAATAATATTTATATTAGGGATGTGCTTCAGGTCTGAAAATTATTCAGAATCCAAAGCAAAGTGGAGCAATTTCTCAGTTCCTGGACTGATCTGAAGCAAAGTAAGGAAGTCCAAAGAGATGTTCTACAAACTTCTGAATATTGTATTAACACTCAGGGCTGATGTGTGTATGGTTTTTTTTTTTTTAAATCACTCACTGGAAAAATGAAAGTAATGCTGTAACAAAAGAATTAGGAAGTGCAAAGCAGAAGGAGATAGACAGTTTGCATACCAGTGAAAATCCCAAGCTTTCCTGGAAATCCCAAGCACTGAGACTGGGAGAAGGAATACTCCATCCCTGTCATCAGTGAATCAAGCATGTTAGAGAGAGATTCTTATCTGCATCACTTCAGTTTTCAGGGGACAGACTGAGTGCACATTGAGTAAATTGCATGGCTCCTCATGGGGGTGGAGAAGGAAGAAAGGAGGAATACTAGGGATCTTATGGGAGGTCTGTCTGTGCACTGGATGTCAAGTGGTAGCTGATGGCACTGATTTTCACTTTCCATATCAGAACCCTTTGTTTTCTCCATTTTGATGTTTGCTTGTTTTTTCACTGTTTGGACAAATACCGACACATAGATGGGGCAACGAGTGTGGTGTAGTGGACAGAGTGATGGATTAGGACTCAGGAGGCCTGGGTTCAAATCCCCACTCAGCCATGGAAACTCACTGAGGGTGTGGAACTGGTAAAACCACTCCTTAAACATCTCGATTACCTTGAAAGCCCTATTAGGGTCACTATACGTGGGTTCTGACTTGATGGCACAGCACAGAACAACACAAGAACAACAACATATACCCTGAAATATTTGTATGCAAATGAAACTGGAGACAATACACATTGGTTAGAAGTGAATCTGATGTGATTTGTATAACAAATAATTATAATTTGCACAATGTCTAAATGGATGGTCCTCACACACTCTTAATCTCTGTCGATCAATAACATACTTGAATGCTCTACTCTACGTTATTTTTTTGTTGCCTCCAGTATTTGACTGAAAAACAAAGTTCGAAAAATGAATTGAAAGTACAATCACAAAACTTCAAAGTGATCGCTCTCATGAGGCTAGGCTGGCCCCCTTTCTCCTCTCTTTTCAGTGGCAATTGAAAACAATTTTATTCCATTCAATATTTAATTTTTACACCTCTACTTTCCATAAACCTTCTGCCAATATATCCTTTTTATGTCTTTCAAATGTCTATATATATTCCTTAATTTGTTTTTGATACAGTGATTTTAGTATTTCCTTGGTCAGTAATTTTTAATTTTTTAAAATGTAAGTTTTAATTTGTATCTCTTTCAATGATTTGTGAGCCACCCTGAATCTCACTGCCAGGAGTCAGGTGGCATAGAAGTGCAACTAATTAATTAGTTTCAGGGCAATGCTGTTGATGATGGGGGTGGGTGGGCGAGGGACAAGATTTGAAAGCAGAGGAACAGTCCTATCCAAAGCCTTGATGTGCTTCCACAACCAGGATGGAACGGAAGTAGTCGTGGTTAATTTCTTCTTCAAATTTTTGTCCCTCCGTCTACTTTTATCCTTCATCTTCCTTTCACTGCAAAGGAACGGGAACTATGAAAACCAGATCCAGATCCAGATCCAGTTAATATTTTCCCCTGTTCCAAGAGTGTGTTGAGAGAATGAGATTCTATGCTCCAATCTTTCCTTTGACTTGCTGTGGCATACTCCCATCATGCACTTCCAGTGCCAGAAAGCCAAGGCCCATATCGGTTTCTGTGGGAACTGGAAGAGAAGCTCTCAGCCTGGATCCTTCTATCCCTGGGTGGGAGAACCAAAACTCCCTATGGCCAATAAGCTGCCCTAACAGTACCATAAGATTATAGCCTTATTTATATGTAATTATTGATTTGTTATGTTTGTATTCAAACTCCCATCAATGCTCAAATGGTAACTAGGAGTAGCAAATTTTAGCATACACATTATCTAAAGTCATATAAATAGGCAGGAGAAAATCAATAAAAATCACTTACTCCACAAACACAAACTACTGAGTCACTTTCTCGAGCAAGATAGCGGCAGATTCGTTCGTAGGTTCCTGTGAGGAGGAGGGAATATTGTTAAAAATGATTAAAAATCAGGCTACTCCTCGGCATCGAAGGTTCACTGAGATTTTTGTTGAATTTCTTCTTCATATTTTGTTCAATTTCTTCTTCATTGGCTTGTTGTTTTCGATTAGAATTTAATGATGAACTAAAAATCAGTACAGTAGAAAGCAAATAAAAAAAAAACCAATAATACATTTTGCAATTGTTTTCCAAATTTTGGTAAATGACAACATTCACAAGGAAATGCTGATAAACCCAGACAATTTTTTTAAAAATGCCTGAATAGATATAAATTTCTTCACTTTTCAGACACTTTCCTTGGACATATATATATAAAAAATTCCCCTTCAGCAAAATCCACCCACTTGGTATAAAATGAATTACTGTATTGTGATTAATTTTGTTTAAAATAACATCAACACATAGGTTTTTGGTATCATGGAACAAGCATTCAAATTTATAATCTGGGTCGGTAACTTCTCCAGTAACTTTAGAGCAGAGGTTCCCAACCTTGGGTCCCCCATGTGTTCTTGAACTAAAACTCCCAATTCCGTGCTGGGAGTTGTAGCCCAAGAACATCTGGGGCAACAAGATTGGGACCTGTGACAAACCCAGACCTACTGGGATCTATCACACAGTTACTAAGCTGCCACCAACCATTCCCTATAATAAGTCACACAGACCAGGGATGGATTTTTAAACAACAAAAAGAATAAAGTTTATTTTAAATACACACAGGGAAAAATAAGCAATCAGGTGAATAAAATAAAGTAACGTGGCTTATTTTCACACACACCAGCATACAGTTTGGTTCACCTAGAACCTTTAACTTAAAGCACAGACCCTGAACCCATCAGTTCTGGCTAACCAACAGACCCCTGAACCTTTCAGGTTGGTACTCTGACACACAGTAGTACCCTGTCAGACACACAGACTCCCACAACAGCTTCTTCTTCCCCAGCTGCTGCTTCGTCCCTCCCAGTGTCTCACAGTCTGTCTCAGCATCTCCCTTCACCACACAGGCATCACATATTTATACAGTACAGCCCCTCCTCCTGATGTCCCGCCTTCCACTCCCCATAGGATGGAACTTTCCCTCCAAACCCATGACAGACAGGTAACATCAGTGCTGTTATGTAACACCTCCCCTCTTTATAAGTTGTTTTGTAGGGGGAAAGCTAAGGTGCTTTTCACCAAAAAACAACCTGTATAAAATACACAAAAACAGTTATACATACCATATTACACTTACTCATACTTACACTCTAAGTTAAACCATAGCAATTATGCCTTTAAACATTTACCATTAACAATACATCAATTTACCTTTATTCATACAAACCAATTCAAAACCAGGTACATTTTACTTTTGTCATCCTTATATACACATAGTCCATGTTCTTTCGACGTCTTCAGTCTTCAGGTCTTCTTGATAAGGCGTCAGCAACACAGTTCACTGACCCTCTGACCACCTTCACTTCAAAGTCATAGTCCTGTAAGTTCAAAGCCCACCTCATAAGTTTGCTATTGTGGGTTTTCATCGTCTTTAACCATTGCAATGGTGAATGGTCAGTGCACAGAATAAAATGTCTTCCCCAGATGTAAGGCTTGGCCTTCTGGATCGCGTAGACTATGGCCAAACACTCCTTCTCCACGGTTGCCAAATGTCTCTCACCTTTTTGAAGTTTCCTACTCAGGTAGGACACTGGATGTTGGTCACCATTCTCATCCTCCTGGCACAGAACTGCTCCCACCCCGCTGTTAGACGCATCGGTGTAGATGATGAACTCCCGGTCGAAGTCTGGAGCACGCAGGACAGGATAGTTGATTAACGCCTCCTTCAACCTCTGGAACGCCGCCTCACAGTCGCTGGTCCACGGGATGCGGTCATCAGCCTTCTTCCTCGTCAGATCGGTCAGCGGAGCCGCAATCTCGCTAAACCTCGGGATAAACTTTCTGTAGTAGCCCACCAACCCAAGAAATGATTTGACTTTTTTCTTGGTGTTGGGTCTAGGCCAATCACGAATTGCTTCTATTTTGGCCTCTAGGGGTTTTATCATTCCTCCCCCTACCATGTGACCTAAGTATTTTATTTCTGGGCTACCCAGCTGACACTTGCTGGCCTTTACTGTTAGCCCTGCTGCACTTAACCTCTGCAGCACTAACTCCAGGTGTATCAGGTGATCTTCCCAGGTATTACTGAAGATCCCTATGTCATCAATGTAGGCCACTGTAAAGTCACTGAGCCCTGCCAAGGTCTGGTCCATCAGCCTTTGGAATGTGGCTGGTGCATTTCTGAGACCAAAGCTCAGGACTCGAAATTCATAGAGACCAAAAGGGCTGCAAAAGGCAGTTTTTTCTTGATCCCTGGGATCAATTCTTAATTGCCAATATCCCTTTACCAGGTCCAATGATGAGATGAACCGACAACCCCCTATGGTTTCAATCAGGTTGTCTAGCCTGGGCATTGGGTAGGCATCAGGAGTGGTTACACGGTTTAATTTCCTGTAATCAACACAAAACCTAATGCTCCCATCAGGCTTGTCCACAAGGACTATCGGAGAGGACCAAGGACTAGCCGAGGGGACGATTATGTTCTCCCTCAGCATCTCGTCCAGCTCCTTCCGCACCTTGTCCCTATAGGGTCCCGTTACTCGGTATGGGGATACTGCCTGCGGGGGTGCATCCCCTGTGTGGATCCGATGCATCACTCCCTTCACTATCCCCGGCTTGTTGGAAAATACCTGTTGATATTTACTAAGCAGCATTTTTAGTTCTTGCTGCTGGTCTTGGGTGAGTGCAGGACTGATCTTTACCTCCTCTGGGTTGTATTTTACTTCCCCTCTACCCTCCCAGAAGGGTAATTCAGCTTCCTCACTCTCAGCTGCTTTTATCGCGAATAAAACCCTCTGTTCCCCTCTGTAGTAGGGTTTTAGGGCATTCACATGAACCACCCTCCTTGCTTGGTTCTCCTCCTGCTCTATCAGGTAGTTCAGGTCTGACATCTTGGAAATGACCCTATATGGTCCTGCCCATTTGAGCTGCAGTTTATTCTCTCTGCAGGGCCTAAGCCAAAGCACTTCCTCCCCTGGGTCAAAGTGCCTCTCTCTAGCTTTGTGGTCATACCATGTTTTCTGTCTGACCTTCTGAGCTTGCAGGTTTTCTGCTGCCAGCTCTAAATTTCTCCTTAGGTCATTCATCAAGGTGTCTATGTAAGTCACAACGTCTTGTGGGTCATCCTGGGTGATCTGCTCCCAATTTTGTTTGATCAAATCAAGGGGCCCCTTCACCCTTCTCCCAAATAAAAGTTCAAATGGACTGAACCCGGTACTGGCTTGTGGCACTGATCGATAAGCAAACAAAAGGGATTGCAGCTTCTGGTCCCAATTGTTTGGATTCTCTGCCAAGTAAGCCCTAATCATGCGCATTAGAGTCCCATTGAACTTCTCAGTTAACCCATTACTTTCCGGATGATAGGCAGTGGTTTCCTTGTGCTTAATTCCACAGATTTGCCATAAGCGTTTCATGAGCTTTGATGTGAACGATGCTCCCAAATCTGTGATTATCTCTGAGGCAAATCCCATCCTGGACATATACCCCACCAAAGCATCGGCCACTGTGTTAGTTTCAATGTTAGACAAGGGTATGGCTTCAGGATACCTTGTGGCATGGTCCACAATTGTTAGAATGAACCTGTTCCCCCTCTTTGTGGCCTTGGGCAAAGGTCCCACAATATCCACCCCTATGCATTTGAACGGAGTGTCAATCACAGGCAAAGGGCACAACTTTGCTTTGGTCCTGTCGCGGTTATTCCCCTGCCTTTGACACACATCACATTGCTTACAGAACTCCCTGATCTGCTTCCCTATGTCAGGCCAGTAGAAATTCTGTGTGATTCTCTGCTGTGTTTTGTTCACCCCTAAGTGTGCAGCAAACATGTCAGAGTGCCCCCTTTGTAAGATCATGGGGCGATACTTTTCAGGTACCACCAGCTGACTTCTGATCCCATCTCCCCCTTTTGAGATATTCCTCAGGGTTTCTCTATATAAAATCCCCTTTTTCTCCAGAAATCTCACTGGGGTTTCAGGTGTTAGCTGGGCGTCAGTCACCTGTTCAAAACACTTTTGGAGAGTGGCGTCTGCCTTTTGCTCCTGTCCAAATCTGCTGTCTGTGGTTAAGGTTTCCACCACAGCTTCTGAACTCCCCTCTGCTTCCGTCTCTGGCTCATCATTACCCCCCTGAACTGTCCCTGTGGTGGCTTGTGAGCGTGTAATCACTAGCACCCGTTTCACATGTTCAGCCAGGTCATTTCCCACGAGCACGGCTGCTGGCAGAGTCGATGAAATCGCTAGCCGCCAAACCCCCCTCCAGCCTTGAAAGTTGACAGGTACCTCTGCTACTGGCAGAGAGATTACCTGCCCCTCAATCCCTGCCACCTTTATGCTCTCATTTGGGATTATAAACTCCCTAGGAATAATATCTGGATGGCACAGGGTTACCTGGGAACAAGTGTCCCGCAGCCCCCTATACTGACGGTCAAGTATTCCTACGTCCACCCCTGCTGTCTCAAACAACTGAGAATCTGTTTTTATCAGCAAGCAGCGCTTTACCTCCACAAGAGGACCATTTTCCTCAGCCTGATCAGCAGAGGTAGCTGTTCCAGACTGAGTAGCCATGGCAACAGGCTCCCTCAGTGACACTGAGCCTTGCTCTTTCTGGACACAGAACACAGCTTTTGGCTTGGTCCCACTAGCATTCTGAGGCACCATTCCTTTTAGCTGCTTTAATTTCTCACACTCTGAGATTAGATGACCCTTTCCCTGACAGAAATAACATTTTCTGGTGTATTTTGATTCTCTCTCATCTTGTTTTGGTTTTCCCTCCAAAATCTGAGGTCTTAGTTTCATGTCTGAGGGCTTCCCTTCACCATGGGCCCCTCCCCCTTGCTGGCTTTTCCCTTTTATTCTCAAATCCAGCTCCTTTTGCTTGGCCTCAAACTCAGCCCTGATCTGTAAAATTTCTTCCTCAGCCCTAGCTTTTATCTCTTTTACTTTTTCTTCAGTCTTATCTCTGATTTCTTTTAATTTAATGTCTTTTTGCTGAGTATATTTTTCAAGATCTTGCTCACTTTGTCTGACCTGAGCCTCATACTTTTCCTTCTTTGACATTTCTTCCCCTGATAAATTGTTAATAAACTTATTTAGGAACTTCAATTCCAATTGTACCAGTCTAATTTGGTGTTTCAGTTCCATCTCTTTTATCCTCATGGCCATTCCCCTTTTCTTGGCATCTGCCTCTGCCTGACAGATTTCAGCTCTTTCTTTTCTTCTGATTTCCATTTCCCTCACCCTCAGTTCATGCTGTTGGGCTAGGAGTAATTTTCTGAGTTCTGGGTCTTGCTCTCCGGTGCTGTCACCTTGCACTGAGCCAAATTCATCCTCAGAACCTTGGTCAATCTGGGGGTCTTTCACTTCACTCATGTCTGCTACTTTGCTTCGAGTCAAGGGCATAATCCCCCCTCAGAACAGGCTGCTTTAAAAAGTCAAGCCTCAAAATAAAACGACCACTTTTTTTTCCTCTTGCCTCAGAACCAGCTTTCCCTAGAGATTGCTGCTGTTCTTCAGCACTACTTGCAACAGTATCGAGTCAGAGCCTACCCCCCTCTGCTGGGCCTCTCAGCTGGCAAGCTAGCTCGCTGTTGCTACGCAGTTTTGCCTCAGCGTTTTCCCGCCAAAACTAGGCTGCCTCAGAGCACCTTAATCTAAGTCTCCCCAGTTGGCACGTTCTTCTACTAGCGCACCTCCCCGTGAGGTACACCTAGAAGATTACCTACGCGCCTCAGACTGTCCCTGACTAGACCCCCCTTGCTCTGGGCACACTTGCCAAGGCTTTGCTGGACCGCTGGACAACTGGACCAGTCGTATCCCACACGCTGGACACCAATCAATGTGACAAACCCAGACCTACTGGGATCTATCACACAGTTACTAAGCTGCCACCAACCATTCCCTATAATAAGTCACACAGACCAGGGATGGATTTTTAAACAACAAAAAGAATAAAGTTTATTTTAAATACACACAGGGAAAAATAAGCAATCAGGTGAATAAAATAAAGTAACGTGGCTTATTTTCACACACACCAGCATACAGTTTGGTTCACCTAGAACCTTTAACTTAAAGCACAGACCCTGAACCCATCAGTTCTGGCTAACCAACAGACCCCTGAACCTTTCAGGTTGGTACTCTGACACACAGTAGTACCCTGTCAGACACACAGACTCCCACAACAGCTTCTTCTTCCCCAGCTGCTGCTTCGTCCCTCCCAGTGTCTCACAGTCTGTCTCAGCATCTCCCTTCACCACACAGGCATCACATATTTATACAGTACAGCCCCTCCTCCTGATGTCCCGCCTTCCACTCCCCATAGGATGGAACTTTCCCTCCAAACCCATGACAGACAGGTAACATCAGTGCTGTTATGTAACAGGACCCACTGCTTTAGAGGATTCTGAAACTTTTTTCTGGAACTGTCCCCAGCAGAATTATACCCTAGATTAGAGATGTGTTTCAGAAAACAAAATGAATTGGAAATATTTGTCCATTTCCAAATCGACTCGAAGCAAATGAGGAACCTCAAAGTGGTTCTCAAACCAAATTTGGGCTTTCCAAAGCACTGAATGGAAGTTAATCAGAGCACTAGCTTCTATTTTAGACAATCCAGAGATGCCCAGCTATTGCAAGATGGATTAATGGAAGTTGGAACATAAATAGCATGGTTCCACGTGGGAAATGGTGTGCCAGGGAGGAATACTGTATTTTTCACTACTTGGACAAATGGATATTGAATTTAAATGCAAATTGAATCAAATAGACTAAAATTGGCTCAGAGTGAATTGATTGCAATTAGACATGGGTACTTCATACTTGTATCCCCTGGGATATGAATAGAAAGCACAGCACCACAGGTGCCATGGAGGTCCATTCCCTTCCCCCAAAACTGGCTGATCCACTCACCGGTTGCTGTGCAGCATGCATGTCCATCATCATCAACATCACGCCAATTGCGGAAGCTTCAACACCAAACAAAGCCAAGACATCTCTTGCACACTTCAGTCATCAGTACTCTGGGTAGGATCTCTGAATGAGAGCTCTCTAGTGAGAGATCACTAACTAGGTTTTATAATGTTTTGTAAGCTTCCCAATGTAGTGGCATGCTCACTAGATGGGAGGGGGGGTGTCAATTTAAATAAACAAACAATCAGGACTTGAAGACCTGTCTTTCCCATACCACTTTGGGCTTATCTTTCTTCTGCTGGTGTTGTGGTGTCACTGCCAAAGCTCAGAACAGGTTTCTCCTGCTTCTCTCTTTTTTCTTTATGTTTTCTGGGCTGGACATGGGCAATTAATTCTGCCACAGATAATTCTTGTAGTATCCTTATTTGGGCTATGCAGTGAGTGGGTACACTTCGGTAAACTCTGCTACTGTTTGGGGACATTATTCCACATTCTCAACATGTTTTCCCTGAGATGACTCCTAGGAGTAGAAGGAAGAAATGACACTGGTGGCAACCTTGACTACAAGCTGAAGGTCCACCACATTTCCAAAGTTAATAGTACTGCATAATAACTTCTCCAAATCATAGCCCTTTATTTTCCACATTTTTCAGGGTTTTCTCTCCCTCCTGATCCAGAAATGTAAAAATACATACAAATATTTGTAAAAATCCAAGAACAAATAACCTCCAAATTAGTTGAGGAGGCTGGGTGAGTACCACTTTCTATAACAAATATTTGGGTACAAACTGGCTGTCCACTAAGAACTCATGAATCATGGTATGGTGGGCAACCATCACCTCCAAAACTTCAAGGGCCATCTTGATTTTTACCTTTCCCTTTTGTGCTTACTTGACAACAAAGTCATGGAACGTTCCTCCTTCATCCTTGATGCAACTGATGAATGACACATTCAGGAGAAAACGTGTACTTCTATACCTGGTTGAGTCTGTGCACACTGCATGATGGAAGGGGATCCTTTAATATTTCATTACAGGCAAAGGCAGGGATATTGCTATTGTCACAGAATAAAGTCAAAATTAAATATTACACCATCTAGCTGTTCAGCAATGGAGCCGATACTAACCAGAGACTGGACTTCCTCAGGACAAATAGTTACAATGAAACAATTTGGCTACGTTGACTTCCTTCACCTAATCCATCTTCTAAAACTTACGTAAGCATGGACAACACAGAGACTGCCTTGGGATCCTGCGGGGAAAATAATGTACCAGTCAGTTAGCCTGTATACCCAGATAACATGGAGATAGCTTTTGAGTTCATAGTGGGAACGTACATTGTCTAAGATGGAAGGTAAAAAAGTCTTAACTTTACAACTCTAATGAAGTCTGGGGGCTTTACCAGGTGACATCCAACATTATTGCTCGAAGAGACCCAGCTGTTTCTCTGCAGCAACCCTCTTGCATTATTCCTGTAACAACATGCAGACAAGAAAGGCTTAAGATCCACCCTTCCATATCCACTCCCTTCTCTTGCCGCTCTGTCCCATTTACTTGAAAGATCTAACTCATAAACAGAGTATTCTTGTGAAAACCTGTACAGTTGTTTACACTTTTGCACACTTTAAGTGTCTTCTTGATTCGCCTAATAATTGTGACCCTTTCAAATGCATTTTAGATGTTAATATGTCAGATGTTTTTAAAAGAGAAACTCCTTTTCGTGGGCAATTGGTTGTGCTCTTTTTCATATGGGCTTGATCTGACAGGCGTTTGTTCCTCTGGTCTGCTGCAGTGACAGTTTGGGTTGCTTCCCCTCCCGCCAGCAATCACACAACATCTGGAACAAACCAAACTTCCCAGAGCAGGGGAAGCTTCTCTTAGGGGCTTCTACTTTTTCTGGTGTGGGTATGACTACTTTGGTTTGGTCCATTGGTCTGTTGCCAGTGTGTGTGCGATCACTGGAAACAGACCAAAAGCAAGCCCTCCTGGTTGTCAAGACTGGTTGCCACCTAGAGTGGTCCTTAGTTGACCAGATAGGTGGGATATTAAATAAATAAATAAATAAATAAATAAATAAATAAATAAATAAATAAATAAATAAATAAATAAATAAATAAATAAATAAATAAATAAATAAATAAATAAATAAATAATCTCTTTACTTTGAATTTCAAATATCATGAAGTGACTTAATAAGGAAAATGGAACACTTCCTCTGCTCCTCAGTGGAAGGGGAGAGGAAGTTATTTTTTTAAAGACTCTAATATACTATCACTGATGTAGTACATCACTTAAAAGAAAAAATAATAATATTTTCTTAGATTTTTTTCTTAAGGATTCATCTGTGAGCAATTTATTTTCAGACATACAAAACAAAAAATATATTTTCTTTTTTTAAAAAAACTGCTGCAGTGCCTCAGTGATGGTCTACAGAGTCTTTAAAAAAATTCACTAACCCTGCCCCTCCACTCAGGAGCAAAAGTATTCAATTTGCTGATATCTTGAAATGGCTAGCTGATTAAGCCATGATATTGGAAGGAGCCAGACCAAATAAGATTGCTTGAACTCCACTGTGCCATTTAGATGTAAACATTGCACCAAATGGCATATTGCACCTCCACCCAACCCTAAGTGAGCCAGTTTAGTGTGCACCAGTCTGCTCCAAAAGAACCAGTGTAAATGTGCCCAATGTCATACATTCACACACAACCCTAATCAGTGGCATAAACGAAGGGAACATGTGGTTTAATAATTAAGGCTCTCTTACCTTGGCTTACACAAAGATTACACATTACACAAAGAACTCACTATCTGAGTTCAAGATAGGCTGGGATAAAGGAGTTAAAGATGCATCAGCCTGGCAGTCTGTACTGACTTATGGTTTCTAGTATGAAATCACCACCTCTAGATTGATAAATATACACAAATCATTACCATTTGGAACGGCCACACCTGTCCCCACCTACATGAACCGCTGCAGAAAGATATTTCACAACATCCTGCTGATCTACTGCCTGTTGAATTTACATAGTCTGCTTGGGTAACAGCCTATCCTCCATATTACCTTACCCGGGCTTCATTCTCTGGAGAGGACACTCCTCCATTCAGAGCATGTTACCATAGTCTCTCGAGACTGAAGGATGCCTATGCTATGTCCTCTTAGCATTGCCTAAAACCTAAATTCTGTTTTGTCCTAACATTAGGGAGACAGCTTCTTCTGTCTTGCCTATGTTCATTACAAATATCTAAAATGCAGTCTTTTCAAATAAGGTTTTGCCTCAGGATAGAATCCAGCTCTATAGTTCTCAGTGTATACATGGAAGAAAGGGGGGAGGGATCAAAGTGCTTTGATCCCTGATTTTCCCCTCCACATTTTGCAAAGAAAGTGGAGGGGAAAAACACTTTCCTCTCAAGAAAGTGGAGGGGGGAATCAGGAATCAAAGCACTTTGATCCCTGCCTTCCCCTTCCCCTTTCTTGCAATGAAAGAAATTTTGGGTTAGAAAAGTGGGGGGCATCCTATACATGGGGCAGTCTTATACAGTGGTACCTCGATTTACAAACTTAATCTGTATTGAAACAGTGTTCGTACGTCAAAAAGTTCGTAAGTCGAGGCAAACTATTCCATAGGAATGCATTGAAAACCATTTAATCCGTACCTGCTTTTTTTCGTTCATATGTCGAGGTGCTGTTTGTAAGTAGAGGCATTAGTTCCCATAGGAACTAATGCAAAGCCGGTTAATCCGTACTCTACCACTAGGGGGAGAATTTTTTGAATTTTTTTCTTCTTTTAACCTAAAATGAACTTAGGTAAAAAAAGGGCAGGAAAGGTTTTTTCTTTTTCTTTTCATTCGTAAGTCGAGGCTCCGTTCGCAAGTCAAAGCAACATTTTGTGAACGGAGCCATTCGTAACTCAAAAAGTTCGCAAGTGGAGACATTTGTAAGTTGAGGTACCACTGTACATGAAAAAATACGGTGTTGTGATTCCATTTGGTAAGAACTTTAACTAGTGTCCTATGGTGGCAGCTCTGATAAGTATCTTGATCTTACTACATGTTAGTAAGATTCAAATATATATAATATATGTGTATTATTGTAATAACACATGCTTGAATTTGAGGGAAAGGTGGCCCAGCAGTCTGCAGTGTCTGCTGTAGGTGGAGGCAGGTGTGGTCATCCCAAATGCTAACGCTGTGTCTACATTTAACAATCTGGAAGCAAAGATTTAATACTAGAAAAACCATGAGTCAGTACAGATTGTCTGGCTAATGCAGATAACCTCTTTATAGAGATGGGAACGAACTGAACCACAAACCAGAAAATCTGATGAACTGAACTTTTTTCCCATGTACTTTGCTTTGCTTTGCTTTGGCAAAAGGGAATGCCCGCCCACCCCCTTCCTACTGTCACCATTGCCTCTTTGCTTGCTCCTGCCACCACTGCCCCTGCTGCCATCCTCAGAGGGAGCGGGCCTGGCTCCTTGTAGGGAAGCTGGGCCTGCTGCTTCTGAGGACGGCTGTGGTGGCAATGCTGGTGGTGATGGTGGTGACGGATGCCTACCCAACTGTCTGCAGTACTTTTGCAATAATGTGTTCAGTGCTGAAAGGAAGACAGAAAGGAAGTACTTTCTGTTTAAAGACATTTTAATTGAAAACCTATTGGCACTTAGGTCTTTTTAAAATTGGCTCCTTATGCTATCTTTTTCATGGCAAGGACAAGAAAAAATGTCCAAAAAGAGGCAGAGAGAGAGAAAGAGAGAGAGAGACCCCAAAAGGGTCAAAGGCTGCATTGTGTTACTGTGCCTGTTCTTATTCAATTATTACTTTCATTTTTTCCCTAGCTCAGACTTAGGAAAGTTCCTTTTTTGTGCAGATGCTGGAAGATAGCTTTTTGGAGCACCAGCCTAGAATCCTGTCAGAAGGTCAACATGGGGAGATTTAACAATCAGAGAGAATGGTGACAGGTGATACATTTATAGTCCATTAATAAAAATATATATTTAAAAATCATATAAAATTCAAGTTTCTGTGGGCAAAACACATGATAAGAGGGATTGTTGACATCATCTTCAGGACAGCCAATCCCGAGGGTGCTGCTGCCTTGGGAACCCAACCCCATTCTCTGTCACCTCACAGGGGCCCCACCTCTCTGCTGGCAGATAAAAGGGGCTGGCTGGGCAGGGCAGGAGACCAGAGGGGAGGCCAGTGGCCAGAGGGCAGCCCAGCAGAGAGAGTGGCGGTAGCAGGTGCAGGGGACCCAGCCCTTCTGCCCAAGGCAAGTTCTGAACTTGCTAAGTGGGCTTGCAAGTTAACAGCTCGAGGCTGGTGGAGATCTGTGGCTTGAAGCTGGCTAACGTCAGTGATGGACTGGGGGGAAGTTGGTGGATGTTGGCAGACAGAAGCTGGTGGCATCTGCTCGTCCCCTGGTAGCAGTGGGTGAGCTTGTCCCTTAGCTGTTGTTTTTCTCTCTCTTTCTCTTGTAGGGCCAGAAGCTTCCTCTTCCCCAGGGTGAGACGAGGGACCAGAAGGCAGTTATACTTGCAGGTCAGTGGGGGGGGTACATAATCCATAGAACCACCTTTGGCCATGCAGGAATGACTAACGGCCATACTTCCATGCATAATTTAATGATGCACCTCTTTTTGAGCCCAGATCTCCTGTCCACCAGGCTTTTCCAATTATCTTTCACACAACTCAGTGGCGTCCCACTCTCATCATGCCCCACTGCAGGCGGGGCCCATCCCGGCAGCTCAGTCGGTTTTAACCCTTTGCTTGGCCAAGCCTATTTGTCCTATTCCTTTCCTGAGAACCTGGGAGCAGTCTCGCTTCCCTTCTTCCACTCCCTCTTTTCAAACACTCTGCTCATTCGCGTGCGCATCCAGTCAAGCTCCGTCCTTCATGCACTGGCTATCACCCAAGAATGTCAGCGGCTGAAGCCTCAGTTCAGGGATGGGGCATCTTCATGGAGGAGGGTAGCTGTCACAATCACACTTTCCCTGGTCCTTAGGAGTTCCGTGAAATGCATTCCATGAAACTCCCTAGGAGTCTGTAGGCTCCTCTTCGGAAAACTTCAATGGAGCTTCCGGAAGTTTAACGAGGAGCATCCAGAAATCGCCCTTTCTAGCACTCACCATGGAAAACGGCTGGCGGGCCCCAACAGAAACCTGGGTGATCAATAATCCATTTTCCCCCTGTTGTGGACGCTAAGTCACAGGAGAATCCAAGTCACGGCACCAGGTGTTACCACCCAATTCCGGTCCCCATTCTCCGGCAGGGATAACAGATAAGACGGTGCATTGATCAGTCTATATGTAAGTCAATTTATTAAACATATAGCTGGGCTCCATTCTTAAAAGGCGGACCAGGACCACCACCCCCATTAATCATTAGTAAAGCATTTTATAAGTTTCTTACACAAAGGACAATAAAGCACAGCATCCCCCTATTGGTCTCCTGAACCCTAATCTTAAAGTTCATTGGCTAATGGGTGCCTGTTGGGTGTTGGGTCATTCTACTGGATGTAAGAAAATATCTAAATTGTATCCCAGGCCCCTCCCTTTGGACCTGTGGGTTAGTGGCTGCCAGGTTTGTGAATTTGTGTGAAACATTGTGCAGCTTATCTTTAAATATGTTAATGATGGCTTATTCCCAGATGAGCCATGGGTTAGGGTAGAATTTACAGTCCTGAATGAATTATACATTGTTGTGGGTTGGCCTTGAATGGGGAACAGCCGTGTGATAATGTAGGTTTTCTCCAAGCGGGAGGGGTCAGGAGCACCAAGAGAGATCCAATACTTTGAGATGAAATAAGGATACAAAATACATAGACTATAGAAAATGCATATAAAGTACAGATACAAAATGCATATAGAATATCATTATGGTAAGGAAATAGTAAGAACTCATTTCAATTTCAGGTACAAGGTATGATTACGAATGTTAAGTACATGTGAATCAAATAGCATGTGTTGCCTTAAATTGTAAAGCCGGTACTTCATATATGTTATATCAGAACCTCATTCTTGGCCCCTATCAGACCCATCCAGTGGCCCAGTCTTCCTCTCCGCTCAGCTGTCATGATTCTTCTTTTCCTGTTCTAGAATGCCCAAGAATTCCCCATTCTCTTCTGTTTCTTTTCTCTCCTACCCCGTTTTTTCCCTTGTAGGTCTATTCTGGGGCTAATTCAGACTTTCACTCTGCTCACTCTGCTCCCACAATGCTAGGCATTTTCTCTCTTTCAACATTTTGAAGAGTTCTGTTGTAATCATGTCCAGAATGATGGTTTCTACTCCCCTGAGGATGATCAGGGGACTGGAAATGAAGCCCTATGAGGAAATACTGAAGAAGCTGAACATGTTTAGCCTTGAGAAAGCGGGAGAGAGGGGAGATGTGAAAGAACTTTTCAAATACTTGAAAATCAGTCATGCGGAGGAGAGGCATGATTTGTTCTTGATCATCCCAGAGTGCAGGACATGTAATCATAGGCTCAAACTACAGGAAACCGGATTTAGGCTGAATATAAAGAAAAACCTCTTAACTGTTAGAGTAGTACAACAATAGAACGAATTACTTTGACAGGTGTTGACTGCTCCCATATTGGAGGCATTAAAGAGAAAATTGGACAACTGTGTGTCAGATCTGCTTTGATTTGGATTACATCATTGGGCAGGGGGTTGGACCCCATGGACTTCTACACTCCTTCCAACTCAATTATTTTATGATTCTATGAATTCCACAATCACGTGCATCATCTTTTGAGGTGACAGGGAGTACAACATCTTTAATGTTTTATTCCAGAGGTGTTAACTCTGAATATGCTATGTTATTATATTGGGAGGCTTTGGGAATTTCAACTCCTTATAGTGTATTCTCCTTCTTGTGTGAGTAGGTGTGTAGAATTACGAAGTGACAGAGAATCTCAGAAGATGGGAACATGATCTGTACTATGGTTGGTGGGAGAGGACTGAAGTAACTGCTGAGATGTGACTATAGTCCTTCTATGTCAAAATACTTTGAAGGGCTGTTTTGAATTTAATGAAATGGTGATGTGAAGGCATGAGTAACATATGAGATGCAACACATATAGAGAAACACACACACTCTTTAACCTCTCAGGTAAACTGATGTTGCCGTGCCCATTCTGCAGAATGCAGACTTGAAAGCTGTCTTCTAATTTCCAAGCTTTCTCCTTGTAATAGGCAATCTGAGGAAGAAAAGCTATATTGGACCAAAAAGCTCTGCAAACATGTTGTGTGCATGTTTTCCAAAAGATGCCAGCTTGCCTTTGAAATAAAAGGGCAGTGCTTGGAGTTAGCCACAGCTGTCATTAGAAACCAAGGGCAAAAATATTCATACTATTTAAAGGAAAGACAGTGATGAAAGATGGAGTGTAGGTGGAAGAATCAACTCATTTGAAATGTGGTGTCGGAGGAGACCCTTAAAGATACTACAGACCAAGAGAAAGGCAGAAAAGTGGGTGCTCAGATCAAGTCAAGCCTAACTCTCAATAGAGCAAAATGAGTCAACTGAGGCTATTTTATTATGCACCTATAAGGGAAATACAGAAATGACCAAGAAAGACAATATTGTTGCGGAAAGTGGAGGGGGGAGGGCAGTACAAAGGAAGGAAGACCTAATATGATACAGATTGCCTCGGGAAAAGAAACCACCAGCTGTTAGTTTGCAGCACCTACAACTAACAATACTTTCTTTTTTAAAGTAACTTTCCAAGCTCTGAACAAAATCATTGAGGTAGTGTAAATTCCCTTTTATGCTGGCATGTACATAATAAGCCTGTATGTCTGTATTCATTACTAACCTGGGGAAAGTGGGAGACACAGATTAAAAACAGAAGCAATTCACACATACAGGTGTCAGAATACTCTCCAGATATTCACAATAGAGGACATATGGATCTACTCTGGAGATAAATCAGTTCACTTATAACTGCAAAATGTGAGTGCAAATTTGGATGTAGAGAATAATGCCCAGAGACAATCATGTGGTCCCAATTACATGCTACATGTTCCCACAGTTGTTCTTCTGGATGCTGTATTTTGTGAGCTTTCATCATTCCACCCTGATCTTGTCTGACTTTGGGAGATAAGCAGGGTCAGATATACTTAGTACGTTGATGGGAGGTGAGCTGGGAATGCAAAAACTTTGCAGATAGAACTAAGGAAGAATTCTGTCAGAAACCCTGGGGATCCCCTGCCAGTCAGCTCTGATAATATGGGGTTAGATGGGACTGACATAGTATAGAGTAGCTTCCAAGCAGGGTTTTGAATCATGTGGTTCACACAAAAGGTTCACTGTACTTATTTAGTTATTTAAAATATTTTTAACCCACCTTCCTCCTTGAAAACAATCCAAAGTGGCTTGCATAATTGAAAGACAATATTTAAAGCTGAAAACAATGATTATACAAAGGTGGCTTTATCAGAAGACAATATTTAAAAACAGATGTATAAACGGCAACTGACATCATTAAAAGACAGTGTTAAAGTTAAAATAAATAAGTATACAAGTATTAAAAAGGAAAAATCAGATGTTACTCCGAGAAATGGAAAACACAAGTAGTACTAAAAACCCAGTCAAAGCAGTAATGCAGAACAATCCATCTAAAAATCACACTCAGGTAGCCAGTTACTGAGAGAAGGCTTGCCTGAAGAGAAAGGTCTGTGCCTGCTTGTGGAAGGACAACAAAGATGGGGTCAGCCTGGTCTCCAGTGGGAAGGAGTTCCAAAGTCCAGGAGAAGCAACAGAGAAGGCCCACTCTTGTGTCCCCATCAGATGCACCTGTGAAGGTGGCAAGATTGAAAGAAAGGCATCTCCTGATGATCTTAACACCCGAGCCGGCTCATAATGGGAGATACGGTCTTTGAGATAGCTTGGACTCAGGCCACTTAGGGCTTTATAGGTTAAAATCAGCACTTTGAATTGTGCCTGGAAACTGATCAGCAGCCAATGGAGCTGCTGTAAGAGGGGGCTTATGTGATCCCTATAACCAGCCATAGTCAGCAATTTGGCTGCCGTATTCTGGATCTGTTGAAGTTTCCTGATACCTTCCATTGGCAGCCCTACACAGAACGTGTTACAGTAATCCAGTCAGGAAGTAACTAGAACATGCCTCACAGTGACCAGACCAGATCTCTCAAGAAGCAGATGTAGCTGGCACATTAGTTTTAATTGTGCAAATGCACTCTTGCCCACCACCAAAACCTGGGCATCCAGGCTCAGAGATGAATCCAGGAGCACCCTCAAGCTGTGTGCCTGTGTCTTCAGGGGGAGTATAACCCCATCCAGTACACGATACATCTCTATTCCTTGATCTGCCTTTCAACTGACCAGAAGCACCTCTGGCTTGTCTGGATTAAGTTTCAATTTGTCTAACCTGATCCAGTCCATTACTGACAACAAAAGCTGACCTACTGCTAAAGCATCTTGCTTTGATTCAGGTGGCAAGGAGAGGCAGAGTTGGGTGTCATCAGCATACTGGTGACACTGAACACCAAAACCCCAGACAATCTCTCTCAATGGTTTCATGTAGATGGTAGGCTTTTTGTTCTGTAACTGTGGGTAAATTTGACAATAAAGCTATGAGGTAATAATGTCAGGGCATGCCCACAGGTCATGATCCTGTCATTTCTCACATTGTGAGGTTGCCATTTTTAATGACATGTGGATAGGGCTTCATTCATACCTTAATATGTGGGATAATTTTTACATACTACATGACTTCATTATATATAGATCTTAAGGTGATGTTTTCTTTATTTACTAACCTTTGTAGTCTTGTCTTAACATATCTGGGCTCTCTGCCCATTCACAGCTTCTTTGTCTGCAAAATGCCTTGTGTGCCATATAAACAGCAGAAAATAGTCTATGATGTGTAACCAATTATGCATCATATTTAGTTCACAAAACCCAAACTGACAAGTTCCTTCCCACCCAGGTGCCCAGCTTTCCTGAATGGGCCATTGCACTCACGGGCAGATTTTTTAAAAAATTCTCCTTTGGTGTTCCACTGTTGTTATGGAGACATATTTTTGGCATAATGTGTTTCTTTCTTCCACATGGCCCTTTTCCCTGGCATGCACTTCTGTTACCATGGTGATGGTTGGGCATTCCTTTTGCCTCTCCTTTCAAACAATAGGCACCTTCTGCTGTCTTGTGTAGCTGTATGTAGTGACAGTAGATTGTTGTGGACCCTGAAATAAATCTTAACAACCAGCTCCGGTGTGTCAGCTAATCAGTCTGCTAAGCGCCATCTGTACTACACAGTAGTGAGGTCAGGCATGAGATATCTAACAGCAAACAACGGTGTTGAGCTGAAATGAGTTAACATTTTGCTGCCCACCTTCTGCCCACCTGCAAGTCCATCTGTAGAAGTTGACTGGGCAGGATGTTGAGATGCTGTTCTCCACTGCACTTCAGGACAATGAGCTCATGGGACAGTATGTGGGCCCACAGAACTCCAAGACTTTACTGCTGCTTCCTGCCTGTTAGCATATGCTCCCTCACTCTACCTCAAGGATAGGAAACTTTTGGCCCTCCAGATGTGTTGGACTACAATTCCCAAGAGCCCTTACCACCAAGCAACCAAGCTGAGTTAGACTGATGGAAGTTGTTGGTTAAATCTTTTGCTTTGTCTAATGGTAGGGCAGCATGGCTGGCTCAGTGGATGGCCAAAGGGATCGCAGTTATCTTTATGACACATGCAGAAATAACGGGGGGGGGGGAAGTACTTCCCTCCCTCACTACCTCCTGGCTATGTATTGTTTGGAAAAAAGGCATTGCTCATTGGGGAAGCTGATGTAGTTAAATGAACACATATTAAGCCAGAGTCTCATCTGTCTTAATATGGCTCTCATATTAAGACAGTGGCAGGGATTCCCAGTGTGGTGTAATGGATAGAGTGATGGACTAGGACTCTGGAAAACAGAATTTGAATCCCCACTTGCCCATGGAGATTCACTGGAGGAGAGAAACCTGTAAAACCACTCCTTCAATATCTCACATTATTTTTCATAGTCTAGAGATTTATGTTCATGTTAGTCTTTAAAATCATCATTTTTATCATAAAGTCTGTACATTGCTTGTGTGTCCCATGCACATACATCACTTTATTTATTTATTTTATTTATATCCCGCCTATCTGGTCATGTCAGGACCACTCTAGGCGGCTGTTGCTCAGGGTCTTCCCCCAGTGACATCACAAGGGTCCTCCTCAACCCATCATAAGGGCCTTCCCATACATCTAAGGAGGTGGCCCTGAAATCTCAAGGAACAGGATACAGTATTGCTAACTTGCCAAGCCTAGGCATTACTGTTACCCTCATGGCCTATTTCTGCAGCATATAAAGATAAAAATTGTCCACCCGCAGAGAAACTTTCTCTTTCTCACAGTTGTTCAGTCAATTTCAAAGAAAGAAGGAAGAATGTTTCCTTTCTATCCCTGAAGTGCATTTCAGAGTTCTCAATTAAAAAGGTAAACTTTGCTGAAAAGGAGACAATCTGTCAGGAACAAAGCAGGACTGCCTAGGAATTACAGTGTGTGCATGCACATGTGCATGTGTGTTGTTGGGACCACATGTGCTATCCAGATTAAAGGTGGGCGTTTATTGCCCGAACAGGTGTTCAGCACTTCAAAGACCTGTCTCCTCTGGTGGGTGCCCACTCAGACACAGCACACACACCCCCCCCCAGAGAAGGCAGGGCTGGGAGGCCAGGCTGCTGCCTCTGAGAGGCCCCCACTGGAGGAGGTGGGGCTTTGAAGCACCAAACAACAGTTTGGCCGATAAACAACATGTCACAAACTATTGAACCAGTGGTTTGTGGCCATCTCTAATCCAGATACATGCATGAACTCAGATACATGCAGATATATGCATGGCCATCTCTAATCCAGATACATGCATCAACCAAACGTCTCAGGGTAAGTCTACTTCATATAACTGAATGAAATGTGGAAATACCTGAAGAATGATATAGTGTCCAGGATTATGCACAATAAAGACTGCAAGCTTTTTGCCAGTGTTGCACACTGCCAAAAAAAGTTGCCACAAGGCTTAAAATTACCCTATTATTGCTGATACCAAAAGACAAGTTCCCTGATGTTATATTGTTTAACCACAATATTTTTTAAAAATATAGGGAAGTAACGCCTGATATGCAACTCACTGTTAGGAAAATCTCGAAAACCAATTTGCAGTTTCCCTCTCTTGAGTTTTCACATTGCTGGTGACACAGTGGACGTTGTGTTGCAGAAGGGTGTCCACTACCAACACAAGGGTTCCCAAACAGGAATGGCAATAAAACACTTCTTTAAAATGCATTTCACAGCTCACTCTTTGTGAGAATTGCTTCTTTCACTTGCACACTGCTGGGTGAAGCAGAGCAAGGGCAGTTTCCCTAGAAGGCTTTCCTTTCTTGGAATAAAGGAGGGCCTCGTAATAGAGGGAGCTCAACTTGTCATATGAATGGCACCAAAAGTGAAAATGGACTTCTAATAAGGATGCCTGGCCTGTGCCCTCTCTCAGAACAGAACAGCAAATGGACCTACACTTGTTGAACATCATCTCGCTGTAAGCATCTGATGATATGTTACACACATCGCCTTCTTTTAACACACCTGCTGAAAGCCCCAAAGTGGCTGATGGTTTCTTTCTCCCCCTCTAGCAGCACATCATATGATTACGCAGCAGCTGGGCTCGGTGGAGCCTGATGCACCTGAAGGCTTCCTTGGGAAAAATGTAATGCTCAGGTGTTGCCTTCAAGGGAAGAATGAAGCTCAGCAAGCAGCCGCTGGTAGCTAGCGGGTTAGACCAGGTTAGCGAACCAAATGTATCTGCCTAGTGTTAGTTTGAGCTAATGTTAACCAAGGTGTGATGCTGTTTTGCTCACCATTCCACAGACATTCAGTTTCAAAAACTGAAAGTGGCAAGATAGTCAAGACCTCCACAGAGCCTTAACTAGGCATTTAGGCCCCTGGGACAAATAGCATAATCTCTACCCAAATTATCCTGAGGCATAAACTAAATCTTCCATGATAAATAAGGAGAAGGTGATTTGCCCCGCAACAGAAAAGGCAGGCTATGTTCACAAAAAAGGAAAATAAACAGGGATGGGTGATGTTGCCCTATATCTTCCTAACACTCACCAGTAGATTCACCTATATGATCTAGTTCCCTCTAAGCTTTGATGTCCTAGGGCAAAGCCTCAATTGCTCCACCATATTTATGGCCCTGTACCTCAATATTCCTATAACTCAGTATGGACCTGTCTTCACTTTTTCTACTGCACCATGTGGGAAACTGAGGTACCAAGTATGGTGTAGTGGATAGAGTAATGGACTGTTTGAGTTTCCCAGGTGTGCCATGGAAAGTCACTGGTGTGTGTGTGGATTTGGTTGAAGCACTCCTTAAATACCTCACTTACCTTGAAACTTTATTAGGATCATTATAAATCGGTTCTGACTTGATGGCACATAACAACAGTACCTCAATATCATCTCTCTCTGGTCTTTTCCACAATGTCCATTCTTAAATTTATAAATGAGGCAGCCTGATTTGGACTTGACCATACCCAACTCAGATCTGTATCCAAATCAAATTTTGGAACTCAACATTTTTCACACCTCCTGTTGATTTGCAATTTCAAATTAAGTCCTGCTCCCGGTGCTCTTCAATATTTTTATTAATGACTTGGATGAGGGAGTGCAGGGAATGTTTGTCAGATTTGCAGATGATACCAAATTGGGGGGAATAACTAATACCCTAGAATACAGAGACAGAATTAATAATGACCTCGATAGGATGAAGCACTGGGCCAAAAGCAACAGAATGATAAGTGCAAAGTAATGCACCTCAGAAAAAGAAACCAATTACACAGTTACAAGATGGGGGATACCTGGCTCAGGAAAACTACAAGTGAGAAGGATCTTGGAATTGTCGTAGATCACAAGCTATAAGCCAGCAGTGTGATGTGGCTACAAAAAAAGCAAATGCTATTTTAGGCTGCATTAATAGAACTATAGTTTCCAAATCCCACGAGGCGCTAGTCCCCCTCTATACAGCACTGGTTAGGCCTCACCTTGAATATTGTGTCCAGTTCTGGATACCACACTTCAAGAAGGATGCTAACAAATTGGAACAAGTTCACAGGAGGGCGACAAGGATGATCAAGGGGCTGGAAACCTAGCCTTATGAGGAAAGGCTGGAAGAATTGGGCATGTTTAGCCTTGAGAAAAGAAGACTGAAGGGTGATATGATAACACCTTTCAAATATCTGAAAGGCTGTCATATGGAGGAAGGGCAAGATCTGTTCTCAATCATACCAGAGTGCAGGACACGCAACAATGGATTTTGGTTGAATATCAGGAAAAACGTCCTGACTGTTAGAGCAGTATGACAGTGGAACCACTTACCTCAGGAGTCGGTGAGTGCCTCAACACTGGAGGCATTCAAGAAAAACTTAGATAATCACCTAGCAGATATGCTTTGATTGTATTCCTGAATTGAGTAGGGGGTTGGACTTGAAGGCCTTGTAGGCCCCTTCCAACTTCACTTTTCTATGATTTTATGATATGAAATTAAGACAATGTCGATTTTTCCAAACATATACATGAAATATGAGGAAGTAGTAGCCCTCCCAGAGAACACCAGTCCTGCCAAATTCCAAAGAAATACATGTGTCTCTGTCTCTTCCTCTGTAGGTATGATAATAACAAATGAGAGCCAAAGTATGTGATGGGCAATAATGGGATAAAAGAAGTGCCACTAAAGCACAAGCAACTAATATAAAAGTCTTTTTGCAGAAAGACAGCAAAAATGGGGCCAGTCTGTCTTCCTGTGGGAGGGAGTTCCCACAGGAAATTACCACTAAAGCCAACGAAACTCTTTTAAGACCTATGACCAGAGAGTGCTCATAAGATTCTTGCCAAGCTCAGATAGGAAATTACAGGGATAGGGATGTGGTTGTGCACAAGCATGACACACAATAAACAGATTCACACACAATGGAGAAATTACTACTCAGATAAGCAAATCAACAAAACAGGCAAAAGGTTTTGCAGCATGGTTTTGGGCTGGGTGGTGGGATTATGTTTCTGTGCTGTGATGGGTCTTGCAGGTTTGTTTTTTTGGGTTTTTTCCCCCATTTCCGATGGATCTTGGGGGTTTGTATTGATCACCTTGCTTTAGCTCAGGTAGAAGATTATTTGCATGTACCAATGAGAGCTGTTAAGAGGCAGAGCCAGAGAAGCTAAAAGGGAGGGGTGAGCCAGAGTCTGAGGAGTTCAGTCAGAGAGAGCTGGAGAAGAAATAGTTTGGAATTTGAGGCTGAGAGAGTGTTTAAGGAGTGATTAGTCAGAGTGTGACCTGTATTAATTAAGATAGAAGAGGTTAAAGTATAATACTGAAGCTTTGTATTAACTTTAATAATGTGCTTAAGAACTACTCCCAAAACAACTTGTAATTAATAAACCTATTTCTGTTTAAAAGTTCAGTACTGAAGGAACCTCAGCCTTTCATAGGAAATATAGGTTGATAAAGAGATCAACTGGTGGCAGTGTGTTAAAGGGTGTGTTGGGATACTCATGTGAGCTCTGTGTTTGGTGAAACAAGCAGGGGCCACGGGGTAAATACCACAGGGGGTTTGTTTGCTTTTTGTTTTTCCCCCCATTTCCGATGGGTCTTGGGGGGTTTGATTGTTTTTTGGAGTTTTTTCCCCATTTCCGATGGGTCTTGGTGAGGTTGTTTGCTTTTTGTTTTTGTTTTTCCCCATTTCCAATGGGACTTAGGGGGTTTGGTTGCTTTTTGGAGTTTTTTCCCATTTCCAATGGGACTTGGGGGGTTTGTTTGCTTTTTACGTTTTTTTTTTTTCCATTTCTGATGGGTCTTAGGAGGGTTGTTTGCTTTTTGGTCCCCCCCCCATTTCTGATGAGTCTTGTTGGGTTTGGTTGCTTTTTGCTTCACCTTTTTTGCACTTCTGATGGGCCTTGCATGCTTCACTTGCTTTTCACTTTACTTTTTTGCATTTCTGATTGGTCTTGCATGCTTAGCTTGCTTTCTGCTTTGTTTTTTTTTTGCATTTCCAATTGGTCTTGCATGCTTCGCTTGTTTTTTTGCTTTGCTTTTTTTTGCATTTCCAATCGGTCTTGCATGCTTTGCTTTCTTTCTGCTTTACTTTTTTTTGCATTTCCAATGGGTCTTCCATGCTTTGCTTGCTTTTCTCCCCCCCCCGGGCTGGAATGGATTAATTGTGCTTCCGAATGGTATTGCAATGATTTTTTTGGGGGGGGGTGAATTTTTTTTCTTCAGCCAGAACCAATTAATTGCATTCCAATGCATTCCTATGGGAAATGGTGCTTCGACTTAGACCATTTTGAGTTACGACCTGAGTTCTGGAACCAATTACGTTCGTAAGTCGAGGCACCACTGTAGTTCCCTATTTGAGTCAAATCGGCTTCTTCTTTAGGTATTAGTGTAATATTTGCCTCTGACCAAGATTTTGGAATTTTTGTTTCTTTGTGTTCGGTTGCAAACATTTTTCAGAAGCCCTGTCCATTTCCAATATCAATCTTGCATCTCTATAGGTTTTCAAAGCTTCTTGGGCTTTTTTCCTCTTCTCTTTCAATTTTGCCAGTTCTTTTTGGTTTTCTATTAATCTTTCATCTACCTTCTCAATTTGTTGTTTATTTTCTTGAACTTTCTGGTTTGTTTCCGCGATTTGGTTACCTAATGTAACAATCTGCTGATTGATCTCCTCCATTTTATTTTCTAATTTAGCCTGATTTGTACCAGTCATTTCTTGTATATGTTGTTGGTTTAGTTTTATATCAGAAAATATTTCCAAGATAGCTTGCATTTCTTTGCTCTGTTGCTCTTTTTGAGTAATATCTCCTAAATTTTTCTGTTGGGCATGGCTTGCAGTTGTAGATAACACAGGGGCAGATCCCGTATTTTTGGAACCTTTAGCTGTTGTGGTACTCATTTTCTTGAACCTCTTGTAGCTTTCCGTCTTCACCTAGTATAGTTCACAAGTAATAACAAATCACTTACAATTCAATAACAAATCAAGCTCAATAGTTCTAGAAAATCTAAAAGTTTAAATACTCTTAATTCTTCCATAAGTCTCTTTAAGGCAATGTCTCAAACAGATTTTAATTTCTCCTCTAGTCTATTTCCTTCTTCTTACAGAGGCTGTCCCTTTTTTCCCCAAGTGTGGGTATTCTTTTGATGTATTTGATCTTCTACATATTAATTCCAATGATTGTCTCTTCTTACTATTGTTTCAACAAATGGAATTAGAAGAGGGAAAGAGAAGTAATAGCCTGGACCAATAGCTTCTAAAAGAGGAACATTGCCCAACCCAGATGTGCCCGAAGTTATTTATGTTTGAGAACATCTGTCTGGTTCAAGGTAATTCAGTCAATTTTATGACTGAGGAAGAACAATACCTTTGGTCTCTTGGGTCCTAATTAAACACTCTAACCACTACACCACACTGACTTTCACGAGTTCGTTTGACCCAGAGCCGTAAAGCTGAGTGAGGATTTTGAACCCATGTCTTTCCTGACTAAAGGCAATGTTTCTACCTGCCAAATCACACCAGCTTTTGCTAAATAAATCCAATATAGACATAATGCTGGCTTAAGTCGTATCTATGTATTTGAAGTATCTCAAGGAAAACCGGTTTGACTGTGTCAGTAGCAGGTGACCCAAACATATCATTCTGTGCCCTCCTATGGAATAAATAGAATTATAAAAGTAGGTTGCAGAGGCTAAAGTGGGATAGAAACGCTGAATGGATTTTTGGTTAGGGCATCACTGAGAAGGAACTAGTATTTTGTAACATCTGCCTTCTCAGACCTTGGAAGTTTAACATCCATGAGGATATGACCATTGGTAGCTGGGGCGAGCAGTGTGGCAGATGTTTTTAGCTTTCTACTGCCATTCTATAAAGCAGGCCATGGAGACATGGATTGTTGACCCTAATAGTCGGATACCAAAGGAGTTCAGAGTTGCCACACAACCTGCCACAGAACCTTAAGCCAAGGACATAACTTCTGTTCGATGTGTCTTTTAAAATTCCATATGTAAATGTTTGTGGAGGTTTGGGGCCTGAGTTCTGTATGGTGGGAGTTCAATTTAGCTTATTATGCCAATTAGGTAGCATAATTTATATAATATGCAAAATTTGGAGACAAGTTAAAAGCTGGAATGGAATGGGCTGGAATGAGAATTCTTAATAAAAAAAGATGCCAAAAATGGTGGGACATGATGAACAAATATCAGAAAAATACTTTAGACCACAAACCCAATGAATATTACTCTTTCATTAACCCTTTATTGCCCCCAAACCCACTGGAACAGGATATAATAGTCTGAACTGGCAACCTCTGAGTAGGATAACCCAATCAAATTCATGACAAGTACGTAACTAGATCATAGAATCATACACTCATTTTGTTGTTTAGTCGTTTATTCATGTCTGACTCTTTGTGACCCTATGGGCCAAAGCACGCCAGGCCCTCCTGTCTTCCACTGCCTCCTGGAGTTGGATCAAATTCATGTTGGTAGCTTCGATGACACTGTCCAACCATCTCGTCCTCTGTCGTCCCCTTCTCCTCTTGCCTTCACACTTTCCTAACGTCAGGGGTTTTTCCAGGGAGTAGAGTCTTCTCATCAGATGGCCAAAGTATTGGAGCCTCAGCTTCAGGTTCTATCCTTCCAGTGAGCACTCAGCTCACTGATTTCCTTTAGAATGGATAGGTTTCTTCTCCTTGCAGTCCAGGGGACTCTCATGAGCCTCCTTCAGTACCACAATTCAAAAGCATCAATTCTTTGGTGGTCAGCCTTCTTTAGGGTCCAGCTCTCACTTCCATACATCGCTACAGAAAAAAACATAGCTTTGACTATTCTGAATTTTGTTGGCAAGGTGATGTCTCTGCTTTTTAAAATGCTAGGTTTGTAATCGCTTTCCTCCCAAGAAGCAGGAGTTTTTTAATTTCGGGGCTGCTGTCACCATCTGCAGTGATCATGGAGCCCAAGAAAGTAAAATCTGTCACTGCCTCCATATCTTCCCCTTCTATTTGCAAGGAGGTGATGGGACCAGTGGCCATGATCTTAGTTTTTTTAATATTGAGCTTCAGACCGTTTTTTGCGCTCTCCTCTTTCACCCTCATTACAAGGTTCTTTAATTCCTCCTCACTTTCTGCCATCAGAGTAGTATGATCTGCATATCGAAGGTTGTTGATATTTCTTCCAGCAATCTTAATTCCGGCTTGGGATTCCTCCAGTCCAGCTTTTCGCATGATGTATTCTTCATATAAGTTAAATAAGCCGGGGACAATATGCAGCCTTGTCGTACTCCTTTCCCAATTTTGAACAAATCAGTTGTTCCATATCCAGTTCTAACTGTTGCTTCCTGTCCCACGTATAGGTTTCTCAGTAGATAGATAAGGTGATCAGGCACTCCCATTTCTCTAAGGACTTGCCATAGTTTGCTGTGGTCCACACAGTCAAAGGCTTTTGCACAGTCAATGAAGCAGAAGTAGATGTTTTTTCTGGAATTCTCTGGCTTTCTCCATAATCCTGCACATGTTAGCAATTTGGTCTCTAGTTCCTCTGCCCCTTTGGAATCCAGCTTGTACTTCTGAGAGTTCTCGGTCCACATACTGCTGAAGCCTACCTTGTAGGATTTTGAGCATAACCTTACTAGTGTGTGAAATGAGTGCAATTGTACGGTAGTTGGAGCATTCTTTGGCACTGTCCTTCTTTGGGATTGGGATGTAAACTGATCTTTTCCAGTCCTCTGGCCACTGTTGAGTTTCCCAAACTTGCTGGCATATTGATACATTGATAAGCAGGCTGGCTGTGGGAAGGTAGACCCTGGTTTCTTTTCTGCAGCCAGCCTGCTTGTCAGTGTTCCAGTGATCAGCTGTTCCACAGGACATTGTGTTTTAATGACAAATCAACAAATATTCATTGATTTGTTGCTAAAATTTGGTGCTTTGTCAATTTGAATTGCAACAAAGCACCATTTTTTCCTGATTCATCCCTATATCTAGTGCTCACCACTTCATGAAGTCCCTGGTTTCTTTGTACTGCTGTAATTGATAGGCAGTTTTTCCTGATATTCAGCTGACATCCAGTTTCCTGTAACTTGAGCCCATTATTACCTGTCCTGCATTCTGGGATGACTGTGAACAGATCTTGCCCCTCTGTATGACAATCTTTCAAATATTTGAAGAGCGCTATCATATCTCTACTCAACCTTCTTTCTCAAGGCTAATCATGCGCAGTTATTTCAGTCTTTCGTTGTAGGGCTTAGTTTCCAATGTTCTGATAATTGTTGTCCTCCTCTGGTCTTGTTCTAGTGTTTTGGCATCCTTAAGGTGCAGATTTCAGATCTGGACACAGTACTAAAGATGAGGCCTATCCAGTGCTGAATAGAGGAAAACTAGATTTGGAGATCGTGTTTTGTTAATATATTCTAAAATAGCATTTCCTTTTTTTGCAGTCCCATTGCAGTGTTGGCTCATATTCAGCTTGTGATTCAGCTTGGCCAAGTACCCACATCTTGTATTTGTGTGGTATTTTCCCCCTTAAATGTAGAATCTTGCACTTATCCCTTAAGTTTAAATTTCATTCTGCTGTTTTCAGCTCAGTGCTTGAATCTATCAAGATCTTCTTGAATTATGTTTCTGTCTTTAAGAATATTAGCTATTCCACCTAATTTTGTGGCATCTACAAATTTTATAAGCATTCCCTGTATCCCCTCATTCGAGACATTAATAAAAATGTTGAAGAGCATTGGGCCCAGAACTGAATCTTATGGCACCACACCTGTTAGCTCCTCTCAGTTTGAGAAAGAACTGTTGATAAGTATTCTCTGAGTACAGTGGTACCTCAGTTTACGAACTTAATCCATTTTGGACTGACATTCATACTTTGAAATTTTCATAAGTTGAAGTACCATTTCCCATTGAAATGCATGGGAACGGAATTAATCCGTTCCAGCTTTTCAAAATGCAAAAAGGCAGGGGGGGGGGAGGGCTGGAAATTCGAATTTCCAGCCCTTTCTCCCTGTCTTTTTGGCTTTCCGCCCGACATTGGAGGAAGCCCTTTGAGAGCTCTGAAGGTGCTGATCGTGGCAGCAGAGACCCCCAGGGAGGTCTCCCATGGTGGCAGGCAAGCCCTGGGAGCCCTCCCTGGGGGTCTCTGCTGCAGTGATCGGCACCTTCGGAGGTCTCAAAGGGCTTTCCCCCTGACATCGGAGGAAACCATTTGAGACCTCCGAAGGCAAAAAGGCAGGGAGAAAAGGCTGGAAATTCGAATTTCCTGCCCTTTCTCCCTGCAAAAAGGCAGGGAATGGCTCCATTCACAAAAAAATGGCATTGACTTGCGAACAGAACCTCAACCTCATTCATAGGTCGAGCTCCATTCGCAAGTCGATGCCAATTTTTGCCAACGGAGCCGTTCATAAATCGAAAAGTTCATATCTAGGGACGTTTGTAAGTCAAGGGTTGACTTACCATTCTGTAACCAACTGTATATTCCCTTGAGAGTTTCTCTATCCAGTCCACAACTAGTTAGCTTGCTCATCAGAATATCACAGGGCACTTTGTCAAAAGCTTTTCTGAATTCAAGATATATAACTTCTACAGCATTCTCACTGTTCACCAGGGAAGTTACCGAATCAAAAAGTAAGATAAGATTAGTCTGGCAAGATTTGTTCTGTGCTTTCAAACTGTTTAGTACTTTGTTTTGTTTTTTTCCTGTGATGGGTGATTTTTGTTGAGTTGTCCTACTCTGAAATTGCCATTCCAGGCTCCCCATCCTTATATCACTTTTCTGCTCTGAATGGGTACTGGAATATTGTTTCCAGGGACTTTTGTGACTGGTTCCAACAGACCTTTCTTGTCAGATGAGATGAGTACATTTTGTTGGACTCTCCTACTAGGAAGTGGCTGTTCTGGACTGGTTTGTTTGTTTGTTGTTATTGTTGTTTAGTAATATTGATTTACTGTATTGTTGTTCCTGGAGGTGTTTTGGAGCTGGCTCCATCAATCCCCTCTAGTTGGATGAGATAGCTGAATTTCATTGGGCTGTCCTACTCAGAAGTGACCGTTGTAGAATGTTTTCCGCAATATTGATATTCTTCCCAGAACAGGTACTGGAATGTTTTTCTCAGGGCTATTTTATGGCTGCTTGCATTGGTGGTGTGGGAGCACTCATGCCCCTAAGCCAAGTCAGGGAATTATTTTGGGATTCTGCAATGAATGAAAATTAAAAATGCCTGGTCTAGTTTGGAAGGGCCACCCCAGTTTCACATACAGATGGTAAAAGATCCTTCTAGTGGTCTTGTACCCAAGGCCCCCTGTGTTCAGCTTCCACTCCAGTGCTTCCTGGCAGGCAGACTGGAAAAGGAAAGATCAGTTGGCAGCCAGGTCACCTGATGCATGGATTCATTGCTCATACTGTGCCAGCATCTGTCTAGTGTAACCAATGATCTTGAGAAGTGGCGAGCACTCCAACACTGGAGACAGTCAAGAGAAATTTAAAGGACCACTTGGCAGATATCCTTTGCTTTGTATTCCTGCATTGAGCAGGGGGTTGAACTTGGTGGCCTTATAGGCCCTTTCCAACTTTTTGATTCTATGATTCTGTGATTATTGCAGCAGACGGAATCCTTGCTTAGCCAGCACGACAATGCTTGACAGATCCTAGCAGGTAAGGAAATCTTCTAGATGTTATTGGGTTGCAACTCTCATATGTAATGGCGAGGAATTATGGGAATTGCAGTTAAACTACATCTGGAGGGCCACATCATTCCTATCCCTTATCTGACTCAGTGATAAAGTCTGAAAAGGACTTCAGAATAGGCAGAATCTTTGTCCTCCTAGCTCACATTTAAAAAATTACATTGTTTTTTCACTAATGATTCTGCACCCCGAATGATTCCATAATTAAAACAGATTTGCAGTCTGTGCACCTGAAGCACAACCATCTCTCCTGTGAGCCACCAAGGAGAACCAGAACAGGTTTTGCTCTGAATTCAACGGCTTTTGTAGCTTGGTTTGCATTTGAAGTTTTTCTTTTAAGGGAAAGAGAAGTGACAAAAAAGCAGGATATATTCCTTCTTTCTATTTATTCATGTAAATTTTTTTAGGATCGCTTTTTGAGGTAGAACCTCATCATGTTGCTTTACAAGATAAAATAAAGTGTTGGAATCTCCTTCCTAAGAAGGGTCCCCATATACATTACCATCCAACACTTGTCATGCTGGCAAAGACTTTACTTTGGGACCAAGCTTCTCTAAAGTGGTAACTTGCTCTCTGTAAATAGGTACATTTGTTTCTCTAAATATTTTCTCTGTGCTGCTGTAGCTAAAAATTTGTTTTAATTGAAATCATGTTTTGAGCTGTTTTCAGATTTTGTACAATTTCTGTTGCTGTGAGCTGCCCTGAGGGCTTGTTTAGCCATAGGATAAGATACAGTATATGTTTAATAAATGAATGAAATTAAATGAGACATACCATCTTCCTTTGTTGCAGAAATGAAGAAAGTCAGCTCTCTGGTCTTTGTTGATAAAATGATATAATTATCAAGTATATAAAAAAGGAGGTATATCAAAATGTACCTTAAAACATTTTATTCTTTTGATATAGTCTTAATATATACCAAAACAGGCTTGGAGAGCTTGCTCGGACTCATTCTACTGCTATTAAAGCATTTTTGCTTGTAATCGCTATCAAAACCATTCTGGATCTACCTCTGCCATGAGAGGGAAATGAATTTCCAGTCTCTTTTAGAAATGGAAATGGTGGATTACATGATAGAACAGTTCCATTTTTTTCCTAATTGCAATCCTATGAATATCTGCTCAGGATTAAATCCCTCTGCCTTCAAATAGACTCCCCATGAACTGAGTGAATACAACAGTGGATCTCATCCTTGGGTCCCTAGAGGTTGGATTGCGATTGAATTGTCAGGTTGTTTTTGGATTTTAGGCTCCTGTAGTCTTAGACAGCATAACCGGTGGTCATGGTTTGTGGGTATTATAGTCTAGTCATGTCTGAGGGCCAAAAACTGGGAACCACTGAGATTTTGGTTGGCACACTTCATCTCTTTCCAACCTGAAGACCAAATACTAGTGGCAAAATAACTCTAGCTGACCAAAGTCTCAACCAACCTTTATATTACTAACCACTACATCTCAAAAAGTGTGTTCCTTTTCACAAACTTCAAATTCCTTATTCCTTTAGGCCTGAGCATGGCTGATTAAAAAAAAAAAAAAGACAGACAAAATATTGAGGGAAGTTCACATCTTCCAATCAGATTGAGGTTCTGGCCTATCAGTGGTGACCTAGATTGGGTTGTTGTGAGGTTTCTCAGAGACCACTGTTTGACCTTTAAAATGATTGTTTCTCAGCAGACAGGAAAGCTAGGGAAGAAGAGGCAGTACCATACATGGCCACGTTAAGGTGGGGACAGTCCCCTGTGAGGAAATTTCTAAAGGGTATGTGTTTATTCCCTGCCTTCATTGCATTACATTTTCTGTACTCCACAATCATAGGCATCAACCTTACAATGCATTGGTTTCCTTGAGGTAAAGAGTTAATATTCAAAGAAGCCTCTGGTATAATTCCAAGAAATTAATGTTCTGCATATTGTATGGCTGCATTAAAAAAAACTAAAGAGGAAATGAAATGCTCCTAGTTGTCTAAAGGGTTAAAGCTATAATGATGTAACATAACAATGCTAGTTATTACAATTATGTGATGTCACAAAAATCCAGGGATGGAAAAGGATCCAGTTAACCTACAAATGTCAGTGTTGTGATATGAGCCTCTGATGAAGACTTGAGGAAAACGTCTAGGCGCAGAGAAGACGGGGAAGAAAGCCTTGAATTAACAGATGGACAGAAGGGAGTCACACACCTACAGTGTGCATAGAAAAGTGTGAAGCGTACATCTTTTAAGACAGCACAACAGTCTGATGGTGGGCGAACTCATCTTGCATATTGTTTGGCACAAAGGCAGGAAACGTGCCTTCTTTTTTGTGCTTGGCATCAATTGGTGGGGGCTCTGTGTGTGTGTGTGTGTGTGTGTGTGTGTGTACACACACATAGCAGTTAGGTAGGCGGGGGAGTAAGGAGGCAGGAACCATTTTGCCAACAACACAATTTAGCCTGGCCCTTGGGATGAGTAAGCTATCCATTGAATTGAATGGGCCCTCTGGGAAAACAGAAGGAAGACAGGGTTTCTCACAATGGATAAATGGTATTCAGACATTGGTTCAGTAAATCTCTTTAACTGGAGGACCACAGTTCCCCAGAGAGTTTTTGCTGACAAAAAGGTTTCACAACTTTCAAGTTTTTTTTTTTTTAAATGGTACATACATTTTTCTAGGGTCGTGGTGGCACTGCGGGCTAAACCTGTGCTGCAGGGTCAGAAGACCATCAGTCATAAGATCGAATCCACACGACGGAGTGAGTGCCCGTCGCTTTGTCCCAGCTCCCGCCAACCTAGCGGTTCGAAAGCATGCAAATGCAAGTAGATCAATAGGGACCACCTCGGTGGGAAGCTAATGGCGTTCCGTGTCTAAGTTGCACTGGCCATGTGACCATGGAAGATTGTCTTCGGACAAACGCTGGCTCTATGGCTTGGAAACGGAGATGAGCACCGCCCCCTAGAGTCAAACACGACTGGACAAAAATTGTCAAGGGAAACCTTTACCTTTACCTACATACATTTTTATGATTTCTAGGCTACTTAGTACAACTATACCACACTGATCGAATTGATTGATCCAGCCAGCTGGCCGGCTTGCCTGCCTGTCTGCCTGCCTTCCCTCCCTCTCTCCCTTCTTCCCTCCCTCCCTCACCTGGGTGTGAGCCCCATTCAGTTCTGTGGAAACTACTGCTGCATACATAAGGTTGTACTGTTTGGCTCTGAACCCTCTCCAGTCTGGAAATCCAAAGATTTGTTGAAATAACCATGACTCTCAGTCACTTGCCATCCTGGCTGGAGATTATGGGCATTGCATTCCAACTTAGCTGGGATATTGGATTGGTGAAAGCCTTCTCTAAGGCCTTCTCCTTGAGTGGATGGAACCTAGGAAACAGGAAAAGTGACAAGCAGGTTTGAGGCTCAGATTGCATGTGACAAGGAATTCTCAAGCTTCCCCCCCCTCTTCCACTGCTTTAAACAAACCACACGACCCAAAACTAGGTGTCAGGAAAGATGGGCCACTGAGTGGGGACTGTTTCTAACACCTTTCTCCTTTTGAGGATCTTTAGCTCAAGTCACACTCCCCTCAGTAACTTTTTTTCTTCAGTGGGAATGGTTTAAGCAATCATTCCCCTCCATGGATGAAAAACTTGTGAAAATTCCTGTCTCCATAGTTTTAGGGCCAAAACATTGAACTAGGGGATAGGGCAAAGCCTGGTGGCATCATAATGAGTGAGCTCGTGTAAAGATTCCAACATAGTTTGCGTGTGTGTGCATGTGGGTGTAAGAGAGACAGAAATGTCATTGTTTCCCTTTTGCAGTACCTGTAAACAGATATGTGCACGCAGACATATACGAGAACATCTTTGTGCTGAGCCACTGAGCTGTAGAGGAAACTGAGAATGAGGAGGAGATGGGCAACTAAATTTAGAGCCATATAAATGAGCTTTCTCTCATGAAAACTTGCATGATCTGTCGGTGGAAGCAGAGCAGCCTCAGTAGAATGTTTTTAAACCATCTCAGTGAGATCTGAGCCTTCGTATTTCAGGTTCAGTTCTCTTGTGATTCCATGAATGCTGCCGAACCAGGAGAGTTATAGCCATGAATGTTATTTTTGTCTTTCAGGGCCGACAAATCTTGGGGGTGCCTGCTGAAGTTTCATGGAATTGTCCTGGATCTCCAGGAAGTGCGTAAAATCTCAAGGCAAGCCACACTGGAAGAGAAAGTGTAACGTCTATATGTGAAACAACTTTAGAGACAAGACAGCTGTTTCTACCCATTCCCAACTGAAGCTTTGGCTCCCTGGTTCATCGCAAAGGTGTGTCTGTGTGTGCTCGGCTGAGCAGCAGTGGCTCTGAGCATGGGAAAACTCTTTACGTGTCCTGCATGCTGTCATTGAGGAGGCACGCCCTGCTGGAAATCGTAGCAAAAAGTCTGCCCCCATATCTCTGGATGTCCTGCCACCCAGCTAACTCATAGTAGTTGGACCTCACCTGGGTTTGTTCCACCCGATTTCCCACACCCTTGTATCTACAACCATTTGGACCAGAAGCAGTGCCCACGGTCCCTCCTGACCGTTGCTTGTCAGATCCAGAATGAGAGAGATGCTGCTGACCAGGCTACTCAGACTTTGAAAGAGGCCATGACCAGAAGCCACAAAGGAAACAGCCCATGGTGGAGATAGTCCAAGGAGTTTTGGAACCTGAGGGAAAATGTGGCTGCCTCCGCTATAAAGATAGGGTAAATTTTATCTATGGTGACTGGTGTTACCTCTAAAATGAGATTATGAGTCTTCTATATAAATGTAGTAGAAATACATGTAATGGGATATTTTTAATTTTTATTTTATTTGTAAAACTGCAACTTTTAAAATATGACAAGTCCCAGATTTCCCATGGAGGTCACAAACTCTAGTTTGGGGAATGTTCTTCTGAGAAGATAACATGTGCATGCACAGCACCCGTGGTAAGGTGGACAGAAAAGGGGAGAAGAACTTAGAAAATGTGCTGAAAGGTTACAAAACAATTCAGGCCACCCACAACAGGGTTTGTTAGGTACATTTTGGGTATATCACTGCTTGTTTTTACTGCTGAAACAATTACATACTGACCATTTTCCATCAGGTTTTTTTTGGGGGGGGGAGCTGAAAGCTGGCACTGTCTAGATTCATAATTGATATGTGTCAAAATATGGCAGATCAGTGTATAATTTTCGAAAATTTTCCTGCTCCTTCTTTTGGTTAATGAGTTTTCATGCAATTTGCTAAGTCCACAGCGCCACCTAGTGCTAAAATGCAGTATTTGATTCTGTCTATTTCTTGCCCATGAGAGAAGATTGAGAGAAACATTTGGACACAAATGAGAAAGAAACACTTTTTTAAAAAAGGTGAAATTAGTAAGCAAAACTAGAAACAAAAACTATTGATATAAATAATTATTCTCTCTCATATTTTACATATATACATTTATATATATACTTGGCATGTACCCTGAAGTACTACTGCATTAGATGTAAAATTTGACCAAATGGGTTTGCAAAACATAAAATAGTAAATGTGGTGAAAGCTACCAAAGAATGCTTTAAAAGAGACTTTGCCCCCATTTTGTAAACAAACTTTGCCCAAACAGTGAGGAAAGCAAGGCTCAATTAAATAGGTATATTTGGCCCAAACTACAGAGTAGAGCTTTCACAAAATTATATGGCCTGTATCCTATTGCATGTCCCAACAAGAGCAGACTGAAAACTCTAAGGCATTTACATTTCCAACTGATTCTGTGGGTCTGTACATAGTACAGCACTGGCCAAAATGTTTGACCCAAAAACCACAGACTAAGGCTTGAAGATGATTGACTATGATTGACTGCCTGAAAAGCTTAAATGTTCTGAAAGAAAGGCTAGTCTGTGTTTAAGATTCTCTCATCCCCCCCCCCTCCCTGGGAATGTTATGTTACAGGTTAATAGGTTCAATTTGATATAATTGGAGTTATGAGTTTATTTTGGTAAATACAACTTTCCACTTTGGTTAGATGCAAATTGAACCGTGAGGGTGAATCTAGGAGATATTGTGTGTGTGCAGGTAGGTGGACCCCCTCCAGGAGATGCCCTTGCATGGGGCCATAGGTGGGATGGTCACATGCATGCTCTGTTCAGGAGCTGTTGCACACTTTCTGTTCTTGGCTGGGACAGGCTACAGGTCTGTTACCAGGGTTGTGACCACTCACCAGTTGAGGTGCATGGTCCCCAGATCATGTCTTCCATGCTAGCACCAGGAGCCATTGGCTGCTGTGACCAGTGATGTTGGTCAGTTTTATTCCAATCTCTCTCTCTCTCTCTCTCTCTCTCTCTCTCTCTGTGTTTGTTTGTTTGTAGTCTTTTGATTTTTGTCTTTTAATTTGTCCCTCGCTCCAGGAGACATTCATTAGGCTCACTGGCAATCGCATATTCACAATGAAATGATAATGTCTCTCACAACACGATAATTTGAAGTGCTGTTTATTTTCTTACGGTGAGGAGCAATGCAATATAAACAATTTCAGAAGATAGGAAAATACCACATGATAGTATGGAGTATCAGAATGGTATGGAAGATAAATTAACTGGATTTTCACTTCTGAAAATACCTGACCTGCAGCGGAATGCATCACACCTTGCCTCAGAAATCTCTGTACCTGTGAAGTTCATCAAATACTTTGGAGTTGGAAAGTGCACATGAAACAATGTATACATTTTTTGGGGGGGAAAGGTGTGATATAAAATGTGTGTAGTTCAAAAATGTCCACCAATACACTTTAATCAATGTGAAAATGTCTAAAAAACGCAAGCACACACTTGTAAAAATGTGTAGAAAATATGCATAAAATCTTATGGGCCGAAGAACCCCCACGGCCCAGTGCAGAAGTGGGATGGAACAAGAATGTCAAGCGGAATTGTGAGACTCCTTGAGAACAGAACAGATGGATCTGTTCGGATAGTATCCACCTACATTTGTTTTCATGGCCATCTATTTACAAACAAGAGTGTACTTTATCTCTTTTGTTTAATGAAACAAAGCCTATACAACTCTTTGTGATACGCAGAAGCATGCTTGCTTACTCCTTGATTTTTCTGATTACTGTAAAGCAGCCTAACAGGTTTGAGCAGTTTTCATCTCTCCACTGATTACAAGATCACTACAGTCCTCCACAGATTAAACAACTGGCTAGAATGAAGCGTCAAACTAGTTGTTCAGTGGAACACTGATTTCCTGCCATTGATATTAATTTGCAAAAACAAGGTGGGGGGATAGGAGTATGTTAGCATACTTGACACATGTAGCGTGACTACTACAACAATGTGCATTTGTCTCTATGCATTAAATAATAAATACTGGATTCCATGGGGAAGGGACAAACATCCTGCCATAGACATCCATGGAATAAGCTATTTTATTTCAGCTTTTCCTCAGAATTATGTGTCTCACCAGTCAAACTTGCAATTAACTCCATGTTTTCCTTCCAATGGCCAATCACATAGCAAAGCATGTTAAATGCAATGTACAGAAGTAAGGAAAACCATGTACCATTAAAAAAAGATGTATTTCACCACTTGAGAGTACTCTTCTAAAAACATGATAAATGCATTTTTAAAGTCTGACTCTAGTTTTAATTAAGACTGATAGGAGGTCTTCTTTGAAAGAGAGAGCACATCCTACCCACACTGAAGGAAAACATCCTCACTACTTGCTTCCTTGTATTCTGCCCTCTTGGTGGTGGTTGTGTTTATAGCGCTAAACTGGGAGAGGGAAGATTCAGGGCGATGTCCCCACTGAGCCATGAAACTCACTGGGCGAATGCAGACCAGTCACTCACTCTCTTCCTGATAATCGTCCCAGAATTGTGAAGACACAGTGAAGAAAGGAGTTACGTGTGTTATTTTGAGTTCACCAGAAGAAAGGTAAGAAATAATTATAATGTCTACATAAAATGATAACTAAACAGAATGTCCAGCTAAACAGCAAAGCTTGGGTATTTTTAAAAAAACAAATAGTTATTTACAGTTATAGTTCCAAGCTCCAGTAAAGGAATTAGTAATCATTACAGACAAATTTAGTTAGTAATTGTTTGCTTTTATTTTAACAAAAGGAACTAAATAGTTATTGTCTAAGATAGAGACTCCCAGCAACAGGAAGTCTGAACAGGAAAGTAGAGCAGACCTAGGGTAACTAGGATATCCTAAGCCATGAAGCCTTCCAGCCCAGCTTTCCTCCAGGTGAGCACAATTTAGGTGTGGGTCTGGCAGGTGGAACTTCCAGAACAAAGAATTCTGGGATTTGGAGTTCAAAAACTCTCAACTTCAACAGTAACAAAATGGGACATACCTAGTGAAAGAGAGCTGGAACTACCATGCACACAAATTACACAACTTCTGGTGTAACTAGTGTGCAATGCAATTGCAATAAGATTGTGGTGAATACAATACAAATAGTAAAAAGACAGAATCTGCTTTTTGCATCTCAAGATGTAGACTGAGATAGAGGGGTGAAGAAACTGTTCTCTCCAAATGTTGTTGGAATCCACAGTAGAGATGGGGGCAACTCACCATTTTAGCGAGTTGTCCCGCTTCGTGAGTTGTCAAAAGTTGATGGCTCACAAAGCACGAAGTTGCCCCCATGAAGTGATGAATAACAATTTGTGGGGGATTTATTAAAAAATTATGGTAAGGTGCGGAGAGGAAGGGGGTGGGGACAGGCTGTGGGTGTGGGTGGCTGCCTATCAGCCTGCTGATCACATGATCAGCGGCCGGGAGGCAGAATGGTGTATTTTTGTTAGTTTGCTTGCATTTTATTATGAAGGACGAATAAAAATATTTGTCGATCCGTATTCATCGGGACTTAAAATTTGATGAATACGGATCAACGAATGTTTCACAAATCGGATATTTTCATCAAAAAAGCTGATCCGTTTTTAGATTCATCCCCATCTCTAATCCACAGTAATCTCATCATCCCACCAATAATCATGGTAGCTGTGATGTTTACCCTCATGGTCCCTGCTTGTCTTTTCCTCACAAAGGCTCATGTCACATTTTCTTCTCACTGCCACCAGTGGATTACCTCAATCCATGATATAAATTACGTTTGTCAGAATACTTGTCTTGTGAACAGAACCAGAACTTATTTATTGAAGTGAAGCAGATTGAATAACAACAGAAGTTTCTCAGATACACATTATGCATAAGCAATTCATTGATAGTTCTCTCAGTACATACTTCTTTTCTCTTGCAATATCATTACCACCTTCTTTGCCTATTTTTCTAACCAGCTCTATCTCTCTCAGTATCTCATCCCAATCTCTATCTCTCTGACTAATCAGCCCCCTCTCTCTGACTAACCAGCCCTATCTGACTCCTCCTTCTTCCGCCAAGCCTCATATTGCTGCTGACTCCACCTCTCCAGACCTCTCATAGGTTAATTAGCTCATGAATATGAAAGGCATGAGTGATGTGGATGGTTGCCACAGTAGCTAGATCTGGTGGGAACTGTACTCAGAGAAAGGCTGGACTGGAAGGCTCCATCTTAGACAATATTTACTGTCTAAAATCTTTCAGAAGAAAAGTAAAAGGAGTGGAGGAGGGGTGGATTAAGGGAGGAGTCATGTCCAGTCAAACCTCCTCCAGCCCAGGGACACTGCCACAATGCTGGCATAAAGTTAGATCAGGATAAAGCTAGTCCTAAGTAATTTCCAGCATCCCTAAGCTGGTAAACATTTGGATTTAGCAGTTTCAGGATGTCTTCAATCATTTTGGCTAATTACAATTATGATCTTAATTAGACCATATTAACACAATAAGAGTGATGTAACTCTTTTTTGGGGGGGTCAAATTCAGTTACTCTTTTTCATGTTCTTCTATCTTGAGTCTGTTATGTCCTATTTCTATAACAGTTTTTGGTTGGACAAATTCAAATCATGCTTATTTTGCAAACTTTTTTCCATTTAATGCAATTCTAGAAGGTCTCCCCCACCCCAAACAAGGATGTACACAAATGATGTATTACATTTTTATGTTCCTTCTCCCCCAAATGCATGTTTTTGTTTATTCAGGAAAATTGTACTATGATATTCCAAAACATGTAACAAATTGTAACAGGATACATAATTGACACAATATAGATTTGGTACTTTCTTAACAAAATGGAAACCAGCTCAAGTTCTTCTCCCCTGCTTCATATAGATAATGTTCTCATTTCTGGTTTAATTAATTTTCAGGCATTTTCATAGACTTAACTCCAACTGATACTCCAAATAGAATTGTTAATCAAAACTTATGTAAATCCCATTGAATAAATAAAAAGTAGGTTTCAATACTTTGGCCATCTGATGAGAAGAGAAGACTCCCTGGAAAAGACCCTGATGTTGGGGAAGTGTGAAGGCAAGAGGAGAAGGGGACGACAGAGGATGAGATGGTTGGACAGTGTCATCGAAGCAACCAACATGAATTTGGCCCAACTCCAGGAGGCAATAGAAGACAGGAGGGCCTGGCATGCTCTGGTCCATGGGGTCACGAAGAATCGGACATGACTTAACGACTAAACAACGGCAACAACAAGTCTAGTTGGAACTAGCAAATGGATTTAGGCCATAGTAGTTTAAGCTGTATCTAAAAGAAGTCAAAGGGTACCACTACACAGTGATGAAAATATGGTTTGATTCACTGCGTATTTGCAGTTTATCAGGTGGCGTTTCCCCAGATGAACTGCTGTAGCCATTTGGTAGACAATCTGCAGGAGTCATATAGCAGAGGCAGAGAATTAAGTTTGTATGGAGCTCCAACACTAGAAGCTGCTTTAAGGGGTTAACAAGGTGCTAAATGGCAACTTCCATCTCTCTTTTATTTAGTACTCCTAAGTGAACTAGGCTGGCTGGATAGTTCAGTGGTTTGGGCATCAGAGCTAGAGGTTCAGAGTTTGATTCCCCATTGTGTCTCCAGGGAGAAGAGTCAGCCTATGCAGCTGTGGGCTAACTGCACAGAAGAAGGGAATGATAAACCATTTCTATGCATTCTTTACCTAAAATTTTTTGGAAATAGTTGCCATTAATCAGAATTCACTTGATGGCACACAGATGTTAATTATTCTTAAGTGAACCAGTGATAGTGTGTACTAGCACTGAGCTGAAACTTCTTCCTAAGGAAACTGTTTGGAGACTAGAGGTGTTCGGCTGAGGAGAATTGATATCTTTGTGAGGGCCTCTTCACATTGGATCAGGCACTTACAAAAATGGGGAAAAGCAGTATCAAACTAATTGTAACAAACCACCGCTACCGGCTGGCTGAACAAAAAAAAGGCAGTTCCACAATGGACTTCCTCACATCGAGATTTACACTGTGTAGTCACCAGGTTTTGATTCAAATTCATCTGTGCCCAATCTGACATAAACTGTGAGGGAGAGTCAGTGTCAATTAGTTTCCATTAAATGTAAATAGGTTTCCTCTAGATTAGTTTCCAAACATATCCTAAACATAGGCCTTTCTTGCCTTTAACTGGGAACCTAAGACCAGTGTTCAAAGACTACCATTGTTGGGTCCTAAGAGACTTCCTTTTCAGTATTGTCAAACTACTCACAACTAAAGCTCTCTGGTTTGAATGATTGTTACCTCTCCATATGTACCATGCTAAAGACAAAGTTGTTAATTCTAAGTCTAATAATATAGCTATAATATTTATTATATACTTGGTTATTTTAAACACTCCGCATATTGTGACAAGCAGATTTCCTACAATAGGCCAAGTCACATGAACAGAACACTTTTTTAGGAGGAAGGAACATAAGCAAAGAAGTAAAAGACACCCACTAAAAAGCTGCTGGTGTCAAATAATTCCATATCCTGCTGTTGCCCATGTTTCAGCGACACATTATCTGCCACAGAAGAAAGAAATAGGGCGGTGGTGGGGATCCATGTTGCCAAATGGTTGTACAGAACCTTATAGGAACTGGTCACATCACAAATCTTATGTGCACCAACGTGCTTTTGGCTAGGGGATTATATCACATATGTAGCAGAACAGAGAAAACAAGAAATTCAGGAAAATAATGCCTTCTGCTCAAAGACAGCTCATGACAGTGTCAGAGGCAGAAGAGCCAAATGGCTCCTGCCCAATCCTTGCTGGTAGTAAAAATATAATAATTGACAATATGCTGCTCTAAAACCGTGTCCCTGTACTTCATCTGAACCAGGCTCCCTCACTTTGCCTAATAAGGAGGGCTCGCATGGCTCCTTCTGAACCATTGCTGTGCATGGATTTAAATGCTATACACATAATTTTGGTGGATTTCAGGATTGAGGTCGTACACTTTGTCCAAGAGATGTCCCAGGACAGTCTCCATGTTCTTGTGGAAGTTACTGGTGAGGGTCCGGATTTTTTCTGTGGTTTCCTCATCGACTTTTGTTGATAGGTTACCTTGGGAGCCCATTATCTGCAAAAGCAAAACAAGCCATACAGTAAGCTAAACAAAAACATACACAAATGCTTACAGCACCTCTGTCAGTGTTTAATACCTTCTCCGATGTCAGGGATGCTATTAGAGTTCCCAGGCCTCAGGATCTGGCTCTGGGACGGGATTCAGAGTCCATTCCTCAGGTCCTGGGCTATAGATCTGAAATTTCAGGGACTGGGATACTGCCACCTTGACTATCCTAGATTTTGTGGCTCGTTCTTCTGGCTTCAGGTCATGAGATTTAGATAGGCATTGAAGCACTCTTGTCTTTTTTATTACAGGCACTAGGTCTGCAGTTGGCAGAATTCACACATTGGTCTTTAAACTCAACATGGAGTGTCTACTTTCACAAACACACACACACACACCATTTATGTGAAGAACTCCCCATCCCCCCCCCCCCAGCATCTCAAGGATCTGCCCTCTGGTTTCATTCTTTTACACTGAAACAACACAGAATTGGATGCTGCTGACCCAGCAAACTGAGCTGTTACACCAGAGTAGACACTGATGATTTAAATCAGTGGTTCTTAACCTTTGTTACTCGGATGCTTTTGATCTGCAACTCCCAGAAACCCTAGTCAGGACAGCTGGTGGTGAAGGCTTCTGGGAGTTGCAGTCCAAAACTCCTGAGTAACCCAAGGTTAAGAACCAGTGGTTTAAATTATTCTATCCCATTTTTTCAAATATCTGCATTTTAGTACACTTTTGAATATACAAATATATTTTTGTGTATGTTTTAATCTAAAGTCCATATTGTAGTGCTTACTTTTTTGCACTGTATTGCAAAATTCAGAAAATTTCAAAAAAAAATATGAAAGGATTGCAGTCTATATTATCAGTCTAGGAAGTGCAAATCAAGGAAGTTATCTTTTAAAAATGCAAACTGAAAAAGATTCTCAAGAGTCCCTTTGCAGGGGGGCACTCCTTCAGGTTACAACATGTAAAGTTCAGCAAATCCCTATATTGTATAGTGAAGATGAAAGTACAACTAAAGCCACCTGGAAAAAATCCTGTTATTCAGAGTATTTGTACTGACATTTCCATTGCTTACCATAACAATATTGATACATGACAGACACCATGTTTATACAAACACAAGGATTTGTTTATATAGCAAACTACATACCTTCAGCCTACATATCTAGCAGATAGTCCACTTAATTGTTTATAATAATGTTTACATAATACTTTTATTGTCCCACTCTTTCCTCTAAAGAGGTCAAGCAGGTGTATGTGTTGTTCTCATAATCAGTATTTGCAAAAGTCAATGTTTTGGACAACTCTCATACTCTCCCAAGGAACATGACTACTTATTGGAGAATTCTGGAAGGCGTAGTCCAAAAAATGGACATGTCCAAGGTGAGCTCATACAAGCCCATGAGGCAGACTGTCCCAACTACAGGTAGCCCCTCTTTGTCTGAATTCTCCTCAAATGTCAGAGAATTCTGAGGGGAGGGACCCTTTCTCTGTGCATCAGATGCAACATACATGTCCTCTTCTCTGGATTGCTAGATGGTTGAAGGGAGAGATTGGTCTACACTGTTTAAAATCAAAACAGCAAACAGGTAATGTCCGTTTTCTCCACATAAAGTGAGAGATTCCCTTCCCCTGAAGTGTATGTACATGGAATAAGCTTGCAAGAGGGAGGAAAAGGTACCTCATCTGAGGCTTGTAATGTCACATGACATGCTAAAGAAGGAAAAAAACAAAATGGATATCTCCCATTGTTTTTCCCTTCTACAACACCAGGTGCCAACCGACTGATAGCTTTTCTCCTGAAAAATCTGGCATGAGGTGAGAGACCAAATTCTCCATATTCACAAGCTGACTTGTAACAGGACAGGAATTGGTACCGGCCGTGGATAATGGCTAGCCAGTATACCAATATGTAGACCTTTATGTTTGCAACTACCCATAATGTGTTGGATGTGCACAAAAGAAACCAAAAGAGCAATGTTGTTAGAGGACTCGTATATTTGCAACACAGTCAATTTAGTCATGATATACCAAAGTGGGTGTAGAAAGAAATGCTAATTGTGTACAGCACAATAGTTTGCTTCTTTCCTGCCAAGAGAGAAACAGATTCTGAAAGTTACCTGTCAGTCTCATCCAATGTGGGGATATGCGTACTTCCCTGGCGTGTGAACAGCACACACATATGTCCTAATCTTCAGATCAGACATAGAAGCATGGAGAAGAGGAAGCGCGAGTTGATCACGTTTCCTCTTCAAAACCTCTGAAATGGCTTGGAGACTTTGTTTGAAACTCGCACTGAGAAGATGAAGCCTCTGCTCTGATTTGAAATATTGAAGCTCTGGGCATTATGACTGTTGAGCCCCAGGCTTTCTCCAAAGGCACAAGATGCAACAAATGTCTGGGAGAGAAGCATGTGTGGGTTGGGCAAATGCTTGGATGAGAGGCTGGTTGAGGGACTTTACACATGCCCAGATGACCTCTCCGGATGAGGATAAGTAGACTAGGCACTCAGAATGACACCTTACATTATTTATATTATGGTGGTTTGTGGTGTTGCTGTCATACAATATGGGACAGGGTGTATGTGTGTCTGTGATGACATTATCTCCCAATCACACCCTATACTAAACCTTATTTGCCTGAGCAACAAGCATAAAGAAGATGTTGGGGGGGGGATGTCTCGTGATTATCTGTTTTAATCTGCCTAAGTACTTGACAGATTGTGATGGAAAGAACTTAAATCTACCATTTAATCACATATCTTCTAGGTGAGCTGAACATTCTAGTGAGGCGATGTTATAAACAGATGCATGCATTCCAAAGCAGTGACTCCTTTCCTTCAGTTCACTGCTTCCTTTAGGCACAGCTCCACTGAAATGTAAATTCTGTTTTCACTATGGGGAAATCTAAATAAAATGCTAGAGATAGCAACTGATTGCTGCTAAATATGTGTGTGCAGCAGCACTCCGAATCATTTCCATTCCTCTTTTGTGTCTTCGTTTTGCAGAGAAACATTTCCATGATCCAGCTGTGACTATCAGGCATGAAAGCAGATTTAGGATCAGCTTTGCTTCCCAGGTATTATCTATGTTGATATCATCAGTGCGCATAAAACACTGACCTTCTGTGTGGACCCATACGGTCCAGTGTTCTGTTCATGAATCTACTCGCCACTCCTCTGCTCTCTTCTCCTCATTTGGTCAGATCAAATTAGGCTTTGGACATCAGTCAAACTGCTTTGGTCCTTGCAAATGCAACCAAATACTTAGTGCTTGTGGCACTGCACATGTCACTTATTTGCCAACAGTTTGCAGTGCATATAGGATACCTCCTCTTAAAGCAGTGGTTCCCAGCCTTGGGTCCCTAGGTGTTCTTGGACTAGAACTTCCAGAAATCCTGACCATCACAGCTAGGGTGAAAGTGTCTGGGAATTTTAGTTCAAGAACATCTGGGGACCCAAGGTTCGGAACCATATTGTCTGTAAAGTATGGAGACACACATAACTAGAGATGGGGGTATTCACATTGGTATACAAATAGAAACACACAGGTGGATATAATGAAGGGCCGGACCATTCACTCACCCATCCACTGCTGTGGGCTCCATGCTCCCTTCCAGTCTCTCGGGAGCTTGTGGTCAACTAGCCACTCCCGGCAGAAGGAGGGAGGATGAGCCTCCCTGCCAGGCTGACGAATGGCTAGTTCACCATGAGCTCTGGAGTGATTGGAAGGGAGCACGGAGCCCATGGCAGCAGCGGAGGGTGAATGGACAGTCCAGCCCCTTGTTATGTCCACCTCTGGGGGGGTATTCATAGTTGTATATGATACAAATACCGCAATCTCTACACATAACTCATTCTCACTTCAAGCACTTCCCATCCTTCTCAAAACATGGTTCCTTCCAAAGATTTTAGATGTCACTGAAAGAGTGACTTATGTTCAGTGATGAGGGAAGTTCTAGTCAAAACAACATCTAGAGAGTACATGACTGGGCAATGTCAGTTTATCCAGTCTTCTCTATTTGTACTTACATGGGACTGCTTGTTTCTGAAATCTTTTTCCCGCTGGAGCCTGTAATGGTCTATCTCCGCCATGGCTTCTTCCTTGGCTTGTTTCAGTCTTTTCCCCTTTCCTGGAAAAACAAAAACAAAAACAGACGCACCATTTAAATTGGCAATAGGATGCAAGTTAATATTAGTGACATATAGAATTTATTTCACGAGTATATATACTCAGAGTGCACTCACCGGTGGCAGAGACTGTCACTTGTATTGTATTCAGTCACAGTGAATGAATGATCCCCTCTCTCTCTCTCTCTCACACACACACACACACACACACACAGCACAGCCTCCAGACTTCCCTTTTCTCTTCCCTAGGGCTCTGCTGCAGGCCTGTGTCGAGACTCTCTTCCAAGACAGCTCCCTTTAAGCTACTACCCATTCTGTGGTCTCTGTATCCAACCGATTGGTGGAATGAACACCACAGGTCTCCCTTACAAGTAGAGTTGCCAAGCCAGTAGCATCCCATTCTATGACAATTTAGGGCCCAAACCTGAGGCTGGAGACAGGCCCTTTGGATATTTTGGAAGGTGGAGCATCAAAAGTTGGGGAGCTGTGGCAGAATGCCTTCTGAGTCACTTGACTGTAGCAGTGGGCTGAAGGGGAACCCACGTAAAATCCTACTAGACAGGTGATATAGCAACTAAGAGCTGGGAAGGGGGAGTCTATTTTTAGGAGCTTGGTGCCAGCTAGAAATATTGGAGTTTTTACAACCTCGCATGCTGCCTGTGATTTGAGTGCGGGGAACCTTTCTAGGCTGGGGTGACTGTCAATCTATCCAGCACTAACCAATCATTTTTTCCCTCACGTCTGATTTCAAGGAGAGCTCCACCTCTCTGCTCTGTTTTCTTTTTCTGTGTTCTGATGCGAGTGTTGCTTGTTTGCTGTTGCTGTTCACAAGGGTAAATAATAAAATGCTTTTATTCTTGCTTCTACAAGTGTCTCAGAGTGAGTTATTGAGACTTGAAATGTCTGTTAATGAGAAAGGAGTGGACTATCTGGAGAACTTGTACTTTTTCTCTTCTGTGAGTCTCTGTACTTTTAGGTAAAGGTAAAGGTTAAAGGTTCCCTTTGACAATTTTTGTCCAGTCGTGTTCGACTCTAGGGGGCGGTACTCATCCCCGTTTCCAAGCCATAGAGCCAGCGTTTTTGTCCGAAGACAATCTTCCGTGGTCACATGGCCAGTGCGACTTAGACACGGAACGCTGTTACCTTCCCACCGAGGTGGTCCCTATTGATCTACTTGCATTTGCATGCTTTCGAACCGCTAGGTTGGCAGGAGCTGGGACAAGCAACGGGCGCTCACTCTGTCATGTGGATTCGATCTTACGACTGCTTGGTCTTCTGACCCTGCAGCACAGGCTTCTGTGGTTTAGCCCGCAGCGCCACCACGCCCCTCTGTACTTTTACTATGTAGCAAAATAAATGTTACTGGAAATCCAAACTCTACAAAAAAAAAAAAAAGGAACAGAGATGGACTCTCAGGCTGTAAAACCTCCTCACAAACACAAATCAGGCTTTCTCTTCTTCCATCACACCTCACCTTGAGATTTCTCTCCCCATCTGCAGACTTGTGGCAGCATAACAGTTCCTTGAGACTGCAGGCATGGCAACCTTACCTACCAGTTATCTCCACTGCTTGTACAGCAATAAGAAATAAACTATTTCCTTTCAGGTTCTTAGGGCATTTTGTGTATTGGGTGTTTAGAATCTGCATGGTGTATTGGGGAAACAGAGCTAAGTAGTAAGATCTTTTGACTCACCACTAGCTTGTGTAAAATGCCTTGTGTGATTGGGAACATCTGCAGACACCCGAGCTTGCCGAATTTTAATTCTGAAAAAAAGTCTAGCCTCCCATGCAGAGCTGTGGCAAAATCTGGGTCATCCAGAAACACGACAAGAGCAAACTCTAATGGATCATGATGAACAGGAGCAGGACGGATCTCTGGCTAACTAGGATGAGGCCTAGTAGACCATGTCCAGAAATTGGCAGGGTTTAGTGTGTCATGTCTGAGGTCAACTGCAAATATCATGTTAGTCTTTGCTCACAGATCCCATACTTTATAGATGTGCTGTGTCTTGATCTATGAAGATGTTATATGCTATGCCCAAGCTATTATTACACATTCATTTTCAGAACATTTAAGCATGTGCAGGGATGTAAACTCTCACTTGTCTCCTCTGTCCCATGAGGACGAGCAACTGCAACATTGTTCTTCTCACCCTGGTGACAACGTAAGATATTTTGCAATGCTCTCAGCATAAGAACAGAAGAAGAACAATTTTGTATGTGTGAATTAAGCAAAATTGTGCACATAGTGCTTTAAGTCACATAATGCCAATTGTACAAAATGATGACAGTTGTGGCTTTGTGCTTGTTGTGGTTTGTGCTTTACTCCTGTATCAGGAATGACCTAATTTTTCACAGGCTCCGTTTGTGCAAAGGAGGAGGCCTTGCCCCCACCCACCACCAAAGCCACTCCAATCTTGCTCTTGTCTGAGGATGCAGATCCTCACAGCACTTAAAAATTCCTTCTCATGGTGTTTCCACTTACCTAGGACAGTCTAGATCTACAACAATGAAGAGTTTAGGTAGTTGGTTTTTTTAAAAAAACATTCCCAGGTCTTTGTTATATCAGGTCAAACAAAAAACCCTCTTCCTCATCTTTATTTCAGGACAAGGGGGTAGCTGGGTTGAAGTTTTAAATGTGTGTGCATCCACGCCTCTCTCTGTGTATTTAAGAAGTTCACTTATTTTTTTTTACAATATCCTTAAACATAACAAGTACAACTGCTACCTTTGCCACACAACCTGTCCCTTTCCACCACTTCCTCTCTGCTGGTTATAGGAAGAAAACTCCTATTGATTTTACAAGGCGATTGGATTATACTCTGACCATCTTATTTACTAGTTCTCACATCAGTGACCAAATGTTTCCAGGCTCCCTTGCTGAACGGCACTGGGCATTGTTGCAATGCATTCCTCCGTGCAACCGTGAAAGACCCTCTGTTCCACTTTCACCTTTAAATCAAATACATCTCCTCCCCCCAATCCCTCCCCCTGTGCAACAGCAACAGCCAGAGAACAGATTTCAGTTGTCGTTGATGAGAAAAGACATTATTCTGCAAGATTTGCCATATTGATTTGCTGCCAGGAACCCTTCAGTCCACACCAACTGGATTCTATTTAATGCTGGCAGATTTCCAAGGGACTACAAAGATGCAGCTCAGCCACTAACTGAGTTGCAAGATTTCCATTTTATGGGGTTCCATCCGCCTTCTTTCTTCCCAACCTTTGCTAAAATGCAAAGGTGGGTGTAAACTTCAAAGCAAATTTCCAACAGTAATACATTGTGGACATGAAAGTTAAGGTAAAAAAAAAAAAATCAAGATCTGGTAAAAGACAGAAAAGCAACGATCTTCAGCTAATCATTAGAGAGTTCTAAAAACAAAGTCCTGGCCCCAGCTGGGTCCAAATTTCCACCTATGTGCCAAGATTTCCACCTGCCATATATTCATTTATTTGGATTTGTAAACCTACTTGAGACTGAAGCCTTAAAACAAAACTTCTGCATTTATTAAACTTTTATTCTGCTTCCCACTTCTTGGACCAACACTTTAACATCCAAGCGTGTCAGAGAAGCTGAGAGCAATGGACTCCTAGGAGGGCCGCCCAAAGCAGCAGGTTCACAGCTGAGACACTAGACTAAGATGCATCCATCCTCTTCAAGGGTAATGGCAATATCAGTGGAAAAGAATGGATAGTTAAAATTGTAATGGAGTGGCAGCTACTGGACACCAGCACTAGCTGAAGATGACGCTGGCAGAAAATTTTTCAGAGAGATTGGTGGTGATATTCAAGATAATTTGTGTTAGTAGTGCACAGAAAGTGGCATTAGTAAATCACTGCTGAACTTTTCATCCTTAGAAAAACCTGTGATGAGACAGACAGTCACTCATGACACAACTAGATTAAGCAACTAGGATGTGTAGTGATTGATATGCATAGAGGTGAACAGAAAGTTTGATGATACACAATACATATAATTCAAATAATTATTACAAGAAGTATGAATTAAGACAAGCTACAAACGGCAAAGCAAATTGAATGCTGGCATCAGCGAACTAAAATGAACTGGAATGGGACATTTTCAGTCAGATAACTATAATGTGTTTTACTCTGGAAATGACAAACTCAGAAGAAAGGCAAGATATGGCATAGACAGTTAGGGGCTATAATGCAAAGTCTGACCGAATAATATTAGTCTGACTTCTGAGAAAACCCATCAACATAAACATAATTCACGTCTATGCTCTGACTACAGTTGCTAAAGAAGATGAAATTGAAAGTTTTTATGAAGGCATCCAGGAGGCAATTGATCACACACTTGTAATCATAGGTGACTAGAATGCTAAAGTAGGAAACAAAGCAGGACCAAATGTTGTCAGAAAATTTGGTCTAGGGGTCAGAAAAGAAGCAGGAGAATGATTCATAGAAGAAGTGAAGCATCTTATCCCCAAATGATGTGTGCTGACTGCTCCAGTCACATGATGCATGTGCTTACTTCCTACAATGCTGTATTTATTGTTCCACTCCCAAGAGTTAGCCATTGACAAGGGTAACTCAGCACCAAGGACAGCCCTTCTATATGACATCAGATCACTATACCATAAAGCTTTACCCTGAGACTTCTGTCATCTCATTGGAAAAGAATATTGTTTGCATGCAGAATATCCCAGGTTAATCCTCTGATATCCCACATTGGAAAATACACTTGTCTGAAACCCAAACAGCTGCTATCAATCAGACTTGATAGCAAAGACTAGTACAAATAGTTTGAGTCATTAGACATCGCTTGAAGAACATGCATTAGAATGAGAACTTAAATCTGGAAGGCAGAAAATAGCAAAAAGAGCAATTTGGAATGTTGATATGGCAATATGTATAGAATGGATATTAGTATGTCATTGTTTCTCCTCTTCCCTTTAACCTCAATCCCTTTTTCCTTCCTGTTACCCTTTCTTAAAAAAAATATTAAAAAAAAGACTTGACAGTAAAGACTGGGGGGACTAATGAGCCAATTCAATATATGGCAGTTTTCTATAACAGTCTGAAGTTACAAAAATGTTTTCATTGGTTTATAGCCTTTTATGCCTTGCTTTAGGTTCAGCAGCATGATAACTCCTTTAAGAATATGTGTACTGAACCAGGGCAGTGCCATGTTAAAAAGAAAAAAGAGAGAGAGACACATAGCCAGCAAGGGCTCACAGTCAGGAAGGGAAATTAGAATATTCTATAATATGGAGTCACTTTTGGGGCAAAATCAATCAACTTGAGTGTGGATTTCTCAGACACTCGGGGTCCCCCCTCTAGCTATGTGCTTCTTGATTGTATAAGATAGTACTGATTGTCTGCCAAACTGATCCAGATAATCGGACTGCTACAGATTATCTTGGTGATCCTGACAAAGACGCAACATATTCTGTCTTTGTTAAGAACTGTGAAGAGATAAATGAGATAAAAGAACTGAAAATGGGCTACAGGAAATAAATGTGCTAGTCGGAAGACCAAACACAGATAAACATCTGAATTGCCTCAGTCACTTCAGTGGCCAAAAGGGCAACTGTTTCCTAGTTTGCCTGGTTGTTTCTTTAGAGACGGTTCAAAGAAGACTTTAATATACAGTACATGGTGGATATCTGGTTCTCTGTGAATTCCTTCCCGCCCAGAGGCAACAGCAATTGTTACCAAAGGATTTGTTGTTGTTTAGTCAGTTAAATGTGTCCAGCTCTTTGTGACCCCATGGACCAGAGCACACCGGGCCCTCCTGTCTTCCACTGCCTCCTGGAGCTGAGTCACATTCATGTTGGTTGCTTTGCAGACACTGTCCAACCACCTCATCCTCTGTCGTCCCCTTCTCCTCTTGCCTTCACACTTTCATAACATCAGGGGCTTTTCCAGGGAGTCTTCTCTTCTCATGAGATGGCCAAAGTATTGGAGCCTCAGTTTCAGGATCTGTCCTTCCAGTGAGCACTCAGGGTTGATTTCCTTCGGAATGGGTAGGTTTGTTCTCCTTGCAGTCCAGGGGACTCTCAAGAGTCTCCTCCAGCACCACAATTCAAAAGCATCAATTCTTCGGCAGTCAGCCTTCTTTATGGTACATCACTACTGGAAAAACCATAGTTTTGACTATGCAGACCTTTGTCCGCAAGGTGACGTCTCTGCTTTTATGATGCTGTCTAGGTTTTTTATCAGTTTCCAAAGGATTAAGCCCCATTAAAAAGGTAATCCATTTGGCCTGAGTGACTCGGTACTTGAGGGTCTGTAATTTAAGGCTTTTGTTCTCTATAAAGATGATTGCAACAGGAAGACATGGAGAGAATTGGATCATCCTGACCATTAGGGATAACTCCATTTTCACTTTCTAGGAAATGGCCTGCTTACATGAAAGTAGACCTCATTCAGGAGACAGCATGGACAAGAATAAGTAAAGGGCTAGGTTAGATATACTTTATTATGTTCCTAAGTGGTACCTTCTTTGGGAAGATCCAAGTATTTTGCAAGCTTTTCAATTAAGTAACCTGTAGGTTTTGTATTTACTCTTTTTCTAGAATTTATCCAGTTATCTGAGGAAGTGGGCTTGTCCACGAAAGCTCACATTAAAATACAGCAGTTGGGTTTTAAGGTGCTACAACATTTATATCTTCTTTATTTTTCATTTTTGTTATGTTTTGCCTGATATCCTCTTTTTTTCCTGATTTTTCCTTTCTCCCTCTTTTTATCTAAATACATAAGAATGTAAGAACATAAGAAGAGCCCTGCTGGATCAGGCCAAGGGACCATCTTTTCCAGCTTCCTGTATTTCATAGTGGCCCCAGCAGATGCCTTTGGGAGCACACGAGACAACTATTTACCTGTCTCCTGATCCCCCTCCCCTGCATCTGGCATTTTGAGGTAGCTTCCTTTTAAGCCTGGAGATTATACATCCCCATCCTGGCTTGTAACCTGCGATGGAATTTTCCTCCAGGAATCTCTCCAATCCCCTTTTAAAAGCATTTAGGACAGATGCCATCACCACATCCTGTGGCAAGGAGTTCCACAGACTAACAACACACTGGGTAAAGAAATATTTTCTTTTGTCTGTTTTCACTCTCCCAACACTCAATTGGAGTGGATGTCCCCTGGTTCTAGTATTGCATGAGAAAGAAAAGAGCTTCCCTCTATCCACTTTATCCATCCCCTGCATCGTTTTATACATCTCAATCATGTCCCCCCTCAGGCACCTTTTCTCTAGACTAAAGAGCCCCAAACGCTGTAGCCTTTCCTCCTAAGGGAGGTGCCCCAGCCCAATCATGATTTTAGTCACTCTCTTCTGCAAATTTTCCAGTTCCACTATGCCTTTTTTGAGGTGAGGCAACCAGAACTGTACACAATACTCCAGGTGCAGCCTTACCAGCATTTTGTACAAAGGCATTTGGATAGATTTTTGAATGCAGAAGGAATCGAGGTACTCTTTCCAGTGTCCAAACCACCCTGCAAAACTACCAGAGTTTGAAGTAAGGAAGTGTGGGTGCATGGGTGGGTGGGGAATGGAAGCAGTGCTACTGTGTGCGAAAAGAATGGATGAGCTTCACTTCTTAAAAGGCACAACTGCAAGTTGCATGCCGAGAAGTGGAGTGAAACGGCTCAATAAGTTCCTTCACCTCTGTGCCTTCCTTGAATTTCCTCACTGTTAAGGGTTACTATATTCCGAGCCATTAAGCAGTGTTTGGACTAAAGGCTGAGAAGGAAAAACATACGCCTGCCTATTCCAGCGAACAGATTCCTGACGATTTAGAGAAAATGGAGAGAAATGGGTCCAAGCAAATTTAGAATGGACATTTATAAGAGAAAATGTAAAATAAAGTAATAAAATCTGAGCCTGACCTCCTTCCCTCCATCTCTTATTGGCAAATAAAAATAAAAGAAGAAAGTACTGTAATGGAACTTTGGGAAATCAACGTTGACTCAGAACAGCCCACAGACTAAAAAACTAGCTTGGTGTAAAAATCACAAGGGAGAATTCTGATCAGGGGACTCTAGAATCTCCCAAAAGAAGTAACCTAATCCATTGCAAAAACTGAAACTTCTTTCAAAGTGAAGGCAAAGGATAAACTAAGGACCAAAGGCCCTAGAACAGTCAATATCCACAAAAGGTAACTACTACGTAAGAAAAGTGAGGTGGAAAATAAGAGTGTGAATGAGCCACTCTGCCAAGGAGCAACTGCTTTTCATTCCACTGACTTCCCTAATGTTCTTGCATTCTGATTGGCCTCCGCCTCCACTCCATCATTAAAATCCAGTTCTGTATTGGTGGAGAGCAAGTCAGCAGAAAAAGTACATTGCACCGTTTCTCTGCTTTCCAGAAAGTAAAGCACGCCTTTGTCTTGAGGCAAATGACGTGCTCACAGCTTCTTTATCAGGATACCCTGTGTACACAGAACAGCTGAAGTAGCTAGGTTTGCAGTTTGTCCATGCTGTTCCATCATCTTCCAGCTTGGCCAAGGCCTTGTTTATAAACTATCAACTTAACTGCATCCGGAAACATGCCTGAGGTCATGTCTGGCTACACCCTCTGACCTGCTAGGTAAACTTCATTTTCAACTGAGATAAGCAAAGTGTGGCCCACTTGCTCTATGTGGCCCCCCAAGATCACATTTGCAACCCTCACCTCCTAAACTCCCCGAATACCCACCTTAAAAAAACAACAACAAAAAACCCAATTCTGTCCCACTAAAAAAAGGAGTGGCACTTCTGACGTTGGTTTTGATTTGTTGTGATTTATTTTATTTTATTTTATTTGCATTTCTAGGCCTGGTGCAGCCCATGGCGAGTTCTGGGGTTGAAAATGGGCCCCTGGATCCTCTGAGGATATCAAGTGTCCACACTGTCCCATAGATGGTGGCAATCTAGATCCTTGTGTAAAAAGGACAAAGGACAAAAATTCAGACTAAGGAAAATTGATGACTGAGGATTTGCAGAAGTCTGAAGGGAGTACCACTCTAGAAACTGGTAGAGGAGTGAATTGTGGGATATTTGCTGGAGTTTTTTAAAAATATGAACACTCACCTAGGTACAACCTGTACATCTACATATAAGACCCAGTATTACAAAATGGTAGCAAACCTCCAGAAACCTCATTACAAAGGAAACTCATTAAGTTGACCAGGCACAATTAAGCATTGCACCTCAGCACCTCCTATGGCTCGGAGTAACCATGTACTAGGGAAGACTTGATGTTAGCTGCCCCAAATGCTCTTGATGTTGCTTATTATTGTGGAAAAACTATCTGATCTATTTATTAATTGTATTATGGGACTTCTGACACCAAGCCAGACTGCTCAGAGAATTGAAGAGTTTCCTCACAAGTGTTCTATAGTTCTTACTAACCTCTTTCACGCTTCTCCTCAGAACAGGTGCACAGCTTAGTACAGAGTTTCAACAAGATGCTTCCGTCTCATATCTAGAGCTGAGCAAGCCCAGGTTGCACAGCCCACTCCCTTCACATGGAAACCCTGTGGTTGACATTGGCAGGTTGTGCAAATGTAGCCTTGCATTGTCATGGGCAGCCTGGAGAGTGGGCAGGACAAAGCTGTTATTAGGAAAACAGAGTGTGGTGTTGATGGCTTCAAGTGTGACCAGAAAGTTTCCAGGTCAATTCTCTATCTCAGCCACCAGAGCCTTTAAAAAGCCACTTTGTAGAATCAGCCACGGCCTACCATCGTGGACCATTTCAAACCTTTGGAAATATACTGGGATCATCATCAATCATTGTCATCGTCATCAATAAAAATAAAAATAAAAATAAAAATAAAAATAAAATAAAATAAAATAAAATAGATCATCATCATCATCATCATCATCATCATCATAAATGTCATATACATCCTCTAATAATCCAAGGCAGTATATTTGGAGGTCCTCCATTCTACTTTCTTTCTTTCTTTCTTTCTTTCTTTCTTTCTTTCTTTCTTTCTTTCTTTCTTTCTTTCTTTCTTTCTTTCTTTCTTTCTTTCTCTCTCTCTCTCTCTCTTTCTTTCTTTCTTTCTTTCTTTATTTATTTATTTATTTATTTATTTATCCCGCCTATCTGGTCTTGCGACCACTTATCTTCAAAACACCCCTGTCAGGTAAGCCAGGCTGAGAATGAGAGACTTGTCCACAATCACTCCATGAGTCTTCTGGCTTACTGGAGACTAGAATCCAAATTATCCGTGTATGAATCTTTAGCTGTCCCTCCATCCTTTTCTGGCCTCTACTTTCCATTTGTCTCCTCCTCCTCTCCTCTGAGAACGGCGGAGCTGAAAGGGACCCTATGGATCATCAAGTCCAGCCCCTGTCAGGGAGGCACTGTGGGGAATCGAACTCCCAACCTCTGGCTCCACAGCCTGATACTTAAACCACCGAGCTATCCAACACTCCTGTGCTATCAGAGTTTAGACCAGAAGCTCTTTGGTGGAAGAAGAGCTGTCCTTTTTGGTTTAACAATATCCAATACCTCATACATTTAGTAGTGTAACAACTGTGCTAGTCAACAGCAGTTGTAGAGAAAGCTGCAGAAGGAATCAAAATCAGCTTACAAATTAAAGCAGTGGTAGGAGTGGAAGCAGCATCAGGAGGAGGAGGAATGAAAAGAAACACCTAAAGGAGATCTGGTATACATCTCTGACTCATACTGAAAGTGTTGCCTGGCTTCCTATCACAGCAGCTAAGATCAAAAGGCTTGGTGATGTGGAAACTGATATGGCAGAAGTGAAGTCTGCATAGTACAGCTTTCAAAAGAGGCGGAAAGCTCCTGGAAGAGGCAAAATCTGTTACTGTAGAAGGGTTGACACTTCAAAAATACATGTAAATGTTGATATCATTGCTAATTCCACATTCTATAGAGTCCACAAAGTATTTAAAATTCTCAGTGTAGTTGTTTGCACAGAACGCCAGGCTGTGCTTTCGTGTTACGTGTATGAGCCATGGAACCATCCACTGCCTTCAGAACACTCATCCTCATAGCTAGTCCCCACTAAAACAATGAGTGCTCCTTTAGCTTTCAGTTTACCACCATTTATTGCAACATAGAGGGTTACCAAGTTTCAGGAGGGCAGTCGAAGCCTCAAGGAATTGCCTTACTTTTTTAGATCATCACGTGAGGAGACACATCTCAAGACGCACAGCACTGGAAGGGGAAATTGTTTGTAGTGTATGAGGAGGCTTGGAACTCAAAATGATGCACACTCATCTTTACCCATTGCCAAGGCTGACAGGCTCAACTTGAAGATGTCCGGGTGTGTGTTGCTCCAAGTGGCACAATGGGGTCAAGTGCATGCACCCGCATCAGCTCTTTCTCTGGTCGCTCCTCCTCTACCTGTCCTTTTTCATGCCAGTGTTAAGTCCACTGTACTCTTTGGCACAAGGCAAGGAGCTTTAATGATCGACAGTGTGGATCATGAACGCTATGGGTTGTTCCAAAAGAAATGGGCCTGCCTCTGCACTTGAATGCCCCAACGTTTATCCTGTATTGTGGGCAAGAATGCTACCATTAGGACAGAATATGGCACTAGCAGAAACAATTTTCAATCCATATTTGAGTGAAAAGATTTCTAAAAGCAGCTCATGTAAAATTAACAGTGAAAAAGTCCTTACCAACTGCTTAGAACGTACAGTACTGTATGTGACATAAAAGGAAGAAAGAGATGAGCAAAGAGGAAAACACCTCATCTCTTAGACCAATTCCGAAATTATTCCAATGAGCAACTTGAATGGAAAGAACTGCAAGAAGAATGAACAGAATGAGGGTGGTCTCTGAGCAGTTCTGATGGAGCAGTCCTCTTCCCAGTCTCCCTCTGCTGCACACAGGAAGTGTATGTATGTACAACCTATGCATATGTAGGCTTTGTTTCAGCCGTAGGATCAATGTATGGAAGACTGAAACGGAGCCCACGTATGGAAAACTCAGCTGTGGTCCTTTCTGCAAATGATGTTTAAAAAGCAGCTAGTATAATGTGGAACAGAAAGGATATGCCAGAAACACAATGGAGAGCGACACTCCCTAATGAGACTACAGCTCTATTGTTTTTTTTGGGTTTTGTACAGATTGACTTATCATGGATCCTATGATCTTCAAGTCCACATATGTGAGAAAAACAATCTTTTCATAGTATATGCTGATTACCAGAAAGCCTTCAATTGTCCACTGCAAAAATGCTGCTTCAAATATTTGGAGCATACCAATCAAATCCCACTGTAACTGTGTACTAGGAAACCACAACAATAAGGAAAGTGAACAATTTGAATTATGCTATACCCAGTAAAAGATTTGCAATTTTGCTTCGCTCCAGGACTGAATCTGGCCATTCTGTTTTGAGACAAATCTCATATAATTTAGTCTGAATTGGACTGATTCATCCAGCATTGGTGATCTGTCCAAACCCAGGCCACAGCCTGGCTGATTAGATGCCTACAAGAATCATAGAAGCAGAACACGAGTGCAATAGGACTCTTCTGTTCATGATTGGCAGCAACGGGTATTCTGATGAATGAAAAATCCTGCAGCTACTATGATAATCTGTGGCCATTCTGCTCACATGTATCATGGGGGAGGCAGGGTGAAAATGAAAAATTAATAGTAAAGCCTCCTCCTGTATAAACATGTCTATCAACAAAAGACAAGCCATATCAGCAACAGAACTTGTTCCAAAATCTCATAAGCACAAATGTTAGAGAGAATAGATTTGCTTCAGTTCATACAAAACAGACTGCAAAAAGTCCCATGTTTGACATATTGCTAGGACATTGCCTGCGACATGATTGACATTTTTAATGAAAAGATATCTGGAATATTATATTCCTGCTGGGAAAACAGCAGAACCTTTGTTGATTTTAATGTTTTTAATGCACTGACTTGATATGAATGGTTTTTACAGTGGGGTTGCTTTTACTTGACTTTATAGTTCAGTTTGGTTTTGCTTGGTTTTATTCCTTAATGAAGCTTTTAAACCACCTTGAGTGTTGTTTTCTAGAGGAAAATCAGGGTACAAATGTAGCAAGTAAATAAATGGATAAACCATAGAGGGAGGGAAATGAAATGATGAAAGTGATCATTACAAATTTGTTGCATTAAGATCTCATATAATCCCCAAAGCAAAGGTGGCAAATTTTCGTAATGGTGACTAAGAATTCACCTTCCCTCATTACTGCAGAACGGCTAGAAACTGTTTCTCTCCCCCCTCAAAAAAAAGGGGGAGGGGGAGAAGAGACTGTGTGTGAGAAAAGATCATGATGGACACTTTTGGTTTCTGTTTCTAGGTGGTTTTGTTTGGGGAAGTTATGTGACACTTCCCCCTCCACCCCACACAGTCCCTCAAACAGAAATCTGACATTTCTGGAGGCACCAAGAAGTCAGAATTAGGCTATTTTGGGCAAATGAATTGGGGAGATTATTAACATTGGAGGGCTTTGGGGTGAACACATGTGGCCCACAGCCACCCCTGATACAAACCGTGCTGTCAGATACAGGACTGATGATTTGAGGATTTTATTTTACCAATTTTATTTTACCTGTCACACAAACATTAAAAAGCTGCTATTCAAAAATACTGTAATTATAGCTTATTGAAAGAAGTGAAGATAATGATTTTAAAATCTGTTGGGAACAGAAATTTGGGGTAACAATTGAGTTGAATAGTGGCTTCTCAGATGAAGCAACACAATGTATGTATTTGTATTATACAAGGATAACTATTATATTGTTGGCAATTCACACAAGCAAAATGAACAAGATTTTTTAAAAGAACAAAAAACAAAACCCAGTACATCTGCTGGGGATGTAATTTGTCTACAGCAGTCTGTCTGCACATTTGGTAGTCTTCTATTAGACAAGCATTTTGGATTCAAACTGAAACAGATATGAAGACAACACCCGTTTATGAAATACCTTTAGACTTCAAGCGTATGTCACATGAATGCTTTCATCCACTAATACTAAAGATGCGTATGTCACAGAATTTAAATGTATTTACTGCTGTAAAATTAATTATAACAAAGATATTTTTACATGGGGCCACTTGAGGATATTTTTTATTATTGTCTGATTTATATCCCGCTCATCTGGTCTATACGACCACTCTAGGTGGCTTTATTGTATATTCATATAAATATATTGCTGTTATATGCTGTCAAATTGAAACCTACTTACAATGACCCTAATAGGGCTTTCAAAATAAGTGAGATGTTTTAAAGAGTGGTTTTGCCAGCTACACCCATTCAAGTGAGTTTCCATGCCTGAACAGGGATTTCAGCCCAGGGCTTCTGAGTCCTAACCCATCAATCTATCCACTACTTCACACTTGGTAGCTATATAAATGCATTTAAAACCCTAAAATGCCCCCATGTAAGAAATAGATGGTCAGAATTTAACAGATAACTGGACCAGCAACATTAAGTGAAACGATGAGAACAGAAATGGAACTGGAGACAGAATAAAGATACTTTTATTTTAGAATGGCACTGATTTTTTTAAGACAAAGAAGACTGAGGAATAAATGCAAAACTTAAGCAAATATGTTTGTAAATAAAGGTAAAACTTAACAATTACGACATTGTTCAGCATTATGAATACACTGCATTATTTCAGCCTCTTCCAATGTAAAGCTACTTTCCAGATATTTTGGGTTACAAATGCATGGCCATGGATTTGCTGGGAATGATAGATCTTGTAGTCCGACACATGCTCCTTGGCAATGGTTGCCAGGGCACCTCAACCAACTCAGCCTTCCAGTGAATAGAAATATCCTAGTGTTGTGTCAGATAATTTCCTTTCTCACCTTCCCCTACAGCATTCTGGCTCTAAGTCTGGAAATCCAGAATGCCCCTGGAGGAATGTGATCATGCTACTGAGCCGAGCATATTGAAATTATCTTGCACACAGTGGTCTTTTGCTATTTCTCATCTACAAGCATCTCACAGAACATGATAGACCCTGATTTCTGTCTCTGCTCCACTGGTGTAACTCTAGCATCCTTTGGTTAAACTCGGTGGGGGGAAACCACATCAGGCAGCTCAGACTCAGACCCCAGGGAAGCCACATTTGGTAAATGCTTATGTTTCAGACTTGAGGCAAATGTACTTTTTTAATTATATTTCTCATTTCTCTCTGCTTGCCATGCCATGTTAGCTTGAATGTGGTTGCGCCACACATGTGAAAGGAGATTAGATGTGACGCATAGCGATGGAACTCCCCTGGGCATAGCACAGCAACAAACACAAAGCTAACGGAGACAAGTCTTTTCAGTAAATCTGTGACTCAAGACAACTCTGGACTGAACTGACTGATTCAGCAGTAAATTATCTGCTCCACGGGCTGCTCAGACCTGAATCAGTACCTGTATCAGAAAGAGCAGATTTCAGGAGCAGTTGAAACACCAACGGCACAGAAACCTCTGTTGTGGCCTCCCGTCGGTTTATAGGGGACTTGTCTTGCTGACTTTGCTTATTGCAGGATTCAAAGAGAAATCAAGTGTGATTATACAAAGCCACACTGGGCAAGAAACAGTCGGGCAGAGGAAGCACATAGGTTTATTGACTACGATTTCATCTTCTGGGATGTGTATTCCCTTCCCCAGCTTGTGCTATTTAACTGAACTTGCCGGAGTCTATATGCTGCTATGATAGCTAGAATTATACATGGGCGCAAACTACTTTTAAAGTGTGTGTGTGTGGGGGGGGTGAGATTCCCCCTGCAAAGTGATTGAAGACCATGCTTTACTGGGGTTAAGGTTTATTGAATGTGACTGAGCTGCCCTGCTGTCAGCAACTTATTGGAAGTCACTAGCAGAGGCTAGGGCTGTACCTAGGGTAGAGCAACTGGACCTTTGTCACAGCGTGCCGAAATCCCGAGCTGAATCTACTGATGAGTGTTAGGAGAACAAAAAGAAATGCTGCTGGACCAATTCACTTTCCTTTTTGTGACAGAATCCACCTTTTCTTTCAGGGTGAGGCACCACATTCTTCTTTTTTCTTGTATTCATGCCTTATCGCAAAATGGGTGGGAGATGTAATTATCCATTTTGCCCCTGGGGTCCAGATGGCTAATGGCAGCTCTGATAGACAGACACAGCCATGGAGGCTGGATGACTCACTGAAAATTCTTTTAGATGGTCTATAATAATCCAATATTTAGATTCACCTTTAAAAACTTCAGTGTCATATGACAGTATTAGGAGTATTTGGACACAGCCTGTAACTTGCATCCATTCATAGCAACATTCCTTAAATCAGGGCTGGTAGCATTGGTAGGATTTGAGGCACTGAATCATCACAAGGCAGAGAGACTGAGTAAAATCTGTGAAATGTAAAATGTAAGGTGGAAAGCTGTTTCCCAGAAATGCAAATGTTATTTACCTTTTTTTTGTTCCTTAAAAAGTCGTGGTTTCCAGATTCATCTCAAAAACTGAAGCCAAATAGGAGGTTTATCCAGATTTATTGACTTTTCCCACAAGATAAGGAGGCTCTTTATCTACTGAATAAAGAATACGACTCGATAATCCATTAGTGGAGCTAAATTTCTGAGTTTGGTACAGTGATGCCTCAACTTATACACAACCCTACTTACAACCATTTCGAGTTACAACCAGCAATGGCTGCAAAAATTTGCTTCTACTTGTGACCAGAGCTTCCACTTACGAACAGAAAAAGTTCGTAAGTAGAGTACATCGAGTAGACGTTGTCTAGAGGGGCGGGGGGAAAATTGAATAAATAAATAAATAAATAAATAAATAAATAAATAAATAAATAAATAAATAAATAAATAAATAAATAAATAAATAAATAAATAAATAAATAAATAAATAAATAAATAGGCAGGGGGGAAAGATGTGAAATTCAAATTTCTAACTGTAGGTGGTGACGAGGCTGCTTCTTTGTAGCTCTTTCACCCCAGCAGTTAGAGATCTTCGGAGGCTTGGGACTGCCTCTTTCTGCTTCTGAGAGCATGTGTGTTGTTTGCAGGGAGGCTTCAGGCTGCCTTGTAAGGTAAGGTGCTGTTTTCTGCTTTTTAAAAGCTGTTTGGGGTGTTTTTGCAGCATGGTTTTGACCTGAGGGGTTATGTTTCTGTGCTCTGATGGGTCTTGGGGGGTTTGTTTATTTTTTTTAGTTCCCCCCCATTTCCGATGGGTCTTTGGGGATTTGTTTGCTTTTTAGTGTCTCTCCCCCCCCCATTTTCCTGTCTTGCACGATCTGCTCGATTGATTTTTGTTTTGTCTTGTTTGCATTTGCAATGGGACTTGCACAGTTGATTGGTTTTTGGTTTGTTTGCTTTTTTGCATTAGGTCTCCCACGTTTGATTGCTTTTTGCCTTCTTTTGTTTGCATTTGCAACGGGTCTTGCATGATTGATTGCTTCCCCCCCCCCCCCCAAATTTGGCTGGAAGGGATTAATCATGTTTCTAACCGGTCTTGCAGTTATTTATTTATGTATTTTTGGTGATTTTTTTCTTTGGCCAGAATGGATTAATTGCATTTCAGTGCATTCCAATGGGAAATGGTGCTTCGACTTATGACCATTTCAACTTACGCCCATCTTCCTGTACAAATGTGATGAGAATTCTTTTCCTTTACCTTTAGATGCAATAAAATGTGGGTTAGGGAAAGAAGTAAATAGTAAAAAATAAAAATAAAAAAACAGTCAAGATATTATGACTGTTGTTCTTAAGGCAACTGCCCTGCAAGATGCCCACTATTCATTCAGTAAAAAAAATTAGAGGTGCCAAGGTAGCTGTTGTCTGAAAAGAGCTAGCAAATCCACTTAAAGATCCACTTTAACCCTTGCTTGTTGCTAACAGAATCTTTTTTAAAAACCCAACATTACAAAGTTTGGCAGCTTTCAAATCACACTTCGGTTTCATTTGTACTGCAATATCTTCATTGTACTCAGTCGTTTCATTCTGAAAGGTGAGCTAACGCTGACCTTTGGGGTGACCACTTTATGTGCAATACGTTGGGCCTCAGCCTCTGACAATTTGATTGGGGCCTCAGTGTGTGACTTTTTTTTTAGAGCGCTCAAAAATATGAAGATTAATAAATTCTAACCTGATCCATTAAAAAACCTTAGCAGTGCACAGTCTCTGTCAGCCTACTCTGGTCTCTTGAAATTACTGCTGCTTTTTCAACCTGTGAAATCAAGTGAGGTGTGCTTGATGCATAAGACATTCTGGATGTCATTTTGGCATGACAACCTCTGAGGTTTCCCGCAAGCCACTGGTCCAGTCACACCAATGACTTGCTGTTTTCCATTTCACTGAATTTGGACTCTGTGAATAAATGGGCAAATGGTTTCCACCACTGTCCATTATATATATATATATAAAGGGCAGGGAGAGAGAAGCAGAGGGAGAGGGAGAGAAAACTGGAGCTGGGTTACACTTGATTGCATCTTCTGACAGCATCTAGATCTAAACCTGCTGTTTCACTCAAACCAAATCCCCAACTAATAAATGGTTTGAATCATGTTCACCCATTTCTCTTATGAAATCCGTGGCACAAACAAGGGCCCGTTGTTCGGTCATTCAAGGACACAGTTGACAGCAAAGGTTGGGCTATAGCAGGCCTTGATGCATACCAGATGTGTGGATCTCCACACACAAGAGGTAGCATCAGGATATGAATTTCAGGTTCAGTGCCTTCAGAGTTGTAATATGGTAGCAGGTGATGGTGAGTATGCCAAGCACCAGGTGAGACTTGCTCTAAACATGGAAGGCATTTAAAACAATAATCACATATCAATATTTCTTCAGTAACAAAAATTGTTGAAGGCAAAAACCTTTCTCCTAAAGAATTAATTCACATAGATCATCTCAAGTCCTCCCCCAGATCCTCCCTTGTTTTGAAGATCAAACACCAACGTTAGGGTATAAATCCAGCCATGGATTTAAATCCAGATAAGGGCCAAACTGTGTATTATGGATAGCATATCAGTAGAACAAAGAATTGGGCAAGGGCAGAAAAATGAATGTCTCTCCAACCAGAAGCTTTCCACATATCCATATTTTGAAAATTAGTTTGCTCTGTCTTATGATGAGCAGTCAAGCACAGGCTCATTTGCAAATGTGATTGCTTAATTACAAAGGTCTGTTGGGATCACATCTCCAAAACACTAAAGGATTTCAGCTTCTAATGACATGCTATCAATAAGATCCAATCTAATCCAATTTTAAGCCTCCAACCACATGGATCTACAGCAACCTGTTCCATTCTTTAATCTTTTATTAGTTGGGGATATTGTAGGTTGATTAACCAACCACATATATAGGACAAATCGTGCCTCTTTCCTAGCCAGTTGTAGCCTCCCCTCTTTGTAGTTTATTGAATGCTGTTGTGTCCCAGACACATGGCCGCTGAATGGTGTATAGCTTGAGCTGGCAGGTGGCATCCCTTAAATCTGAGGGTGAGTTTCTGTGGACAGTCCATGTGCTGTTACTTGTCTGAGGTGAAGTACAAAGTCATGCACCTGATAGAAGAGTTTTCTCCCTGAGGGAAAGGAGAGAATGGCTGCTTTCTCTGTTCCATGACAGCAGCCAGACTGACTGGCAGTTGAATTTGACTTCAACAGTGGTAGTAGGACAGCCCCACAGCATCAGAGGATGAAGACATCCAGTGTGGTATGTGGACCCAGCTCTGTTCTGCAAGAGAGGGAAATGGCGAAGGGACTTGGAGGAGGTCTTCTGCCTACTGGCACCCATTTTCTGCCCCCTCAGGAGGTTGCTGCACTCTGCCTAATGGCAGGGCTACTCCTGAATATGGAATCACACCATGTAAGCATCCAAAGGTGTCCTGCTTTCCCACATTGTTAGGAAAAAGAATTATGAAACATATTAAACATCTATATCTGTATCCATACCTACATTTATAATCTCTTCCCAGGCCATTGGAAAGGTTCAGCAAATTCAACTGTTTTTGCTGATTTGCTGATTTCTTCATAATCCTCTAAAGGAGAAAAGATTTAGCCTTTAACAATTTGGATAACTAATATCAATTTTCTTTGAATTTCTACTGATCGTCCAGTTATTTAGTTGTTTTTCTGCATGCTTTGTACTGTGTTTTGTATTAGGTTCCCCCTTGACATTTTAGTTCAGTCATGTCTGACTCTAGGGGGTGATGCTCATCCAATTTTCAAGACGTAGAGCCAGCGCTTGTCCTATTTATCTACTTGTATTTGCATGCTTTCGAACTGCTAGGTTGACGAGGAGCTGGGACAAAGCGACAGGAGCTCACTCCATCGCGTGGATTCAATCTTACAACTGCTGGTCTTCTGACTCTGCAGCACAGGCTTCTGCAGTTTAGCCCAGAGTACCACCACTTCCCTTCAAAATATTCATCCTCATAGGCAACCTAAGATAATGTTTTTTTTTTAAATGGATGAAATAAAATAGGATCTTCAAATAATGGTATTCTCCAGATCTGAAGAGCGAAAGAGATCTCAGAGTATGTACTTCAGGGGCAAAGACTACTTTATAAATCCTTTCTTTTCTCTGTTTGTCTGCCCTCCCTCCCTCCCTCCCTCCCTTCCTTCCGATCTTGAAAACAGAAAAAAAAGAGAAACAGCCCTCCCCCCTGCAAAGAAAGCCATTATGCAGAATATATCATGTGAAAGGCTGGACTGGAGGAATCCCAAATCGAAATTAAAATTGCCAGAAGAAATATCAACAACCTCCAATATGCAGATGATATCACTCTGATGGCAGAAAGTGAGGAGGAATTAAAGAACCTCTTAATGAGGGTGAAAGAGGAGAGTGCAAAAAAACGGTCTGAAGCTCAACATCAAAAAAACCAAGATCATGGCCACTGGTCACATCACCTCCTGGGAAATAGAAGGGGAAGATATGGAGGCAGTGACAGATTTTACCTTCTTGAGTTCCATGATCACTGCAGATGATGACAGCAGCCACAAAATTAACAGACACCTGCTTCTTGGGAAGAAAGCAATGACAAACCTAGACAGCATCTTAAAAAGCAGAGACATCACCTTGCCAACCAAAGTACGCATAGTCAAAGCTATGGTTTTTTCTGTAGTGATGTATGGAAGTGAGAGCTGGACCATAAAGCTGACCGCCGAAGAATTGATGACTGATTTGTGCTGCTGGAGGAGACTCTTCAGAGTCCCCTGGACTGCAAGGAGAATCCATTTTGAAGGAAATCAACCCTGAGTGCTCACTGGAAGGACAGATCCTGAAGCTGAGGCTCCAATACTTTGACCATCTCATGAGAAGAGAAGACTCCTTGGAAAAGACCCTGATGTTAGGGAAGTGTGAAGGCAAGAGGAGAAGGGGAGGACAGAGGATGAGATGGTTGGACAGTGTCATCGAAGCAACCAACATGAATTTGACCAAACTCCGGGAGGCAGTGGAAGACAGGAGGGGCTGGTGTGCTCTGATCCATGGGGTCATGAAGAGTTGGACACGACTAAATAAGTCACAGGCATAGGAATTTAACTTTTCTGTAACTGTTACTGTAAACTATTATGCTTTTCCTCATTTATATAAATCATCATTTTTCCCTTTTGAATTACATTCTTGGGTTTAAAGTTTAAAATTCTACACACTCCCATCCACCCACCCACCTTCTCTCTCTCTCTTTCTTTCTCTCTCTCTCTCTCTCTGTGTGCGTTTGTGTAAAAACAAGAATGAAAATATATGTGTACTGTATATCTATATCCATATCCATCTGTGTGTTTAGTCGTTTAGTCGTGTCCGACTCTTCGTGACCCCATGGACCAGAGCACGCCAGGCCCTCCTGTCTTCTACTGCCTCCAGGAGTTGTGTCAGGTTCATGTTGGTTGCTTCGCAGACACTGTCCAGCCATCTCATCCTTGGTCGTCCCCTTCTCCTCTTGCCATCACACCTTCCTAACATCAAGGTTTTTTCCAAGGACTCTTTTCTTCTCATGAGATGGCCAAAGTACTGGAGCCTCAGCTTCAGGATCTGTCCTTCAAGTGAGCATTCAGGGTTGATTTCCTTTAGAACTGATAGGTTTGTTCTCCTTGCAGTCCAGGGGATTCTCAAGAGCCTCCTCCAGCACCACAATTCAAAGGCATCAATTCTTCGGCGGTCTGCTTTCTTTATGGTCCAGCTCTCACTTCCATACATCACGACAGGAAAAACCATAGCTTTGACTATTCGGACTTTTGTTGGCAAGGTGATGTCTCTGCTTTTCAAGATGCTGTCAAGATTTGTCATCGCTTTCCTCCCAAGAAGAAGGCGCCTTTTAATTTCAGGGCTGCTGTCTCCATCTGAAGTAATCATGGAGCCCAGGAAGATAAAATTTGACACTGCCTCCATATCTTCCCCTTCTATTTCCCAGGAGGTGATGGGACCAGTGGCCATGATCTTAGTTTTTTTGATGTTGAGTTTCAGACCGTTTTTTGCACTCTCCTCTTTCACTCTCATTACAAGGTTCTTTAATTCCTCCTCACTTTCTGCCATCAGAGTGGTATCATCTGCATATCGGAGGTTGTTGATATTTCTTCCGGCAATCTTAATTCCGGCTTGGGTTTCTTCCAGTCCAGCCTTCCGCATGATGTATTCTGCATATAAGTTAAATAAGCTGGGGGACAATATACAGCCTTGCCGTACTCCTTTCCCAATTTTGAACCACTCAGTTGTTCCATGACCAGTTCTAACTGTTGCTTCCTGTCCCACATATAGGTTTCTCATCTTAATTATAAAACCAACAATATGGATTTAGATATCTTTTTTTCTCCTAGCCACCTCCTCTCCCAGAACATGTAAGCAGCAAACAGGGAAACTTTTTTTAAAGGCTGAGGTTAAATAACAATCTCATCCCTTGAAGATTAAGGTTATGTTTTTGGTTTAACATGCCAGGACCTCATCTGTTCAGAAAGGACAAACTCACTGTTTTGCTTTAAAACTAAATGCTGTTGACAGCTGAACCCTGGCCAGGGTGAACTGCTGATGACTGGTATAGCTTGCCTTGGAACTGGTGTTTCTTGAAGCAACTGCGGAAGAAATAACTATAATCTTCATGATTGTGCATGCCATCGTTTATAGCACGTATTGCACAAACACCACTTAATGCTGCGACAAAAATTGACCCTTCAGATTTCTGAAAGGGTTCTTCTTCCACAGAAGAGGTGTTTAGTGCCTTCTTCTTAAGACACTTTGAGCTGCTGCTGAACAAACTATAATTACTCCTGCTCCATAGTACCAAGTTGGGGAACAGAATCATGGGCTCTGGAGGATTAAATGCCAAGCAACCCTCACGTGCATAAACTTGGATTATTGTGATGTTGAAAGGTCTGCCTTGGATACGTATTGACATCATTCTATCAATTTTGAGATTATATCCCATTACGGCTTTGCACCAACCTCCATTGCTGAGGAGACTGAAATTGAACAATTTTATGAAGATTTACAACACCTTCTAGAACTGACACCGAAGAAGGCTGTTCTTCTCATTCTAGGGGACTGGAATGCGAAAGTAGGGAGCCAAGAGATAAAAGGAACAACAGGGAAGTTTGGCCTTGGAGTTCAAAACGAAGCAGGGCAAAGGTTAATAGAGTTTTGTCAAGAGAACAAGCTGGTCATCACAAACACCCTTTTCCAACAACACAAGAGGCGACTCTACACATGGAAATCACCAGATGGGCAACATCGAAATCAGATTGACTATATTCTCTGCAGCCAAAGATGGAGAAGCTCTATACAGTCAGCAAAAACAAGACCTGGAGCTGATTGTGGCTCTGATCATCAGCTTCTCATAGCAAAATTCAAGTTTAAACTGAAGAGAGTAGGAAAAACCACTGGGCCACTCAGGTATAATCTAAACCAAATCCCTTACGAATACACAGTAGAAGTGAAGAACAGATTTAAGGAACTCGATTTGGTGGACAGAGTGCCTGAAGAACTTTGGATAGAGGCTCGTAACATTGTACAGGAGGCAGCAACAAAAACCATCCCAAAGAAAAGGAAATGCAAGAAAGCAAAGTGGCTGTCCAACGAGGCCTTAGAAATAGCAGAAAAGAGAAGGGAAACAAAACGCAGGGGAGATAGGGAAAGTTACAGAAAATTGAATGCAGACTTCCAAAGAATAGCAAGGAGAGACAAGAGGGCCTTCTTAAATGAACAATGCAAAGAAATAGAGGAAAATAACAGAAAAGGAAAAACCAGAGATCTGTTCAGGAAAATTGGAGATATTAGAGGAACATTTTGTGCAAAGATGGACATGATAAAAGACAAAAATGGAAGGGACCTCACAGAAGCAGAAGACATCAAGAAGAGGTGGCAAGAATACACAGAGGAATTATATCATAAAGTTTTGGATATCAGGGACAACCCAGACAATATAGTTGCTGACCTAGAGCCAGACATCCTGGAGAGTGAGGTCAAGTGGGCCTTAGAAAGCCTGGCTAACAACAAGGCCAGTGGAGGTGATGGCATTCCAGTCGAACTATTTAAAATCTTAAAGGATGATGCTGTTAAGGTGCTACATTCAATATGCCAACAAGTTTGGAAAACTCAGCAGTGGCCAGAGGACTGGAAAAGATCAGTCTACATCCCAATACCAAAGAAGGGCAGTGCCAAAGAATGCTCCAACTACCGGACAATTGCACTCATCTCACACGCCAGCAAGGTTATGCTCAAAATCATACAAGGTAGGCTTCAGCAGTATGTGGACCGAGAACTCCCAGAAGTACAAGCGGGATTCCGAAGGGGCAGAGGAACTCAAGACCAAATTGCCAACATGCGCTGGATTATGGAGAAAGCCAGAGAGTTCCAGAAAAACATCTACTTCTGCTTCATTGACTATGCAAAAGCCTTTGACTGTGTGGACCACAGCAAACTATGGCAAGTCCTAAAAGAAATGGGCGTGCCTGACCACCTTATCCATCTCCTGAGAAACCTATATGTGGGACAGGAAGCAACAGTTAGAAATGGATATGGAACAACGGATTGGTTCAAAATTGGGAAAGGAGTACGACAAGGCTGTATATTGTCACCCTGCTTATTTAACGTATATGCAGAATACATCATGCGGAAGGCTGGACTGGAGGAATCCCAAGCTGGAATTAAGATTGCAGGAAGAAATATCAACAACCTCCGATATGCAGATGATACCACTCTGATGGCGGAAAGTGAGGAGGAACTAAAGAACCTTGTAATGAGGGTGAAAGATGAGAGTGCAAAAAACGGTCTGAAACTGAACATCAAAAAAACTAAGATCATGGCCACTGGTCCCATCACCTCCTGGGAAATAGAAGGGGAAGATATGGAGGCAGTGTCAAATTTTATCTTCCTGGGCTCCATGATCACTGCAGATGGAGACAGCAGCCCCGAAATTAAAAGACGCCTGCTTCTTGGGAGGAAAGCAATGACAAACCCTGACAGCATCTTAAAAAGCAGAGACATCACCTTGCCAACAAAAGTCCGAATAGTCAAAGCTATGGTTTTTCCTGTAGTGATGTATGGAAGTGAGAGCTGGACCATAAAGAAAGCTGACTGCCGAAGAATTGATGCCTTTGAATTGTGGTGCTGGAGGAGACTCTTGAGAGTTCCCTGGACTGCAAAGAGAACAAACCTATCAATTCTAAAGGAAATCAACCCTGAGTGCTCATTGGAAGGACAGATCCTGAAGCTGAGGCTCCAGTACTTTGGCCATCTCATGAGAAGAGAAGACTCACTGGAAAAGACCTTGATGTTAGGAAAGTGTGACGGCAAGAGGAGAAGGGGACGACCGAGGATGAGATGGTTGGACAGTGTCACTGAAGCAACCAACATGAATTTGACACAACTCCTGGAGGCAGTGGAAGATAAGAGGGCCTGGCGTGCTCCGGTCCATGGGGTTACGAAGAGTCGGACACAACTAAACGACTGAACAAACAAAACAACCCTCACGTGGGCGTCTTGTAATTAAGATAAGCACCATAACCCTGCATCACACCTCTGGAAACAGTTCACTGAATCTTCTTTGTTTTATTTTTCCCTCTGAAAAAAATTTAGTTTTTGTTCTGCTGAATGTAAGTGGGAAGAGGAAAGTGTGGCCGAGCACTACTACAGACCATGATACAATTTACATTTCTGGCATGCTGTAACCATTTCACACAATGTTCTTATTCAGGCGAGTGGCCTTCAGCTGACCTTCTTAAACCAAAGGAGATAACCACACCATGTCTTGTCTGCTATAGAGATCGCTAGAAGAAGTTGGATAATTCTATTTCTCGTTCATGCCAGTTTCACATAAACATTCAAAAGTCATTCTCTCACATTTCCACATATATATTTACAATGTTTAGAAATGCATGGGAGTGCATATTTTATTATGTATTAAAATATGCATTTCTAAACATATTTTATTACAAAACACACATTGGCCCAAAGCCTGTTGTTTAGCGTATGAAGTCACACTAGAGTAGGGCCCCTGAAATGAGGATTTGATGAGTCACCTTCCCCAGAAGTTACATTGAGTCATATGAGCCTACTCTATGACTTACTTTAGCATAGTAAATTGCGTCTCAAGTAGGCCCATTTGAATCAATGGAACTTATAGAGGAACTGACACACCAAATATCCTTTGATTCAGTGGACCTACTGTAATGCAATTTACTATGCCAAGCAACAGAATTTTGGCCATTAATAATCTTTTTCTCTCTTAAAGCATAAAGCATACTTCTGAACATAATTTAGAGTAAAATGGGCATTTTTGTTCCATCTCTCATAGGAATTCACAAAAAATTAAATTCCTCTAGCAACTCCACACTAGGTAATAGAAATGAATGGACAATGACAGGCCTGCAGCACTGCATAAGATTTTTTTAAAAGCACCACACGAGACTTGAAACAGGGGAGACAAAATTCTGTTTCATGGAATTGAAACCATTTTCATGAGCAAAAATGTTAATAATGTCCAGTGATAAATGCACAGCTGTGGATAAGCCCTGAGGTAATACAAAGGGAGAGATGAAGAGAGGAACGGCGGCAGGAGATGAAATCTAATGCAAAGATGAAACAACAGTAGACTCCCTATGTTTCTTCTATAGATGGTGCTACAAAAAGATTTTTTAAAAATAAGATTTTATATTTATGATGTTATAGAGCATATAAGTTATAAAAATGTAGCATCTACTTAATGCTTCCTGATGAAGCCAGGGGAATATACTTTTCAAAAATCACATTGGGAAGTAATATAGATTACAAAGTATGGATCAATGGTATCAGTGGAACAAAGGAGATTATATTTATCTATATAAAATATTTTACCCTGTTTTTCTCCTTAAAAAGGACCCAAAGACAGCTTACATCTTTAAAAGACAATATTTAAAAGCTAAACACTACAAGTGTACAAATATTTAAAAATATTCAAACAAATATCACACTAAAATTGGTAAACAAAATCTACACCAAAAACACATTTAAAGCAACAAGGCACAACACTTGTTTAAAAGCCCCTCTCAGTCAGCCAAGCTCTAAGGGAATGCTTGTCTAAAGAGAAAGTTACCATTGCTGCTGTTGTTGAATGAATTGGAAGGAGTGATCCAGGAAAATCATTTTTAATATGGTGAGAAATATATTTAATCTTAGAATTGCAGAGCTGGAAGGGAACTTGTGGTTCATTGACTCCAGTCCTTGTCACGAAGACACAGTGGGGAATTGAACTCCCAGCCTCTGGCTCCACAGCTAGAAACTGTTAGTCATCTTAGCTCAAAATGGAAGAATATTAGAGAACCAGGTAAACTATGGCATGGAATACAAAATATTACGGAAAAGATGTATACCAAACTAACCCAAACCTGATGGATTGTTGAGATAGGTTAACTCAGTATTGGAACCAGAAAACAAATTATCAAATGATTGGGAAAGAGCTAATTTATTGGAGGTTATCCAAGGAAATAATGTGGTGAGAAGGACAATAAAATTATATTATTGCTACTCATTAAGCAAATTATATAATTTGTTTTAAGTTACATTAGCATCTTTATTTGCTTCATCTCTATGTGAATAATCTATTTAAAGCCAGATAACTGCAAAATAATTCATGTGCTTTTGTTAAAAAAAAAATGCCCAGGTTGCAACTTACTTTTTTTGGCTTCCTCAAGTTTGTCCTTGGCACGTTTTTCTGCCTGCAGAAGCTGTTGGATGCCCTGAGACTGGCTAGTCATTTTGCCTTCTGGATGTTCCCTGTCTCTGAGGGAACCAGGAAGAGGAATTTATGCTGCTGCTGCTGCTGCTACCAAGTTTCTTTATGGCTTGCATGGTTTTGTTGTGACAACAAGAGCATCCACTCTGTTCCTGCCCAGTCCTGCTGAAGCTAGATTAATGCTCTGGGAGGAAGAATTAAAAAATGGAAGCAGGAAGGTGTGCAGACTAGTCTGAAGAAGACTTTCTGTTTTCCTATAGTTAATACACGACTATTCACATATTTTGAAAATATAGAGGCTGTTGCATTCCAATATCGGTGAGGTTTAATTTTTAGAGCCGGGAAATATCAGTTTTTAAAAAACCAAAAGAGAGGTTGCTTACCTGTAACTTTGAGCGGTCATCTGTGAATTCACACTAATGGGTTTAATCTGTGCTTGCGCAGAGGTCCCAGGAATATTCTAGAGCTGTAGGATACATTCGTCAAGGACCGCACCCCAGTACATGTGGTCTGCCTGTCCTGGCAATTACCTCAGTTCCTAAGAAGAGCCTGCCGCTGCATCAAGGTGATACAGGAGTGATGGACAGAGGGGAGGATGGGCGGAAAGTATGAATTCACAGATGACCACTCAAAGAACCAGAGTTATAGGTAAGTAGCCTTTCTTTCTTCTTCATGGTCTCTGTGAATGCACACTAATGGGTGATTAACAAGCTAAGCTACCGGGGGAGGGACGTCACGGAAGAACAGAAGAAAGTACAGCCCTCCCAAATGCTGTATCCTTTTTGGCTCTCAGATCCTGATGATAATGGGTGACAAACGTAGATGGCGTTGCCCATGTAGCAACCTTACAAATGTCTGGGAGTGGTACTCCATGAAGAAAAGCCGCAGAGGTAGCCAGAGCTCTGGTAGAATGAGTCTTAATACCAACAGGTAGAGGTTGTTTTTCTGGTACTCTCTGGCTTTCTCCATAATCCAGTGCATGTTAGCAATTTGGTCTCTAGTTCCTCTGCTCCTTTGGAATCCAGCTTGTACTTCTGGGAGTTCTCGGTCCACATACGGCTGAAGCCTACCTTGTAGGATTTTGAGCATAACCTTGCTAGTGTGTGAAATGAGTGCAATTGTACGGTAGTTGGAGCATTCTTTGGCACTGCCTTTTTTTGGGATTGGGATGTAGTCTGATCTTTTCGAATCCTCTGGCCACTGTTCAGTTTTCCAAACTTGCTGGCATATTGAATGTAGCACCTTAACAGCATCATCTTTTAAGATTTTAAATAGTTCCACTGGAATGTCATCACCTCCACTGGCTTTGTTGTTAGCCAGGCTTTCTAAGGCCCACTTGACTTCACTCTCCAGGATGTTTGGCTCAAGGTCAGCAACGACATTGTCTGGGTTGTCCAGGATATCCAAATCTTTCTGATATAATTCCTCTGTGTATTCTTGCCACCTCTTCTTGATGTCTTCTGCTTCTGTAAGGTCCCTCCCATTTTTGCCCTTTATCATGTTCATCTTTGCATAAAATGTTCCTCTAATATCTCAAATTTTCCTGAACAGATCTCTGGTTTTTCCTTTTCTGTTATTTTCCTCTATTTCTTTGCATTGTTCATTTAAGAAGGCCCTCTTGTCTCCCCTTGCTATTCTTTAGAAGTCTGCATTCAATTTTCTGTAGCTTTCCCTATCTCCCTTGTCTTTTGTTTCCCTTCTCCTCTCTGCTATTTCTAAGGCCTCGTTGGACAGCCACTTTGTTTTCTTGCATTTCCTTTTCTTTGGGATGGTTTTTGTTGCTGCCTCCTGTACAATGTTACGAGCCTCTATCCAAAGTTCTTCAGGCACTCTGTCCACCAAATCGAGTTCCTTAAATCTGTTCTTTACTTCCACTGTGTATTCATAAGGGATTTGGTTTAGATTATACCTGAGTGGCCCAGTGGTTTTTCCTACTCTCTTCAGTCTAAGCTTGAATTTTGCTATGAGAAGCTGATGATCAGAGCCACAGTCAGCTCCAGGTCTTGTTTTTGCTGACTGTATAGAGCTTCTCCATCTTTGGCTCCAGAGAATATAATCAATCTGATTTCGATATTGCCCATCTGGTGATTTCCATGTATAGAGTTGCCTCTTGTGTTGTTGGAAAAGAGTGTTTGTGATGCCCAGCTTGTTCTCTTGACAAAACCCTTTTAGCCTTTGCCCTGCTTCGTTCTGAACTCCAAGGCCAAAGTTCCCTGTTGTTCCTTTTATCTCTTGGCTCCCTACTTTCGCATTCCAGTCCCCTAGAATGAGAAGAACATCTTTCTTCGGTGTCAGTTCTAGAAGGTGTTGTAAATCTTCATAAAATTGTTCAATTTCAGTCTCCTCAGCAATGGTGGTTGGTGCATAAACTTGGATTATTGCGATGTTGAAAGGTCTGCCTTGGATTCGTATTGACATCATTCTATCATTTTTGAGATTGTATCCCATTACAGCTTTTCCCGCTCTTTTGTTGACTATGAAGGCTACTCCATTTCTTCTACGGGATTCTTGCCCACAATAGTAGATATGATAATCATCTGAGCTGAATTCACCCATTCCTGTCCATTTTAGTTCACTGATGCCCAGGATGTCGATGTTTATTCTTGCCATCTCCTGTTTGACCACCTCCAGCTTCCCAAGGTTCATAGATCTTACATTCCAGGTTCCTATGCAGTATTTTTCTTTGCAGCATTGGACTTTCCTTTCACTTCCAGGCACATCCACAGATGAGTGTCCTTTCGGCTTTGGCCCAACCACTTCATTAGCTCTGGAGCTACTTGTCCTTGTCCTCCGCTCTTCCTCAGTAGCATGTTGGACGCCTTCCGACCTGAGGGGCCCATCTTCCAGCGTCATATCTTTTAGCCTTTTGTTTCTGATCATGGGGCGTTCTTGGCAAAGATATTGGAGTGGCATTGCCATTTCCTACTCCAGGTGGGTTGCATTTAGTCAGAACTCTCCACTGTGTCCTGTCCGTCTTGGGTGTCCCTGCACGGCATAGCCCATAGCTTCTCTAAGTTACTCAAGCCCCTTCGCCACGACAAGGCAGCAATCCATGAAGGAGATATGATAATCATGTTCAAATACCTGAAAGACTTCATGCTTTATGCAGCTTATTGTTTTTTTATTTATTTATTTTATTTATATCCCGCCTATCTAGTCAGCTCTGGACCAATCTAGGTGGCTAACAAACAAAGGATAATAAAAGTAAACATATACAAGATGGCATAAATAATAAAAACTTTGCAAAGATAGAAAACCAGTGGAAAGGGGAAGGAAAGGGACGTCAAGAATTGTCTGGCGGGAAGGCCTGCCAGAACATCCATGCCTTCAATTGATTCTTGAAAATACCCAGCGAGGGAGCACCGCGAATCCCAGGAGGGAGATTGTTCCAGAGGCGAGGAGCCACCGCCGAGAAGGCCCGATTTCTTGTCTTCTCCTTCCGGGCCTCCCTCGGCGTTAGGCTCCTCAGCCTCACCTCCTGGCTCGCATGAGTGACACGGGTAGATCTTGGTGGGAGTAGGCGTTCCGCCAAATATCGAGGCCCTAAACCATTTAGGGCTTTGTACGTAAGCATCAACACTTTGAAGTCGATGCAGATTCGGATGGGCAGCCAATGCAGTGCGGCCAGAGTGGGCAAAATATGTTGGAATTTTTTCACTCCACTGAGTAATCTGGCCGCCGCGTTCTGCACCACCTGTAGTTTCCGCAGCAACCTCAAAGGCAGCCCCACGTAGAGCGCATTACAGTGGTCTAATCTTGAGATTACGAGCGCATGTACCAAGGTAGTGAGCGCCCCCACATCAGCTTCATGGGGTAGGAACCAAATTAAGAGTTTCAAAAGCTCCTTGCTATGAGAAAAGCCTTTTTCTGTGAGGTCACAAGTAGCTACAGCTGTCAGGTAGAGTGGCCACCTGTTCCATTTTACAAAAGAAATAACTGTATTAAGTGTACTAGAGAAGAGGTCCCAAACCCCCGGTCCGTGGATTGAGCCTAACTGGGCCATGGGGACAGATTTCCTGCCCCCCTTCTATGCATGCATTCACCCCCACACAGCTGATTTGCACATGCTGCACACGCCTGTGTGAGCGCCACACCATCATTTGTGCATGCACATGATTGAGCAAGTGTATAATCGCCGCACTACACGTTGTGAAAAATGTTGAGGACCCTACCATAGGGGATTGGTTTTATGATCCAAATAGGTTTGGCTCCTGTGCAAAATCAGTGCAGGATGAAACTGTTGCTTTTGCGTGCTATTGTTTGGGGACTGCTTTGTGAAACTTTCTGGAGGTCTCTTGACCATTGGACCGGACCGTGAGGGAAATCATTCACAACCATTGTGGTTGAAGAGTACATAGCATGGTCTCTGGGTCCCTTGGTTGACCGGTTCTGGTGATGCAGGTGAAAATACATATTATTACATTTTATTTTATTTTTTGACCCTGCTAGGTGCAGTGTTCACGGTTATCCAGAGTTTTCAGCATCTGCGAGGGAGGCTTGTAACCATTCCCGTGCAGATACAGGGGTCCTACTGTGCTTTCTGAATCAGAAAATTTACTTCTATAGTGTGTTACACATACCCATACAAACTGCTTCCTTACCAAAATGCTGATATCAAGTCACAGCCAGCTGAACTCATACACCTACTCACACAAGTAGGAGAATACACTATGAGGAGCTGAAATTCTCAAAGCCTCCCAATATAATAATAACATAGGCATATTCAGAGTTAACACCTCTGGAGTAAAACATTAATGATGTTGTACTCCCTGTCACCTCAAAAGATGATGCATGTGATTGTGGAATTCATAGAATCATAAAATAATTGAGTTGGAAGGAGTGTATAAGGCCATGGGTTCCAACCCCCTGCTCAATGATGTAATCCAAATCAAAGCGGATCTGACACACAGTTGTCCAATTTTCTCTTGAATGCCTCCAATATTGGAGCAGTAACCACATGTCAAGGTAATTGGTTCCATTGTTGTACTACTCTAACAATTAAGAGGTTTTTCTCTATATTCAGAATAATTTGGCTTCCTGTAGTTTGAGCCTATAATTACATGTCCTGCACTCTGGGATGATCAGCTTCTTCAGTATTTTGTCACAGGACTTCATTTCCAGTCCCCTGATCATCCTCAGGGGAGTAGGAACCATCATCCTTGACATGACTACAACAGAACTCTTCAAAATGTTGAAAGAGTGAAAACGCCTAGCATTGTGGGAGAAGAGTGAAAGTCTGAATTAGCCCAAGAATAGACCTACAAAGGAATAAATGGGGTGGGAGAGAAAAGAAGACTAGAATGGGGAATTGTTTGGCATTCTAGAAGAGGAAAAAAAAGAATCATGACAGCTGAGCGAAGAGGAAGACTGGGTCACTGGATGGCTCCATGGGTGCACCGCCAATGTTTAACCCTCCTGCTTTGCAGATTCTTTACCAGCAGAATTCACTATGCCACAATGATAGTTACCTTACATTTGCTACATTCATAGACACCTGAACCACAAGGTGCTCAGAAGCAGCCACTTCCCTCAGGCAGCAGATTTTGCAGTACCAGTGTATTTTTGCCGTCTATCCAAGGCATGGATCCACATCATTTTTAATGTACGGTCATCTTCAAATTATTGCCCATCTCCGTTTTCTCAGTTGTGATGCTGGTGTGAGAGTTTGGACTGTAAACGTCTTCAAAGTGGCATGTTTTCTCCCCACTTGTACTCTGCAGGGAACTGTCCATGGAGTGCTCATGATGTTGATGATGAAGATGAGGCTTGCCAGGTCTCAGAGAATGAGCTGCAGTGCCAGGAAGTGGCTGCGCTTCCCTGAATCTCCAGGCCAGGCAGACAAATGTCAGGAGCAGTGGTAGAAGGGAAGGAAAGAGTCTCATTTATTGATACATGGTGCTCATAGTGTTTGGGTACACAACTCCAACCCTCTGTGAATGGCCCCAGGGCTCACTGGCTTCCTGCATGTGTTGGAAACATAATATATTTTGGAAGTCATATAGGGGACCAGTGGTGCCTCTCCCACTCCTTCACGCCTGAGGATACATTACTTTCCCACTGTTGAAGAGGCCTGAGCCTCTTGTGACAACACAAGGCCCCACACCATTGTCTCACAGAGATGCATCCCACACCATTGGGGCCAAATATGGGGAAGATGCTCCCATGAAAACCCCTGACAAACAAGACAACACTTCAAAACCATTTGTGACAAGGTCCTTCTTTGGCCGGGGGTGCACTGGTGGTAAAGGCGGGAAAAAGACGCGGAGGCTGGTCTTGATCTTCTATAACAACATTTTTATTTGTAACATAACTCAACTCAACAGCGTCAAACGGATCTAATAAACAGTCATCAGTTAACAACTTGTATTTCTTGGGTCTCACCACATTTCCCTTTTCGGGTTCTCCTAGAAGGGAGCTGGCCCGAAACGCTCCCGGTCCATCAAAGGCCGTAAGGGGGTACATTGAACCGCGCATACAGTCCCGCAACAGGGATGTCTGGCCCAATCTCCCTCGGGAGGCTTCTGCTGGTAGGAAGGGCCAGGGCGAATCACTCTCCGTCCATCAAGGTGATTCCGCGGGTACACTACTACTGTCCATTCTAGGGGGTCGTATCCTCGTCCCTTCTCCCTAGTCATCAAGGGATCCAGCAATAATCCTCCTCTCAATTGCAGATTAGGGAATTCGTTGGCGAGACCCCATGTTTCTCCCGAAAAGAGCATGGGATCTGTCTGAACCCCTCTTTCCTTAAACCTGGCTAGCTCTCCGTCAGTTGACAATCTAAAAATGTGCGCGCTTTCACTCTCTTTTATATCTTCCCACATGATCAGATCTAGCTCCACCCCTTCTTCATCTGCCAGGCATACTTCGGTGGACCTGCCAGCCCCTCCTTCTGGTGGTTCTAATTCAATCAAGATGCCCTCCATGCAACTACTGCCTTCTATGATGTTTTCTGTCATAGAGGACGGAGCACTTTCCTCCTCTCCTTTACACCATTCCAGAATGGTTTTTGAAAAGAGGCTAAACGAGTATTCCGGTCCTCAGTGGAGACAGCCCGGCTCAGCTCCAGTAGGATGCCTGCCTTCTGGTCCCTCGCCTCACCCTGGGAAAGAGGAAGCTTCTGGCCCTACAAGAGAAAGAGAGAGAAAAACAACAGCTAAGGGACGATATTGCCCACTGCCACCAGTGGACAAGCAGATGCCACCAGCATCTTTCTGCCAATGTGCACCAACTTCCCCCCAGTCCATCGCCGACGTCAGCCAGCTTCAAGCCACAGATCTCCACCAGCCTTGAGCTGTTAAATCACAAGACCACTTGCCTTGGGCAGAAGGCCTGGGTCCCCTGCAGCTGCTACCACCACTCTCTCTGCCAGGCTGCCCTCTGGCCACTGGCCTCCCCTCTGGCCTCCTGCCCTGCCCAGCAAGCCCCTTTTATCTGCCAGCAGAGAGGTGGGGCCCCTGTGAGGTGACAGAGAATGGTGTTGGGTTGCCAAGGCAGCAGCACCCTTGGGATTGGCTGTCCTGAAGATGATGTCAACAATCCCTCCTATCATGTGTTTTGCCCACAGAAATTGAATTTTATATGATTTTTAAATATATATTTTTATTAATGTCCTATAAATGTATCACCTATCACCATTCTCTCTGATTGTTAAATCTCCCCATGTTGACCTTCTGACAGGATTCTAGGCTGGCGCTCCAAAAAGCTATCTTCCAGCATCTGCACAAAAAAGGAACTTTCCTAAGCTCTGAGCTAGGGAAAAAAATGAAAGTAATACTTGAATACGAACAGGCATAGTAACACAATGCAGCCTTTGACCCTTTTGGGGGTGGGGTCTCTCTCTCTCTCTCTGCCTCTTTTTGGACATTTTTTCTTGTCCTTGCCATGAAAAAGATAGCATAAGGACCCAATTTAAAAAAGTCCTAAGTGCCAATAGGATTTCAATTAAAATGTCTTTAAATAGAAAGTACTTCCTTTCTGTCTCCCTTTCAGCACTGAACACATTACTGCAAAAATACTGAAGACAGTTGGGTAGGCATCCATTTCTCTCAGGCTGGGCATACAGTCGGATCCCAGAATCTGCTGGATGAATATCCATGTTTTCACTTATCTGTGGTCTGAAAGTTTGAAAATGATAGAAAGGAGAAAAAGCCCACTAGAAATAAATATTTTCACAATGTATTTACTTGAACTGGCCACTATAGGGAGCCAGAGACCATGCTATGTATTGTTGTGGTGGTTCAGTTGAGGGCTTAACTGAGACCAGCCAGTAAGTGTTGAAGGGAATCAGCCAGGGAGTGCATCTGGAAGCAATGACTAATCTACAGAATAAAATCAATAGATATTGCAGCTACACAATGGTGCCATTCCTTTTTTGTTTTTTTAAACCTGCCTGGTTCTAGAAACTATGACAAGGCAGTCAGCACTCCTGCTTTCCAGATTCTTTACCAGCAGAATTCACTATGCCCCAATGATAGTTACATTACACTTGCTATGAACTTTTGGAAAACTGGATGTCTCCAAGGCTCACACCGTGCATGCACTCACCCTCGCACAGCTGATTTGCACATGCTGCGCACCCCCATGTGAGCACCTCACCGTCATTTTTGCATGTGCACGAGTGAGCGAGTGTGCATAATCCTACAAGTCATGTCTGGTGGTTGTGATGAAGGCTAACCCTATCCAATTATAGTTATTTCCATTGATATTTTTTAAAAATAAAGATATCATTTCTGTTGGTATTGTTTAATATAGTGTTTTTAATATTCCAAAGCCTCCAGAACAGGGTTCCCAACCTTTGAGTTATGCCCCCACTGGTGTTTTCTATGTTTTAGGTATCTGTCTCCATAGGCAGTGGTCGGGAGCTTAGTAACACAAAAGTACTTAAATAAGTACGTACTTAAACAGGCTTAAACAAACCAGAGGGTTTTATCTGTATTCTTTTGATAAAGATACCAGGTTACTAGTTGCTTCATTTTCTCTGTAAGGGTTAAAGGCACAGAGTTGGGTTCCTCAAGAGGAAGGGAATGGGGGGCAGGGAAGCCGGATGGAGTGTGTAATCAAAAAAGTCCCTTCCTGTCTCTCTTCTTCTGGAGAAAAGTGGGGTTTCTCCCCTTCCAAGGACTACCTCTCCCTTTTGGGATCTGGGGATTTCCTTCTCAGGTGGTGCCTGGGGGTGATGTTGGTGAGTCCATCCCAGCTGGGCTGGAGGGGAGGCTAGGAAAAAATGGGGACGTAGAGTGGGAGCAGGTGGAATCCATAGTGCAAGCCCACCCAAGCAGAGGCGAAAGGACTCCTCCTCACCAGGCAGTAGATACAGTATTTGGCGGTGGTGTTATGTGCAGTCAAATTACTGCTGCTTTCGGGGGGGGGGGTCCTAGGAATTAATGCTCCTCCAGCCCCCCCCCCCCAATTCACTTGTATGGATAAAAATCCTGCTGCAGTCTTGTAAAATAAAGGCTATGGTCTCCTTATTGAGTCAATCCATCTGAAGTTCTGTCTTCTTCTTTTCCTAGCATTATTGTCTTTTCCAGGGAAGTTTTTCTTCACATGATAGGTTACCCCATTAAAAATGCCTTTTTATATAAATGTAGGAGGGAATCACATGTTACTTGCGGGGTTGTGACTTTAAAAAAAGGTCGATAAACACTGCTCTAGAATGTGTCAGCTTTTATGCAAAAGGTACACATTCTGTGAAGAATTCAGCATATGTAGAACTGCATAAGGTAAAATCAGGATAGAGCTGGCAAAATAGTAAAACCCACATCTAAATACCCACCTCCTTCAAAACAATGATGATCAAATGCATTCTGCTTTGTAGTCACCCTGCTCTCTAGACACTGATCATACAGCTGTGGGTGTAGTAAAATGTATCTTTACAGATATTCCCATTCTGTTGTACATTTGGTATTATTAATTAGTAAGGCTTCACATCAGTCACATTTGTACTTTTGGAAGTTGAAACCCAGAAATCAACACTGGCCTTCAAACAAATGCAGAAATCCAAACTACATCAGAGGTATTTCAGCATTACTGGAACAAGGAACCCAGAAGAGTGAAGGGCACAGAGCCATTCATGTGTTTGTGTTTTTGTTTGTTTGTTTATTAAATTTCTACCCTGCCCATATACTGGCAAGACATGACTCTGGGCAGCTTAGAACAAAATATAAACGTAAGTTAAGGACATCAAGCAGCAAGAGAAAAACCGCACCCCTGAAACCACTGTACATCTAAAAACACATGAACCTAAAGATGGCAGTGACAATAATCTCAGTTAAGCAGTCTTACAGCAGTCAAATAATTAAATAATTGAATGGGGAGACGTTTCTCAAAAGACTGATGGAAGCACAAAGTTTTTATTTGCTTTCTAAATGCTAGGAGGGTGGGGCCCGGCGCACCTCCACGGATAGTTGTGATCAGAAGTGAGAAAAGCAAAATAACAAATTCAGGAGGACAATGGCCACCATCCTCTTTAGAAAAATGAACTTTCCTTGCTTTTCCTCAAAGGCTATCCTATGGCCCCTGTACTACTAAGTTCAGATCTAGGGAAGAGGAAAGGTGGAGGGAGAAAGACAGACAGGGAAGGGTAGAGAACTGCAGGCTCCCTGCATTGCCCTCTAAAGAGGAGTCTAAAGAGGACCATGCCTATTGTCACTTTCGGGTCCCTTGCTCAGTCCCTTCCCAGTGGCTGCCTTAGGAAGCTGAAAGCTCCTGCCTGGCAGGTGGGGGACCAGGAAAAACAAAACCTCAAAGGTCTAGACTGAGCGTCAAATAACCACTGCGTGGCCACAAGTCCTTGTCTCCTGCCTGTACCATTCAGTCTATGACCTGGCTTTGCTGGTTGCATTTTATTCATTGATGAGAACAGGGGTTTTGTGGATCACTGAGGGTGCACACAGGCATTGGCCTGGAATTGGACAAGAATCAAGTTGGGGTGTCCCCAAATGTCACAGAGCAGGTTGAGTTTCCTTCTGTATGCCTGTATTTGTAAGGCCGACCTACTTGCCAGAAGAGGATTAAAAGAGGTGAAGACTGGTTTGGGACTGGATCTGGATCATAGCCATGAATTAACCATCCCTGCTTCAGAATCAGTCCAGAATGGAACCCAATGATCCCAGTGATCTCTAGTTGCTGTTATCCCTAACCCCTTCATTACGTTTTAGCATATTTGTCCTGAGCTGGTTCGTTCAGCATGCAGATGCAAAGCTTCAGACTGGATGTAATGATGAAAGAGCCAAGGCAGCAGGCTGCCAAAGACCACAGCTGGAGGGTGTGTTTGCGTACACCTCTTTTTGTTTTGTTTTGTGAGAAAATTACCAAAGCAAAGAACGGCTATTCAAACTATTGCGCGTGTGTGTTGTGTGATATCAAAACGATACCAACCATTGCTATTGTTTAAACCAAGATAAACGTGTTCAAACTGATCAAGATATGTCATATTATGAAAGAACCTCAGAAATGTACCAGTCTTGAAGTTTCATTTCTATTAAGCTGCAACGCACAGCTCCTGCTGTGTGCTGTTTCTCCACCTATTCTGCCAGTTTCTCTCACTTTAACTTCCACCACATCCTGTTTGATTCTGGGAACAGGCTTCTTTTGTATTGCTTAGCATGAGGCTGAACTCCACCAAGGCCTTCATCGTTCTTAGTATCTGGGTGGTGAGGGGAAACATTAAAACTGCCAAGGGAGGAATGAACTGCCTCACCTTTACTCTTTGAGGTTGTTTTGAAGTAGCAGTGGGTGGGTGAAATGTGGCCTTCCAAGTGTTGTTGACTACAAATCCCATCACACACACCCTAACTTTGGCAATGCTGGCCAAAAAGTTGCTGGGTCAATACCATCCCTACTTCATGTGATTTCAGAACCAAAACTTAAGACCAGACTGTTGGTCTGTCATAAGGGAAGGTCTTCTTTGAGATTCAGGGGAGGATCTTTCTGTTGTCACAAAGGCAAGGCAGGCAAGGATTGGGAGGGAAGCAAGCTCAACACACGTAAACTCTATTGCCATCTGCAAAATTCTGGAGAAGTTTTACAGAAACTTCACATACAGAAATCTAACCTTTTCTTCCTCTACGTTTTTCTGCCTAGACTTTAGCTGAGATCCTGAGATGTGACAAGCCTACTAGGGCTGCTGTGGAATAGCAACTACCATGAGCTACAACATCTGGAGGTCCACATGTTACCCATATCTGCTCCAAGGAACATCATAGTGCACCACAGGAAGAAAAGTAGGTGCCTAGGGTGGTCCCACCATTGTAAGAAGTAAAGATGGGCTTCTTTCTATACATGTCCCAGAAAGGAATGGGTGAATAGTTACTTACTGGACTTATTTTCAAAATGAAGCCATGAGCTTTCACCTTTCATGCATTCTGGTGAATCTCCCCCAAGTGTGCTTTTAGAAAAGAACTTTGAAGTTCGGAGGAAGAATCATAGGATATGTGAACTTTGCTTGCCCACCCTCCCTCTGCCTGATATTTCAGTCCAGGGTGGAGAAAAATTGCCTTATACACTTCCTGCCTCTGCTCCATAGAAGTCAACGGAGTGGCTTCCCTCCATTCACTTCTGTAATTGCAAGATGAAGGTTGGGAAGGAGAAATGGATGGATAATTTTTCCAAGCCCTCTGGCTGGCTTGCAGAAAAAAAGCCCTTCTGTGACTATAGCATCCAGCAGAAGTGGATTTTATTGCTGTTGCTGACAGAGTTAGCTTGAATTTATGGCTCTAATTCTTTTCTAAACTCTGTTTCAAACATTCAGCTCTTTATTGCTTTGTCTGTTTTATAATGCAGTTACAGCTACACCAAGAGTTTCCCCCGAGAAGCAGGACAGAAGAAAATTAATAGCATTACCTATTACTGCCATTCATAGTAGCAAGTTGAACACTGGATCAAACAATACTCTTCAATTCACAGAAGGACTCCACTGAATCCAGGATTATCAGAGCTTGAAAACATTACATTTGCTTTTTATGGACCACAGTTTCTAGAATCCCCCAGACAGCCACACTAGCTGGTGGTTTCTGGGACTGAATCTAAGTTCAGCCCTCTCTTTACCCTAGTTTTACTTCACTGACAAAGGCTACTGGAACAAAATTACATGCATCATGGAGAGTAAAGCCAAACTGTAACACTCCAGAAAGTATTTTTCCAAGACAAAAAAAATGGAGCTTCCCCTGACTTTCCTATTGGAAAAAAGAAAACACTTTGCAGAATTTTCTCCACCATTTTAAAAACCATGGTAGGACCTTTTATTCTCCTCCTTCCCCTTTGCAAAAATGTCCCAGAATGATGGGACATCTGCGGTATTGTGGATGATGCAAAATACTGACCAGGTGGCCAAAATGGTTGTTGCTGCAGTTTCTTTCAGTAGCAGACAGAGAGCATCCTTTGGACAAGTTGGAAGAGGGCTGGAGGCCAAATGGAATGCACACTGTAAACAGCTCTGATGAGAGCAACAGGAGACATGCAGCATTAAAAATGACTATTTGTTTCCTGTTGGCCATTGTGTGGTTTTTCATTTAGGAACGTAAAGAGGACTTACTAAACTATTTATTCAGTTGCTTTAGTCTGTCAGCTGGATGAGATAGCATATCAGGCAAAAACAAAATAAAAATAAAAAATGAAGAAGACAAACACCTTGTGACACCTTAAAGACTAACACTTCCTCAGACCTAAGATGAGACACCTCATAGAATTATAAAATAATGGAGTCCGAAGGGGCCTATAAAGTCACTGAGTCCAACCCCTTGCTCAATGTATGAATCTACATCAAGGTATAGCTGACAGATGGTGTCTAATTTCCTCTTGAATGCCACCAGCATTGGTGCTCTGATCATCTCCTGAGGTAATTGATTCCACTGTTGTATTGCTCCAACTGTTAGGAAGTTTTTTTGGACAGTCAACCAAAATCTGGCTTCCTGTAACTTGAGTCCATTGTTGTGTGTCCTGCACTTGGAGATGACTGAGAACAAATCCTACCCTTATTCTGCAGGACAGTCTTTTAAATATTTGAAGAGTGCTGTCATATTCATTCATTCATTCATTCATTCATTCATTCATTCATTCATTCATTCATTCATTCATTCATTCATTCATTCATTCATTCATTCATTCATATATCCCGCCTATCTGGTTTGGCAAGCACTCTAGGCAGCTTACAGACACATCAAGTAACAGATAATTATAACAAAAAAATTATGTCAAGTAGCCAGTTCTTCTAGATCAGTGGTGTCGAACTGTGGCCCTCCAGATGTTCTTGGCCTTCAACTCCCAGAAATCCTGGCCAGCAGAGGTGGTGGTGAAGGCTTCTGGGAGTTGAAGTCCAAGAACATCTGGAGGGCCACAGTTCGACACCACTGTTCTAGATGGAAAGGAAGGGAGAAAAGAATAAGAGAAAAGAATCAACTTTTAACTGGAGGGGAAGGCCTGCCTGAATATCCATGTTTTTAATTGGTTTTTAAAAATACCCAGCGAAGGGGCTGCACGAATCTCCAGAGAGAGACTGTTCCAAAGGCGAGGAGCCACCGCCGAGAAGGCCCGGTTTCTTGTTTTTTCCTTCCGGGCCTCCCTCGGCGTCAGGTTCCTCAGCCACACCTCCTGACTCGCACGAGTGATACGGGTAGATCTTGGGGGAGAGTAGGCGTTCCACCAAGTATCGAGGCCCTAAACTGTTTAGGGCTTTATACGTAAGCATTAAGACTTTGAAGTCAATGTGGAACCGAATGGGCAGCCAATGCAATGCAATATCTCCCATCAGTCTTCTTTTCTCAAGGTTAAACATGCCTTTTTTCCCAACCTTTCCTCATAGGGTTTGGTTTCCAATCCCCTGATCATCCTTGTTGCCCTCCTCCAAACTTTTTCCAATTTGTCTGTATTGTGTGTGGTTTCCAGAACTGCACACAGCACTCGAGATGAGGCCGAAGCATTATCTGTGTAAAAGCATTATTTCTGGGACTGAGGTAAGTTGGGCTAAGAACCCTTCTTTTTCTTTTCTTCTTTTTTCTTGTGTCAAGGATGCCACCGAGTACCTTTCCTTCTCGTGGGCCAAGGAGAACCCTTTTGTGGTTTCTCAGGCTGGCTTGCACAGATGAAATAAGGATTTACATTCCTCAAAGAATATAGAATAAACGATGAAGAATCATTACCCTAATTGCTTCCTAATATGACAGGAAGACGGCATCAGGTTTGTGGGGGGCAGGACAAGAATACTGAGCACTCTCGCTTCTGAGAGAGAAGGTTTCAAGTGTGCCATTCAGCTGGGATGCCACTGAGACAACAAAGGGTTAGGGTGGGGATTGAGGCTCTTTCGGGTATTAGAGGCAGTATGCTTCTAAATGAAGACAGGAGGGCCTGGCGTGCTCTGGTCCATGGGGTCACGAAGAGATGGACACGACTAAGCGACTAAGCAACAACAACATGCTTCTAAATGCTAATCAATGGTTAATAATACCCTTGGGAAAAGTGCTGCTGCATTTATGTCTTCCTTGTAGACTTCCATGTGAAGAGGAGGGTTGGCTGAACGGCTGGTGAATAGAATGCTGGACTAGTTAGGCTTTCGGTGCAGCCCAGCATAGCTTTTTGTCGGAGAAAAGCTCTTCTACCAGGCTTTCCCGGACCACTAGGATCTCGCCCTCCCTTTTTACCATTCTTTTTGCCATCCTCTCCATCACCCTTTTTACCACCTTTATTGCCATCTGTTTTAGTTTCCCTGTTCGTAATGTATTAGTTTATTTTTATCGTGTTTTTAATATTAATCCTTATATAGCTGTTAGCCGCCCAGAGTGGCCTGGTTGCTAGATGGTGAGGGATATAAATTCAAATAATAAATAAATAAATAGAGCTCAGAAGCAGCTAGTTGCAAGAAACTTAAGATACAAGTAAGTTATATTTCAGGAATAATGTAGTGAGTAGTTGCATAGTTACATTTAGGGAATAACAACATTGGCTACTTCATTTCACTAATTACTTCAAAAAAGGGTGTTTTTAGAGGCACCTGATGTTTTATGCCATTACCACTCGTAAATGGAAAGGGAGGGATAGTTTCATCTTTGGAACTTTTGAAATGCAATCTCAGAATTGATCTCAAGAGGGAACTAGGGAGCATTTCCCTGGGTTTTTCTGCCCTGCTGTTAACGGCAACATAACATGTTAATAAGGTGCAATGCAAGGAACAACTCTTGCAAATAGAGCCTCTGGAAATTTGAGTACCACTCATCTCATTACTAATGAGTAATAAGTTCCTTTAAGAAAAGTGCCGGAACATATTTCTATGATCTGTTGGGCTGGCCAGCCTGCCTTGGGAATGATTGGAGGTGTCTTGCTATACCCCATTATTGGCCAAAAAAGGGTGAAAGTACCACAGATTCAGTCCATTTTGCAACTTTTCTCCCTAGACAGTGCACATTCCATGTTCCAATACCTGCTCTTCTTACGTACTTAGGGCCTGAAAACTCCTAGAACCTGATTCATATGGAAGCTCCACAAAAGAGGAGTGTGCTCTGTAGACCAATGTACTTGCTGAAACCAGGAGACATTGGCAACTTCTAGCGAAGAGTCTGGAACTGCTATGATGAAGACTGGATACCATAACTTCGGACTTGGTCCACTCTAGGGACTCAGTTATCCATTTGAAACTCAGCTTTTCATCTGCCATAAGATCTCTCCTAACAGCAGAACAGTAACTGACTAGAACAGAGAGCATCCTTAGCACCATTTGAAAGAAAAGGTCTCCTCAAGGATCAGAACCTTCTGGGATCAGGGAACTGTAATGTATCATTAGAGTTATATCTGTGAAGATTCTCAGTCATTCAGGTGAGGTTATCTGGAAGTGGAGTCATAGCAACTGGATTTCTTATTAGGTTGAAATTTTGCTACTCATCCAAGTAGCTTCTGCAGTCTGAGGAAGACTCCCTCCCTCTTTAAATAGTCATCTTGTTGTTCCACTAATAATAGTGCTCAGGGTGACTAGCGAGCATCATTAAAATCATTATTACATGTTTCACAGTTTGGATATTTATTGCATAGTTATTTCTATTGTTTATTTTGTATTATAAGACATTTGCCACATAATAATAATAATTTGTGTAATATATACAGAGAAGGTTTCAGAATGAACTGCAAATAATAGTATACACATAACTGCTTAACAATGATGTGTACCTACATGATGCAAGGTGGGTATGTGCTTTTATAAATAAGAATGCTGACAATTCAGGGCATCACATAGAAAGGAGGAATCTGTTGTGGCTATGTGCCACCAAGTCACCTCCAACTCATGGTGACCCTATGAATGGGCAATCTCCAAAATGTCCTATCCCCAACTGCCCAGCTCAGCTCTTGTAAGCTCAAGCCTTCCTTTAGGGAGTTGGTTCATCTTGTATTTGTTCTTCCTCTTTTCCTGCTGCCTTCCACCTTTCCCACCATTATTGTCTTTTCCAGAGAATCCTGGAATGTGCCCAGAATAGGACAACCTCCACTTCAACATTTTCCCTCCAGACTTGATTTGAACTAGGACTGACTTCATGGTTTTTCTGGCAGCCCGGGACCTTAAATATATATCTGGAACCAGCATGACTGTTTGAAATGTTTCAGCCTGAGTGGGAAATGAGATTCAGAATGTCGCATGCTGGTCTGTTTGTTTTCCCAAAAGGAACTTGTGTCACAGTGTAATCTAAACTCAAAGGTATACCAGCAATGTGGAATGGACAGAAGCCTCTTGTGCTAGCTAGCAAGTCCCCCTTATGTCGGCTGACCTCAGATCTGCCTGCACAAATAGATCTGCCATCACAATATCTCTGCTGGTCCAGATCTGCCAGCAGAACTGCCGAAAAAGAGGTATAGCAGGGGTGGAGCTGAGGTCTGCCAGATCCATCACCCTCTCAGTCTGGATTCACAGCTGCTCTGTGACCACGTAGTTAGGCCACTGTCAGGGTGGTCTTAAGTAATTTCCACCATCTGTAGGAAGGAAGGGGTTTGGGGTCGGCTCTGCTGGCTTAGTCTATTCAGCCCACCTTCTCCTATCCTTGACTAGTTATTCATTACTACATGGTGGTCCACAATTGTTATTGTTTCTCCCAGAAAAGTGTGGCAATGTGCATTTGTTGCACTGCGGTTTCCAGTGTGCCAGAAAAATACAGAGAAATACTCCTATTGTTTTGATTTCCAATTCTGATATTATACCTTGAAAACAGAAAAGATGAAATGGAACACTTGCCACTTAGGATGGATAATGACATAAAACTGGAAAAATTCCTGTCCAAAATGCTTCTGCAAATGTATTAGAATACCCTTGAAAAAGTAACTTCTGGAAGTAACTATTACCCATTACACCAGAAGTAACTTTATAAGACCCTGTGTTTTTCAAATGTTTTTAATTATGTCCTTTTTAGCTCCCAGGACCTCCAATCCAAGCTCCGCTAAGGGCTATCACCACCAGATAAAGAAAGCTGGGGTAATTCAAGACAGTCATATGATCGAGGGATTGGCAGAAAGGCAAGTTTCCTGCAGGAGTCGGGAAAACATTCTACAATAAACATAGTTCTGGTCCTGTCATTGGTGAGGTAGATGGTAGGACAATGGGGTCTGTAGCTAAGCCCCACCTCTACATTCACCACCACCACCTCTGTATGGAAATCATGCAGACTTTTGTGTTCCTGGCATGCAGGGCTGCGTAGACCAGTGGTTCTTAACCTTGGGTTACTCAGGTGTTTTTGGACTGCAACTCCCAGAAGCCTTCACCACCAGCTGTGATGGCTGGGATTTCTGGGAGTTGCAGTTCAAAAACACCCGAGTAACCCAAGGTTAAGAACCACTGGCGTAGACTGCCAGCCATAGAAACCTTGCGATCTCTTGCATCCCTATGTCACTTATACCTTTTGAGCCCCCTGCTCTTTCAGACTTAAAGCTTGGAGTGTGTGTGTGTGGGGGGGCAGGGATAGCAAAAATATATCTGAATATTCTTTCCACACAACAAGACAAATACTACCTCGGCAAACACAGATGGTTGGAGCTCTGGTCTAAGACCAATCGACAGAGTGCTACAAGAAGGCACACTTTTAATAGACAACCTGCAGTTATTCCTGAAAGACAGGCATTATCCTTTTCCAGGAGAAGCAGAAAGATCTGTTCGTCACTGGTTCCGAAACAAAGGCCAGAAACGTCATCCTCGTTCCATATTCTTTACCCTTCCCTAACTTCACGTCAGATGAGTCAAAGAAATGGCGCATTGATCTGACAACAGGTCCAAGACGGGAGATATCCATCTCCAGTGTTATCCCTCAGCCAGGAAAGCTTTTCTCTGTTCTACATGGCCATTTTGAAACAAAGTATTTGCGTTGCTCTCCCTTGGCAGGCAAAAATCACAGGAGCTTGTACAGAATGAAAACCTTTTTCTCACAGGGCATGGCAGGTGATAATGGAAGGCTCACAAAGGGAAATGGGCTGCTTTGAAAAGCTCAAAAGATTGGCCCTATATTTAAAGGGAGCTGTGTGCAGATGATAAAGTAATACCTGATTTTAAAAAGCAGCCTGCGCAATGCTGGCATTTGAAATATTTGCAAAATTAAATTAAGCCCCACTGGCACTTCTTCACCACAAGCCTTCAAAATGGAACAACTTTCAGACATGTGTATTTGCCCAAAGGGGAACCAAGCCCCTGAATCAGGTGGAGATTATTCTTCCTTCTCATGAGTCTATACACCTGATACAGGTAATTGTCAACTCGTCTTGAAGAATATTTTAGGACTCAGTGAAGAACAAATCTATCAGGGTCTGGGTTCCTGGATTCTCTAAGAAATCCCAAAAAGCTAGACTTGTGACTTTTTTATTTTGGAAATAGAAAAGTTATATTTGAGACTGTGGCTGAAATCCTGTTGCAGTTAAATAAATGCCTTTAGAATCAAATAGCCATAAGTTAAGAAATCACTGTAAACCTTCTCTGTTCTATGTTGTATGACTCAGTATGCAGCTTTTCCGGTTCTAAAGAAACACACAAGTCCAGGTCTTGGGATTAGTTGGAGAATCCAGGAACCCAGAACCTAATGGATATGTTTCCCACAGAGTCAACATTTTCTTCCAGTTCACACAATGTAGAGAAAGGAGCCAAGAGGCTTAACTATTCTTGTCAAGGGTACAATGTTTGCAGCTGCTCGTGCTTATTTGCTGAAACGTCTGTCAGTTTATACAGTCTAGGGCAGTGTTTTAAAAAATCTGTAGGCTATGAAAATTGTAGACCAGATGGGCGGGGTATAAATCAAATAAATAAATAAAATAAAATTAGTTGCAATGTGCTTGTCTGGGAAAATCTTAATATACAGTACAAGGCAAAAGGGGTCGATTTATATTTTTCCCCAATAATCAACTTGATTCTTTTCTTGGTTTTCTCACTGTCACTAGGATTGACAACCCCAAGCATTTGCACTCCAATGAGGACTGGAGACTGAGGCTGTTTTTCTGTTTGCTGTTGTTCAATGGCTCATTGCTCTAAACAAACAGTTTATTTATTTAAATATTGGAAAGTCTTCCTTGCAATGCTGTTTTTACAAAGCAGTGTTCTAATATGTATTTGCTCTGTAGTTGGACTGATGCATAAACACAAACTGAATCAGAAGTATTTGTGAACTTCAGGGGCAGCCGTGGGAGGGAGATGCACATCTACCAACCCCTTGTGTTAAATCCAGAGTTCAGGCATCGTGAGTTCAGAAAGAGAAAGAAAAACTCAAAAAGTTGAAGGAGAGCGCGCCCTTTCCCTTAGAACTGAAACGCCCCTGCCTTTCCTGCAACAAAGTCATTCTAAATCATCAAAGAAGTGTGGCCACAGCACCACACATTTCAGTACCAGGAAAAGGAAAAACAGGAGAGGAGAGATAGAACAGATGGGAAGTGCAGAAGTGCAGGCTCCCTGTGTTGCCCTTTTAAGAAGGAATCAGCAATGATTACTTCCTGGTTCCAGTAATGTTTCACTGATGAACCTCCTTCTGTCAGAAAAAGAGATGTGAACAGGCTTCCCTCCCCTGGCAGGCCCACGTGTGCCTCCCAGATAAGGTTTACAGGTGCTGTGGAAGGAGGGCTGCAAGGGACAGCAGAAGAGGGGGGGGGAGACTCCAATTAATTCATCAGTACTTGAGCACTGGCACATTATAGTTACGCTTTGGACTTCAAAAACCAGCAATGAAACAGTTGCGTCATAGGTGTCCACGACTCCATTGATGAAGACCACTGCATTAGCCCGTATCATGCTGGAATCACTGTGCACGCAAGAGCAATCACAGAAATGAATTAAATTAATTGCTGAGGTGTCTGTTGCATGACCAGCAACCAACAGGCACCTCGCCAATTAGCCGAATCTGCTTCCGTGACTGCTGTTGCAGTAATTCTCGATAGGATACCGACTATCATTTTTAACAGCAGCTGCTCAGTGTAGAAAAAGAAAGTGGCCAAAAAGTCCGTGTTCCAAAGGGATGGTCTTGTGTAAACAGAAGCACAGAAAGCAAAGCTGGGAGATCCTAGTTTCTCTAAACATTGCCCCCTTTTCAGACAGGAAATCCAAATTGCACGGATACTCTGCTGTATTACAATCTTCCGATTTCCTTCTGACAAAAGTATCAGTCATCAGGTAGGTCGCATAGCTTTCTTACTGAGGAAGTGAGCTTGCATCCTCAGCAGGAGCTTATTAGAAACGAAACAACTTATTTAACTGGTTTCTCAAATATTAACTTCCGTGTTTGCTGTAGTTACTCTTGCTGCTCTTTGAATGTAACTGATGGGAGAGTGATACAGCTTGCTCCGTGACATCCAGATAACTCTGCTGGATCCTTTTCAAAGCAGAGATCTAGCTATTTCACATCAGGGCAGTGGTGCACAGTTATTATCTTCCCTGGGAGAAAGCACATGACATGTGGTGTTATTTCCTGGTCTGCAAAGGGAAGACAATGGGGAAACTCTTCTGCCCGGCTACCCCTTTGTTATGTGTATCTGCTGACTGCTGTGATGGAAAGATGTGAGAGTTGCTGGAAGCAGAACACACAAGGCATACCATGCATAGCACTGGGCACAACTTTCTTTGTCTCTGGTTACAGCATCCATATGGGATTGTGAGGGTATGTTTTATCTGGGGTCGGCAGAGAGATGCCAGCATAATACTGCACAGCCCTGTTTTTAAAATCTTGGCCTTCAGTCTTTCAACACTGCAAAGCATTAGAGGCACATGCCTCTTTTTAAAAAATGTAGCCATGCATACTGCTTTTCAGAGGGACAATATTCTGGTTTGAACAGATGTAAGAGGCCATGCCTGCATTTAGTTTCCTCTGTTTGTCTAGTCTGGTGATGCAAGCCAGACTCAAAGATACACCAACTTGTAGTGAGCTTGGAATGGGTGGAGGCCCCATGTGCCATCATAACTGCTATTCTATCAGTACAGCCCTCCCTTTTAAACCTCAAATCTGCCAGCACATCTGGATCTGTCAGGATAACAGCTGTGGATCAGCCTGGAAGAAGAGCTTTAAAAAGGGCCAGAGAAGGGGAGGAATAGGTAAAGAACTGAATCATGTTCAATTCAAACCCTTCTCAGACCAGACTCAAAGGCATTATGCTACCACAAATTTGGTCAGTGCAAAGTGATTTCCACTACACCAGGTTGGGTGGCATTTGGATTGAGTGCAATCTCAGCTGGCTGGTTCGGTATTATAAGCTCAGCCATTCCTCAGTCATCTTGGCTAGTTAGGAGTGCACTATGAATTTGGTTATAAATAAAGAAGGAAAACCAGGGGCCTTGAAATTGCCAATCAACTGTTAACACATGGAATAGCAAAAACAGATGGAGACAGCATACAGATCTCCTCTTCACATTCTTCCTAAGTATGCTAAGATGCACTGTATTTCAAGTTAAATAGTAATAAATGTGTCTAACTTGGCATTGTAAATATTTATTTGTGTATGTATATCCACATCTGCTTTTGTCCTTTTAAAAAATGATGCATGTCTCTTTTTTTGGCATTGCATAAGTGGGCACTAGTTAGAATATTGCATTTTTGTTCACATTGGTTAATGGTTTTTCACCAAAATCTAATACAGATCTCTGTTAATCTGTTCAAGTTAGTATTTCAGAATCTGATGAACCCAGATGGCTTTTGTGTTTAGCCACCTTTGGGGATGTGGTATCAACAAGTATTTTGTCACTGTTAAATTGGAGCAGTTTTGAAATCAAACCATATTCGTTATTTCCAGCTAGAATTGCACAATGGTCAGCTGGACCTCTAGCAGCAGATGAATACGGTCAAAAATCAATGGTGCAGGAGGGTTGAGACCTGTATGGTAGGGAGAAGACGGCCAGCTGTTGGTTTTGCTGCCCTTGCTTCATTGTTGTGAACTGGCAGTCCTATGGGGCCAGGGAGAACCATGTGGCATTGGGATGAGATAATGGCATCCATATACGGACTTGAACGAAGCAGCCCATTCTTTGGCTGGCGGCTCCCAGTAAGCCCTACAATTGCATTTCCAGCACTTGCAAGCTGCACACTGGAGGACATTTTCAGATACCATGGTTAAAATATAAAACTCAGAGGCATTTGTTCTCACTCAGTGTCGTCCCCCCCTTCCCAGTGAAACATTCTTTATTCAGTCCTTAGTGGCAGTTTCTCATCAGGGAAGAGACCCTGGCAGAAAGCATATTTGTCCGTTATACTGCCTGGTGGTGTGTGTCTGTTGCTGATGGTTGGGGCTGCGGATAGTCTTCCCTGCTCCCTGCTGAATGCCGGAACAATGGCTTCAAAGTCTCTCTTCTACTCCACCTCCCTTCTTTTTCTAAAATGTCCTCAGGCTATTCCCACATAAAATGAGAAACATAAAATAGTGAGTGCCGTCACCCCCCAAAGTATTGTGGTCTAAATACAGCGTCTGTCTCTTTAAAACAAAAACCTAAACAAAAAAAGCATCCAAGCAAAATTGTGGATCTTTTGAAAGTCAGGGGGCAAACAGGCATTGATTTCAACAGGAACAGAATTTTCATCTGCACCGTGATCTTTGTGAATTGCCCAGACAGAACTACCCGTTCGCCAGCTTCCTTGATCTCTCTCTCTCTTTCTGTCTCCCTGCTCCCCCGCTTCACTCCTTCTGGAGTACTGCTTCAAATGGGTTCAAAAAGCACATAACAAAACACATTATACCCAGGAACCACAGACAGCTGGCATCTGATGATCACGCCAAAGGATATAGCATTGCTATGATTAAAATCAAAAGGGACAGCCTTTGTTATTTGTTTGAATTGGCATGCTCAAAATGGTCTCCCAACCCCCTTTGTGATTATTACAGAAAGAATGTTATGGATGTTCACAGCAGCTCAAACAAGTACAAGAATATGTCAGCCACAGTCCTTGGTTTCTGATGCAGTTGGGATGATGGCAGAAGTGCCTTTTATTGATAACATGTATGACTCACTTTATTTTTGTGGAGCTTAGAGCACTGTATGCATGGACCTGGGAGTTCTCTTGATTTAGGTAGCTTACAAGGCGACACCTGCCTAATTGCACTTAGATAAAAACGGTAATTGTGTAAGTGCCAAAAAAGTAGAATCCATGTGATGGGGTCAGAAAAGTATAGGTAGTTCTGCTCTGGATGTGGGCTGGTTTGCTCCAGCAAATATGTTGCTGTTCTAGATGGCTCAAACAGCAAGCGATGCACCTGTGTAATCAGCCTCTAAGTATGGCTGTCTTCAAGGTCCATCTAGAACTGGTTGGGAAGAACTGGTTTGCTTCACACCACAAGTTTAATGTGTTGCGCGGGCGCATACACATGGGCAGCCGGCCTGACTTCCTTGCAAGAAGCTGGACCTGCTGCCTCTGCTCAGACACACCCACCTGTTAGCTGAGTGGCAGGTGCATATGCACAAGCAACAGGGCCAGCTTCTGCGCTGCCTATGTGCTGTGCTGCCTATGTGTATGTGCCCACTGCCCAGTGGACAGGCGAGAGCCTAAACAGCAGGAACAGGCCTGGCTTCAAGGAGTAGACATGAACCACGATCCATTACGAGCCACCGGTTTTCTGGTTCATGTCCGTCTCTAGTTAAAGCTATAATTCCAAAAAGGACATTCAGACTACAAATCATATATCCCTTTCCTCACACAAAGCAAAGGAATATAAATGTACCCTTCTTGTACCTCGAGTTCCATGCCAAGCATAATCCCATTGGCTACCCTATGAAATGCAACATTAGTAGTGTAGAAGGGTTGAAATGTAACACAGGCATTCATAGTATTGACATCTACAAACCAAACATTTGCAGTATGGTCCTGTCCACAGTTATGTCAGTACTCTGGTTCGGCTGCTTGCTGATGGGTGTAAAGCCTTCTGAGCACAGTATAGCTTACTTCCAGTCAAGAAAAACATGCATATGACTCCACTATTAACTTCTGATTTCTCCTGTCTTTCCACTAGCAATAACAGTAATAATAAAACTTATTTTTATTGTACTCTACACCAGAGTGCATTCCAATAAAATCAAGAATGTACAAACATACAGTAGAACATTTTTCATTTTTTTTTTTTTTGGGGGGGGGGAATCCTAAAATACAGTCCGGAGTTCTTTAAACCTTTGATTTTGAATAAAGTATCTTTGGACTTTTGCAAAACACCGAAGCATTATTAGATTATTTTGCCATTTCATGGAAGATTTGCCCACTTGAAACAACCATGCACATATCTAAATGCGCAAAATGTCCAATTTTAAGACTTGCTCACTGTTTCAGTGGAAATGAAATAGCTTTGAAGTCACCTTTGTCCTTTTGAGCTGACCATAAAACTTGCCCATATCAATGAATCCTCTCTCCGCTATTAGGATTTGAGAGAAAAACAGCGAAGATTATGGAAATGAGCGCAACCACTGCCACGTAGATGTTGGTCCGACGTACTAGCGAAGAGCCAGGAGAGTAAATTGCAACTTAAAAAGGTACAAGGGGACACATGCAGACCAGAGATTGGGAAATGAAACACTTGCAAAGAGGAGGCAGGTTTTTAAAAATGCTTTCAGTTTTATGTCTTCTCTTTCTTTTCTTTTTTTGTAGCAGTTCATCCAGAGCCCTGGCAAAATTAGCCCACTTCATTGTAACTGAGTGAAATAACACAGATCTCTAAAAGTGAAACCTGAATCACTTCAAGAGGGTTTCTCAAGTTAAACAGGAAAAGAGAACCTAGGGAGTAAAGAGTGTTTACTAATTATTTCATTCTCTTTAATTCATGAAATATTAACATAACAAGTCATATCAGTGAGAAATATTCAGCCCCCACAGGATTTCTCACTTTCAGACAAGTCCAAGAAAAGAAGTGCTGATTTTTCTTCTCATCAAGCTCTCTGTAACTTTCACAAAGTGTCAGTGCAAAATGTATGGCACAGTGGTTAAAACTCCAGTACTGCAGTCAAGACTCTGCTCATGTATTGAGTTCGATCCCTACTGGCTCAGATAGCCAGCTCAAGATTGACTAAGACTTCCATCTTTCCAAGGGCAATAAACTGAGTACCTAGCTCACGCTGTGGTGATGGGGCAATGTGTAGCCTACATAATTAAACTGTAAACTGGCCAGAGAGTGCTTGAAGTACTATGGGGTGGTATAGAAGCAGCACACTTTGCTTTTGTTTCTTTTCCCTTTGAGAAATGATGCATGCACACACACACTTGTTTAAATTAATTGTTCAAATCATAAATTTATTATTTTATATATTTTATACTGCTTTGTTTTTATCTTTGTAAGCTGCCCCGAGTAGACATGGTCTAGAGGGGCGGGGTAAAAATCTAATAAACAAACAAACAAACAAACTCTTTGTCCCTCTCACACATACAAACACAGAAAGCAAGCATAGAATGCTGGTTGTTAAGAGACCCGCCCTCTCTGATGCTTCGAACCTATACAAGTCTATATATAAAGCACCCACCATCAGTGTAATGTGAAAGCTGCATTAATAGTTATATTTGCATTAAAGCCTTATTTTGTGCAATGTAATACCAAAACATCTTTCTGGTTCTCCTCTGTTGTCAACAGGGCAACAAAATATCTCATCCTTGTGGGGAGGAAGAAAAAGAAGAAGAATTGTGTAGTTCTTCACTATCACCTGAAAGGTTATAGATCCCCAAGAGAAACACAATTACAGAGGTTAAAAAGGGTTGTTTCAAATATATTCAGGGTAAGCAGTTTCTCCTAATTCATCCTCTATAAAGGCCAACAATGGAAATCACAGCTGCCATAGTGGCACTGCCAACAGTTCAACATAGTAGAACTGCCAATAGTTGATAGGGTGGTTTACCAATTTCCCTTTCATATGCCACTAGATCATTCTAAGTATCTTATTCTTTTTCCTATAGCCATGTTCCACTGATTGACTGACTGATTGATTGATTGATTGACTGACTGGCTGACTGTTTGATTGATTGGTGATAGGCAGCCTTCCTGGCTCTGAGGACCAGATGTGGTGTTAGCTTGACAGCCAGCTCAAGACACACACTCAGAGTTGTCTGGGGAATTTTGGGAGCTATAGTTCCAAAAACACAAATCTGCACACCTCTACCCATGTCTGTAAGTATGCACATACACACTGATATGTATTGTTCTCCCATTCTATAACACATATATTTCCCCTCTTCCCTGCTTGTCCAGTTCCAGGACTGCTGGGATGAGGGTGAAGCTTTAACCTCACTCTCCTGCTGTCATACTGCTAGATCTTAAAGCAAGGTTACCAAATGTGAAATTTATAAATGTCATGTGATCATACTTCACATTCATTGTGGCCTGTAAGAAGGGGGTTGTTTGTTTTCAAATTTCTGAGCTGTTTTTAATTTGTCTATCTGTTGTTGTGACCTATGGCCAAGACAAATAAAAACTTAACTGGTAATTTCTGCAGAGGAAGGCACTGCCATAGGCTTGAGACATACTGGGTTCAATCACAAACAAGCCATTAAACAGTAGGGTTTTGTAAGCAAACAAATAAACCTGTTGATGGAGCCTTACCAGTCCAAGGAACCAGAGCTACATCTTAATTAATTTGCTGTAATCAGGCCTGCAAGTTAGTTAGTATTAAACAGTTTTCTGTGCCACCTCTGTTGGGTGAACAAAAGTTATACTGAAATGCCAGCATTCATTTCCAGACATCAGGGAGCCAAATTTTCGAGATGATGGAGATGTTCTTTCCCTTATTCCAGCCTCTTTTCATAGAGACTGCCCTGCTGTATCATTCTCTACAGCGGAATGATCATTTTCAAGCAGAAGTTATTGATGGAAGCCTTGTTCTCAGAAACCTCCCATGAGAATGATGAAGCTGTCATGTGCTGAAATACGATCACACCACCACAACCACTGCAGATAAAATCATGGTCATCGTCATGGTCATTGTACTATTTCAAGCATCAGGGGTGTCTTGCAAGGTCCTTGCCTTCAGTACTGACTCAGTCAGAGCTTGAAAGTAATTCATTAACTCTCATGTAGCATAATTAAAAAAAAATCTCCTTGCATTGAGTGGGTTCTGAGGTACTTTGTGAGAAATCTAGTACATTGAGGATTAACATTAGGGTTAGGATTGTGGTTAGGGTTTAATGCATACATCTTGTTCTTTCTGAAACCACGGCAAATTCATTTCCCCACTCTCTGGAATGAGGTAATCTACGTATAACGATACCATATCACTCATGGTTCTTAGCATCCTGGACAACTCACAGCATTTTTTGTCTCAACTTGTTACATTGGCTAGGATAAAGAGATACTCCAATGGCAAAAAAGAAAAAAAATGAGAGAGAGAGAGAGAGAGAGAGAGAGAGAGAGAGAGAATGGCAAGTACTAGCCAATTCATTTCTAAATTAAAGTCAATGTTAATGTCAACAAATAAAATTGGGAACTAATATTGCAAAGTTCTTCCCTGGGTATTATTAAATGAAAGAAAGAAGCAGAAGTACTCTTCCTTTATATGCTTAACTTTGTATTTTAAAGATAGCACACAAAATTAACATTTGTTATTCTGGAATCCATCTAAAGCAGATCTCAGTGGGCAGCTAATCAGCAAATAAACATACATGTTCATTTATATAATTCAATGCCAAGAACAAGCAATAATCTGACAAATAATTCTATTTAAAATGACTTTGATTCATAGCTTGGGAAGTTAAAATTTTGGATCATACGTTTGGGAGCTTTTAAAACTTCCCTGCCAGTATGACCCGCCTAGCCTTAAAAAAAACCCCCAACTTTGCTTCAACAGTTGTTCCAAGATAATTAGTAATTTTACCTAATTATTCATATTCTTTCTTTCTCTCCATTTTTTCTCTTGCCTTTAGTTCCATTTAATAACCAACTTTTCTTACCACCTTTCCCGACTGATTTTTCCTTTACTCTCACTCCACTCACCATTTCATTTCACTCACCTATTAACATTCATTTCCCCCAAAAGGGTTTTAAAAACTTTCTAGTTGAAACTATACCCCAAAGAGTGAAAGAATTCAGACCACAGACAAATCCCTTGTAAGTCAAAAGTCGCATATATCATTGCACTTTTTTTTTGGTACAGTGGTGCCTCGCTTAACAAGCGCACCATTTAATGACGAATCCGCATAGCAACGTGGTTTTTGCGACCTCTAATGCGATCCCATTGCGATGTTTAGATAGGCTAAACATCGCATTGTGATGATCACTAAGCGTTTCGAAAACAGCTGATCGGCAGTTCCAAAATGGCCACCGGGTGCAGAAAATGGCTGCCCGTAGCATTTTCGCGCCCTGCCCTCGCTTACCGGGCAGTGAAAATGGCAGTCGGATGGGGGAATCTTCGCTTACCGGTAAGTTTTCCCCCGATAGGAACACATTAAATGGAGTTTAATGCGTTCCTATGGGTTTCCCCCCCCCGCATAGCGACGAATCCGGATAGCGACGTTAATCTTGGAACGGATTAACGTCACTATGCGGGGCACCACTGTACTTTAATTTCTACCAAGGAACCAGAAGAGCTCTACCTTTTGGTTCCTTATATAGAAAAAAATCTCTTTCTTGGATTGTGGGACTGGTCCTGCTTCCCCTGCTGGTAAGAATGAGCTTTCCACCACCCCAAGAGTAAGGATGAATTTCCTGACCTGTAGCCTGGAGGCAGGCGGTGCATCATGGCCTCTCCCAATTTGAAGAGACTCTTGTCCAGCAGGCCGAGGCAAAGAGGCAGTTACGAAAGCAGCAAAATCAGGGAGCTGGACAGGGGACAGATTGGATTTGTCTTCAGTGTGGAAGGGATTGTCACTCTCGAATTAGCCTTCTCAGCCACACTAGATGCTGTTCCAAGTCCTCCATACAGAGCACGGTATCATAGTCTTTCGAGACTGAAGGATGCCTATGAGTTCACTTATGGACAAGGGCAGTGATGTTGGCAATGCCTTAGAGGGGCTACATATGTGAACATGGAGGAAGAGGAGAAGAAAGAGGAGGACTGCTGGGCCGATGCCACTGACTGAGAGGCATTCGAGACCCAGGAGGTACCAGTGCTGCCAGAGAGTTTGATGGCTTATTGGGAGACGATCTGTTGCCAGGACACTGACACCAGCATTGAGAGAAGTTCTTCGTGCCACTGGAGGAAGCAGCCTGAGTGCACTTCCTGAGATGGAAGAGAGGTGAAGTGGCTGGAGAACCAGCACAGGGCACACTACCAGCAAAGGAAGCAACAGGAGCAAGTATTCCCAATGACGACCAGCATGTCCTCCTCCTATCCAATCTCCTCCAACATCTCATGATACGGGCGAGCTCAGCCATGTCCACATGGACTTTGGCTATGCCTCCAAGGAAAAGTATTGCGCATATGGTGGTGGCTACAGGGGAGTAGCAGAGAAAGGTGCCCAGGCCACACGGCTCCAGGGACAATTGAGTGCCTGCATCCAACACCTTTGCTGCAGCACTCCATACTTGGCGCAGCTGAGAGATGTCCTTGAGCCAGTAGGGGAGGCAGAGATGTGCTCCTCCCAGCAAGAGACTGTTGTGGGCTGGTCCTGTTGACCTGAACTGTTTGTCAGTGCAGTTAACTGCCTGGCTCCCACAGAAATGTGTAAGTTTTGTGTTGAGCCACATTGGCTCTGTTACATTGATGTTGCTCTAGTAAAAGAGCCTGCTCCTGCAAACACTCTCTGTATCTTCATGGAGGGGTGCGCTCAGGGCGATTCACATGGACAGTCTTCCAAATGAATTTATGAAAAATCAGCGAAAGGAAGTAGGGGAATGTGCTACATGCGCTGGCATTTCAAGGAACCATTTCTCTTAAAACTGAGATGCTCATAACTGTTTCTCACGAGCATTTGCTTATTCTTTTGACTATACTATCATGGAAGGCCCTGCATATGTGAATGTATCATAATAAACTAGATATGCAGAATGCTCACTTAACCTGAATACCAATTTAAACTTGATTTTTTTTTCTTTAGAACTGCTTCATACATTCATGGTCACCAATTTTTTAAAAGCCAGTTAAAAACTTGGTTATTCAAGCAGGCCTTCCCTCCAGTCAATTAAGTCTTTCTCTTTGCTATTCCATCTTGGTAATCCTCTCTTTAAATTAATTATTTTAAACTGAAATTGTAGCTGTAATTTTTATGATTTTATATATTTTATACTGTTTTGTTTTATTTTGTAAGCCGCCCCGAGTAGACATGGTCTAGAGGGGTGGGGTAAAAATCAAATAAATAAATAAATAAATAAATAAATAAATAAATAAATAAATAAATATTTCTTACTATTTGCCACACTATATATGAGGATTGGTTCACTGTTCTGTAACTTTCTTGACCGGAGGTTGTTAACCCCTTCTTCCACCATGCCTTCTATGGACAGAAGACTCAGTAAAAGTGGAGATAGCTGTACTTTTATTTTGTCAATTGTAGCTATTTCACTGGATATCCATTTTTTTCTTGTTTGTTTCTATGGGAGCAAGCTCCACATTACCCTTGCCTGAGAATTAATAGCTCAGTTGCTTCCTTTACCTCATGGGTTCCTCTCTCGGGCTTGACTGGCTCCTTTTCTTAACATCTTTCTTCTCATATTTCTGATTGCAGAAGTTATGACTCAACCCTACTGCTCTGTGGCTTCCGTCTACTCCACTTGGGGTCAGATAAACATAACCCTTGATAATATCCTTTGAGATGAATAGGTAGCTGTTGGCAACTGTCAAGGTCTGACTCTCACTTGCTTCCTCAGTTCAGCTGAGGGCAAGATGTCTCTGTGGGCTAATCCCTTGGAGTCAGTGAGAGGTCTGAGTAGTGCCATAGAGTTGCAGCCCCGGCCAGGCTTTCCCACAGAGAGGTGAGGTAATAATCAACCTCCTCTCTTCTTGCCAAGGCCCTTGCCTGAATTTGGTGCCCAACCAGCTTTTTGAAGGTTTATTTTATTTTATTGACTGTGTCTGAAGAATGCCAGAGAGGTCCATTCCCTTCTCCATCCTTTTTCAGTATTCCTCCTTCTGCTTTGTGCCTCTCACCTTTGCTTCCACATGTCTCTGCTTCCTTTTCCACTCTCCTCCATGCCCTTGCCCCCAGTCTTTGGTCATCCATAATGTCCCTCTGCCTTCTTTTCTGTGTTTTTCTCTAGTGGCACGCCAATGCTATCTGCTTATTCCATTCATATACTGTATGTCTCTACCGTACATACGAACAGACTGAATGGCATACACATATATCTGTATCTGTATCTATTTAGATAGATAGATAGATAGATAGATAGATAGATAGATAGATAGATAGATAGATAGATAGATAGATAGATAGATAGATAGATAGATAGATAGATAGATAGATAGATAGATAGATAGATAGATAGATAGATAGATAGATAGATAGATAGATAGATAGATAGATAGATAGATAGATAGATAGATAGTGTGACTGGGTTCGTTACAAATTTGAAGCAGTTCCTCCTTTTTTGGTGGGAAATGACAACTGAGCCTCTTTTGAAACATCAAAAGATTTATTTACTTTAACTTTTGGCAATATCACAACAACTTCTATAGGATCAAAACAACTCAGATTTGGTAACTGTCCATAACGTGACAACAAAAACTCCATTTGTAGATGAGGAAAGCTCATTGGGGGACTGGACCAAACCACTCCCAGTCTGTAGGTTTCCTCAATGGAGCACTGCACCATGCATATTGTTCCACAACACAGGTGTCTGGCCCAATCTCCCTCCTTTGATAGTTGGTTGAATGATTGATCCGGTCTGACTACCTTCCTCCAGTGACCTTGTCCTAGTGGAAAGACTACAACTGTCCATCCGAATGTTTCTGTTATCAATTCTTTTTTTCCTTTCTTAATTCTGGATCTGGTAGTAATCCTCCCACTTTGAGGTTAGGGGAGTCTTTCAACAACCTGCGTGTTTTCTCATATGTGCATTCACCTTTTCTCTTCTCCCTCTCCCTCTCTTGTTGTCTCTTTCCCTGGTATACTTTTATATCCTCCTCCCATACTGGTATAATTAACTCCTCCTTTTCTCCTTCTCCCTCCTCTACCAGACAGATTCCAACTTTCTCTTGTCTTTCTTTTGATTCCTTTCCTTCTCTTTCTTCTACAATTCTTCCCATTCTATTATTTCCCTCTCTCCTATCTCCAACGTTTCTATTCGTGAGAACGGCTCACTCTGTTCCTTCTCTCTTTTTTCTATCCCTCCTTGATAGATAGATAGATAGATAGATAGATAGATAGATAGATAGATAGATAGATAGATAGATAGATAGATAGATAGATAGATAGATAGATAGATAGATAGATAGATAGATAGATAGATAGACAGACAGACAGACAGACAGGCAGGCAGGCAGGCAGGCAGGCAGGCAGGCAGGCAGGCAGGCAGGCAGGCAGGCAGGCAGATAAACCCATCTATCTTAAGGCTCAACTCTGACAAGAGAACAGATCAAAATAATGTGGTCACAGGTTTCTATTTAAACGGAAGTGTTCTTTTTTATGATAATCTTCAGTCACGTCACATGCTCTTCCTCACCCTTCTGCTACAGCAGTCCCAGAATATGCAGAAGTAATCTTAACATACTCTTCCTTATTTAATACTCTAGGTTTATACAACAAACCATAACCCCTATATACCACATAATGGTACTAGATCTCTACATACACATTCAGCAAGTCTATTGATACTTTATTTGCAATAAATAGTCATCAGTATATCAGAATACATGAGAAAGGGGAACTGTGTGGCCTTTCTCCTGTTTGTGCCTTCAGCCAATTGCCAAAGAAGTGAGAGCAAGAACATTTTTCTCCCTGAACGCCAGTTGTTGCTAGGTTTCAAATTCTGTATATTTCAGATAGATGTTTCACTGGTCTCTGTACCAAATTAGTAGCATCTCATTTACTAAACCTGAAAACAGAAGACTGGCCCTTGTGATATGACAGGGTGGCTCCTTGTAGTGTTACAAAGATGAGACAGGCAAGAGTTGGAAGGGAGGCGAGCGGAACATACATAGAAGCTACAACACAGATAAAAGCCACATTTTCTCCTGTGGATGGAAGTTATTTACCCAGAGTCAGCTCTATCATTAGCCTCACTGAGACAGTTGCCTCACATGGCAGGTACTGGGGGTGGTGAGTGACCTGCTGGCTCCACTCCAGACACAGGGCACCATTCTGCCTTTTCCAACAAACATACATATATTTTTCGCTCTATAAGACGCACTTTTCTCCCCCAAAAAGTGGGGTAGAAAGCCTGTGCGTCTTATGGAGCAAAGGTGGTGATTTGCCCCCCCAGCCCCGTGGGGGGAGCCTCCCAAGGGTCCGAGTGAGCCTTCCAGGACCCTTCCGACGCTTCCCCCACCCCCCACGGGGATGGCGCGGGCGAAATCGGGAGCTTCCAGGACCTTTTCTGAGCCTGGAAAGGCTCAGAAAAGGTCCTGGAAGCTGCTGATTTCGCCCGCGCCGGCCCCGTGGGGGGAGCGTCGGAAGGGTCCGAGTGAGCCTTCCAGGACCCTTCCGACGCTCCCCCCACCCCCCATAGGGCCAGTGGGGGCGAAATCGCCACCTTTTGGGGCTCTTCTGAAGCTTCCCAAGCCTCAAAAGAGCCCCAAAAGGTGGCGATTTTGCCCCCTCTGGCCCCCTGGGGGAGGCAGGGTGAGTCTCCAAAGGGTCCTGGAACACACCCTAGGACCCTTTGGAGACTGACCCTGCCTCCCCTGGGGGCTAGAGGGGGTGAAATCGCCACCTTTGAGGGCTCTTCTGAGGCTTGGGAAGCTTCAGAAGAGTCCCAGAAGGTGGCGATTTCACCCCCGCTGGCCCCCGGGGGGGGCAGGGTGAGTCTCCAAAGGGTCCTGGAACACACCCTAGGACCCTAGAACCCTAGGGTGTGTTCCATAAGATGGACCTCTCCATAAGGCTCACCAAATTTTAGTAGAAGAAAGTCGATTTTTTTTTTCCTGTTTTCTTCTCCTAAAAATTTGGTGCGTCTTATGGAAAGGTGCATCTCATGGAGCAAAAAATATGGTACATTAAATGCTTCCCCCTCTTTCAGTTTTTTCCTAGACCACACACTGTTGCAAGGGAAACAAAGGGAATCAGGAGCGAGACTCCCATAAGCATAGAGCCGGCTCTTCACAGAAGCAAAAAAAGAGCAAAAGCAAACCATGCTGTTTATATACTGCCCCATAGTGCTTCAAGCACTCTCTGTGTGGTTTACAAGTTACTTATTTATGCAGGCTACACATTGCCCCCTCAGCGAGCTGGGTACTCATTTTACCAACCTCAGAAGGATAAAAGGCTGAGTCAACCTTGAGCCGGCTACCTGGGATTGAACCCCAGGTAGTGAGCAGTTTTAGCTGCAGTACAGCAGTTTAACCACTGCACCACAAGGCTCCATTTTGTGAATTCTGGTCTTGTGGAGGGGTGTGATCATAAGAATCAGGCAAAAATGGTGGGCCCACTTTCTGAAGGGATAGATTGATTTGAACTGAATTCATTTGCATCAAACAGAACACTCACAGTGGAAATGTTCTTTTTCATCTGGGGTGCCATTTCCTATCTGCACCCAAAGTATGATAACTGTTCAAAATATGATAACTATTTGTCCTCAAATCCCACTATCTAACAATAACTTTCTAACAAAGCTTCATACAAATGTAATGAACACTGAATTTTGGTGCACCCTGATTTTCCAATTTGTTCAAGACTAAGGATAATATTTTTGCAAGATGATATTGTTCCTTCTATTTTCTTTCCTTCTATTTAGGACACAGCTGCATTTGATATGATGCGTTCCTTGCTTATAGCACCTCCTTAATCTCATAGAGTTGAGAAGTGTTCACATTGTATTTTCTGACACCAGGTGGCCTGAACTTAGTACCTTAAGTCTGTGCTTCCACAGTACGTAAATATCCAGCCAGATGTTGTACATACACTGCTATGATGCTATACCCTTCAAAGGTTTCAGTTCAATCCAGCAACTCTACAGGTAAATACGTCTTTCACCCAAACAGACCCTTGTATGGTGTAAATCCTGACATGGACTAAACACTACTTTTATAAGCCATAAATCTTAATAATGACAATTTATTCTCATTTTGTTGGCTAGCATCTAGAAAAGAAGCCAATGTATCCAGTGGTTTAGAGGAACCAGGGCCTGCAGGGTCAAAATCCCACCACTTTCTGTATAGCAAGGATAACACATAACCCACTCAACAACAGATTTTCCTATTGCTTCTATGCTTAGCTATAGCATTCACAGCAGACAAATGGGTTTTCTGATTACATTGTTGAGATGCAAAGTATCTGAAGGTAGTTTGGTCTTGAATGGGCTAGAACTATGAACTTTACAAAAGACTTCTTCAATTGTTGACATGGATCAATCCAGCTGCCTTATTTTTGTTTCTCCTCGGGGGGGGGGGTGGATATGGCTATAGGAATTCTCATGATGAGCACCTGCACTTTAAAATGTGCCACTGCATCACGGAGTAAATCTCCCCAAGTTTCTGCTGAGCTGCACTACTAGCTCATCCGGCAGAGTCACAAGCTGTAGGTTGAATCTTAGTTATTTAAGAAAAGTCAAGCAAATAAATAAGACTCAAAGTTTGTTCCATTCTTAGTGTGGATAGCAAAATGTGTTGTATAAAGGCAAAGGCAGTTTCCCCCTGAAGCCTGTGCCACTGTAAACAGTTTCCTGAATCCATACACTTTAGAGCAGGGATCCCCAACCCCCAGTCTCTGGCCCGGTGCCAGTCCATGGCCATGACATGACCAGGCTGTGGAGACAGATCTCCTGTCTCCCACACGCACTCCCCCAATGTACCCCACCTGCACACACGGCCAACCACCTGCACGCATAGGTGCCCCTCCCCTCCATGAGCATGCCCAATCCCTCCGCGCATGCGTGTGAGCATGCACCTCCCCTATGAGCGTGCCCCTCGTCTGCACATACACATGAGTGTGCCCCCGAACAAGCACACACCCCTCCATGCATGCATGCATGTGCACCCCACCTATCTGTGAGCACACTCCACCCATCTGCACGGACCCCCCCAAACTGGTCTGCAGTTCAGAAAAGGTTGGGGACCACTGCTTTAGAGAATTATTTTTTAACTACTAGGAAAAAAAATGCAGGCCTCGAGAAAGGGCTCTTAAGAAGCCTGGAATGTCTGTTGACACTGGTCCTCATAAAAACCATTCCTTTAAGCTGCTTAAGAAAAAATGAAAATTACTAGGGAAGTTCGAATTACAGCAAAAGATGCCAACCTAGAACTGAGATTCTAGAACAGGAAAGAGCAACAGAGGAGAAAGTGTTCAAGAAATAATGCTCGGGAGAGTTACTATGGGGAGCTACAAGCTCCAGAATTCCCTAGACAGCACCTGCATTGGCATTTGTCATGTGCAAAAGTGCCGGCACCTGGAATAAATCTGGTTGAGTTCAGCAAGGCTCACTTCTGAGCAGGCAGAGATGGGATTAAACAGGATAACAAACAGAGCTTGTTGGTTGGCCTCTGTCTCCTCCAGCAATCTGCAGGAGTCCCAGCTCAGGCTGGGCCTAACACTATGTTGTTTTCATTTTGACTGCATATAACATGAACCTCAAAGCTTTAGCTGAAAAACAGCCTCTTTGGTGCATAGGAAGTAGGCAGCTCTTCTACTGGTGTTCCATGCGTCATAGACTGGGTGTTTTTTCTTCTTCTTTCCTTTTCTTCTTTTTCCCCCCCTTTTCCATTTCTGCTTTGTTTTCTGAAGTTCTCATGCAATGAAACTGAGTTCATTCAAGATGGCCTACCAACACAAGAGTGGGTGGTGGTAATGCAAAGCTCGGAGGCCTTACAAGAGGATGGAAATGGGATGAGATACTGTATATATATTGACCCAAACACTGAATACTGGACAAGCCAGCCTTCATAACTTCCAAGCAATGCTCTGAGGGTACTGCCATGGCAGTCTTAAAATACTTTTTATTTAAGGAAGTGGTTTTCAAGAGCGTGTTTCACTTTGCAAAACTAAAAAAGCTAACCTCTCTGCTCCCTTCGCTCTCTGTCTCTCATCTCACAGCAACCTACATCCTCTAACCCAGGGATGTACAAAGAGGCCTCATACTAAATAAATGTGTTGCTCCATCTAGTCCAGCATTTTAAACACAAACTAGCAGCTGCTTTCCAGGGTTTCACATAGGTCCCTCCCTTTGCTTTGCCTAGAGATGCCGGGCATTGAACTTGCGACCTCCAGCAAACAAAACATAGACTTTACCACTGCAGGGTAACAAACAACCACATGTTACACATCCTCTTAATAATTATATTTTCATCTGTAGATATGAAGCTGAATATCACAAGGTTGTACCAGGACCACATTTTCTAGCATTTACCTCCAAGTCTTGGAAGAATGTATTTCTCAGTGGCTGGTAGAATTCACTGGTTCTCTGTTGTGAAAGCTTGTTGGCTATTAATCTGAATATCTAAAACCCTGTCCGCCATAAGAATGTGCCTATCTATTCCCTTATAAAAAGGGGCTCTGCTGTTGTTCCAGGGTTGGGGAAGAAAAATATGTGTAAAACTACCAGAAGCCATATAATATGCTTATAATGATACACCACATGTACTTATTCATTGAAGATGCACTATAGAGGGTATAGTTATACTGGACTCCAAGTTTACATTTCATTGCTTGATTTATATTTCTTGTACTATACTTCTCTTATGCAGTTGAATTGTTAATTTTGTTCAGCCGTGCATTTGTGCTTTATTGTAAGTTTTTTTAAAAGTTCAGTATCCTTTGGATTTGCATGATTTTTTCTTTTTTTGTGTGATTTTTAAAATCATTTTGAATTATTTAACTGTTGTGATATGTTAATTTATTCTTTTACAAAACTTTAATCAGAAAGCCTGATTAATACGGCTTACAGTATTTGAAAGAAGTATATTCTTATGGGAAATTTCCAAAAGAAGACTATCTCAGGCAACTGGTAGCACAATATAAAGCTGCTATTGGTGGATGGAGATACTGAGGCAAATACAGAAGTGAAGTTTCTCTATCTTCTCCTTCCTGGATCCTCTCATACTGAAGACACAGGCATGAAACCTGGACAGTGAGAAACCAGAGGGCAATCTGGATAGAGCAGAAGAACTTGTTCCCTCTGATAGCAATCTCAGGTGGTTCTGTTAGCAGAAAACTGTGAGAAACCAGAACAATTGATTGGTAAGCTTACCCTGAAGGATGCATCCTTTCAAACCCACCCTATGAAAGCAACATGCTGAAACATGAAAACCTATGAAAGCCTGAGCTGCATGTGATTTCTAGCTTGACCTTACACATGGAATATTCCCTCTTCTAATACCATTTCTTTTTCTAATGTAATAATTTAGTTTATAAACATACCATAATGAGGTTCATATACTATAATGTGAGATGCCAGAATTGTTTCTTTTTAGAGTCAGACACACATATAGGTCTGGTTCACATGTTTTCCCTCCTTCAAACTGAATGCACAGAGGAACAGAAATAGATTGTGCAGATCAGTCTACAGTACATGCAGCAAAGACACTGGCATTCCATGAAGCTTCTGTCTGTGATCTTGGATGGCTGATGATAATTCATTGTCATATGCAAATCTTCAATGGTTGTGATAGGTATCAGATAATAAAGAGCAGTGTCTGGGCATGGATTTTCTAGAGTCATTCAGCTTCTCCAGATTCAAATTCTAAATTTTTATGCTTACAGGCAATACCTGTGCTTTGTTGTCATCTTCTAATGACACAATCTTTGACAGAGTACAGAGTACAAAGCAATTCCTTCCACATGCCCATCGTTCCTGACATCATGTTACCAAAAGGATTGTTGTCAACTTGTCAACAGCACACAGAAGCTCAGAGACCAAACAAAGAGCATCACAAGAAGCAGATCATCTACGTAAATATGATTTACGTAACACCATGGCAGCAGTCCAGATGGTCCACAGGATATCCCTTTGTGCTCAGTATCATTCACAAAGAGACACCAAACGGGAATATCCCAGAACCTGACTTTTCATCAGTTAACCACTTCTCACCCAAACACAAAGCAAATGTCAGGGTGCTTATCAACAAGTTCTATTGCTTGGAAAATATGGAGTGCTGTGATGAAAGCTCTGAATTGGAGTGGGACAACTGACAAGGGCTTATACATCCAGGTGATCAGTCACACTCATGAGTGAACTGACCCTTGAACTGGTTGCAGATGTGTACGGAGAGAGGCAGCTTTGACTTCACATTTCAGATCTTGGATTTTGCAAATTTAGAGAATGGATGTCTTTTCTCTTCTGATCTGTATCAAGAACCTTCCTTTGCTTTGCTGAAATGTGTTTCCTGCCGCCCTTGTTTTTGAATCTGAATGCAACCAATGCTCCAAATTTAAGGTGATGACTCATTAAGGAGGAGGATGGGAGAATAATTGATAATATTTGTTGCTGTCTTCATCTTGATGTAGATGTATAATTTTGAAGATTCAGGTTCATAATTACATTAGTGTTCCAGAAGCATGCTTAAAGTAGACCATTCTGTTGGAGAAATCAAACTTGCAAATGAACCTTGTGTCTAGAAGAGCAACCACAAAACTAAGTCAAGTAATTTTCAAATTCTGGTAGGCAGGAAATATTCCTGCTGTGACAATCAGATGCCTTCAGCAGTTTAAAAAATTCCTTTTCTAATAATGGGCCATCTGTAATGTAAGTTCGGCCCTTAGATGTCCTGATTCCCACAATCCCTGACAGCTGGCCATTTTGATGAGCATTGCTTTTAAGGGTATGATCTTCCTTTACGTCCCCATCCAGAAGTAGGGTGGCCAGAAATAAAAGAAGATAGGTCTTCACGTTTAACAGCTGTATGGAAAAGGACTTTCAGGAGATGTAGTTTGTAGTAAAACCTACAACTGCATAAATTCCCTGTTCTATACATCTCCTAAGGTGCAGAAGCCATTTTTTGAAAAATCAAATCACATCCCAATGGATGTGTTGGCCTTTTGAAAATACTTCCAAGATTGGATGTCCACCTCGACTCCTTAACATCACCAGGTCCTTTCATGAGGAAATAAAGGGTACTGTAGTTTTTGATGGCTCAACATTAGACCCCTTTGACATCCGAAGCGGAGTGAAATAGGGCTGTGTCCTTGTGCTGACCCTGTCTGGAATCTTTTTTGCTGTCATGCTGAAGCACACCTTTGGAACTGCAACAGAAGGTGTCTATCTCCAGACTAGATCAGATGGAAAGCTCTTTAATCTCTCTAGATGGAGAGCAAAGACCTAAATCCAACTGAAATGCATGCAGAACTTCCTCTTCGCAGCTGTTGTTGCCCATTCTGCTGAAGAGCTCCCACAATTCATGAATCGCTTTAGTAAGGCCTGCCAAGACTTTAGATTAATAATCAGCCTGAACAAAACACAAGTCATGGGCCAGGGCATACAACAGACAATGCCTGTGGAGATTTCTTAACTTACAACAATTTGCCTTTGAAAGTGATGCTATTTGCATAACTATGCAACCAGATTTCAGCCACTATTTCACAACAGTACATACTCCCCATTTGGGAAATGCAATATGTGGAAGCAACACTCCTTATTACAGTCTGGAGTATTGCTGCAGTGTTGTCTACGTTGGCTTGGGCATGTCGTGAGAATGGCTGACGGTTGGATTCCAAAAGATCTCCTGTATGGAGAATTAGTGGAGGGAAAGCGCCCCAGAGGGAGACCACAGCTGCGAAACAAGGATATCTGCAAGTGGGATCTGAAGGGCTTAGGAATGGACCTCAACAGATGGGAAACTTTGACATCTGAGCGTTCAGCCTGGAGGCAGGCGGTGAGCATGGCCTCTCCCATTTTGAAGAGACACTTGTCCAGCAGGCCGAGGCAAAGAGGCAGTCTCGAAACCAGCAAAATCAGGAAGCTGGACAGGGGACAGATTGTATTTGTCTTTAGTGTGTAAGGGATTGTTACTCTCGAATTGGCCTTCTCAGCCACACTAGACGTTGTTCCAAGACCTCAATTCAGAGCACATTACCATAGTTTCTCGAGACTGAAGGATGCCTACACAGACACATCCTAACTCTGTTTTAGGTTACCTTTTTCCATTGGTTGTTTTGTTATCCAAAATTCACAGCAACAAACAAACAAACAAACAAGAAGGATGTAGAATACTACCATAAAAGGGGCTATTGTGTAAGGAAAAGAAAAAAAGAAGGAAAATATGCAGTAAGGTTATACAGAGGATGTCTGAATAAACACAATCCATAATTTAGTTAATGTCTCAAAATTGCTACAGGGACAAAGCCAAAAGGTTTCTGCCTATTCTTGGAAAGATTTAATAGCATTTGATCAAATACTCTATAACAATTTAAAAGAGGTGATTTTATGCACAAATCTAGTGTCCTGTTATTTCCTTTGCACTGATGAACTGCAGGGATGTGAATCAGTGACCTCACTTTAGTACATGTATAGCAATCAGCCTATTAAATGCCATTGTTCTATAAATTTTGGATATGTTGCACAATAATATGGTGAGTAGATGCGGTCCTAGAACAATGTGCAAGATGATTTTAAACCCTTGTTTGCTACCTTTAAGGTGAAATTCCTAGATTCCTATTTATGGTTAAAGACATAAAGCAGGGGTAGAGTGAGATTGTTTCACTTTGCAAGCAGGATAGAAGAAAATAATTTGTCTAAACCTAGTCTTAAATCAAAGTTATGCAAATACTGCATATTTTAAAAATAATATATATTTGGCAGTACTAATTAGTTATTGCTAGCAAACATGACCCCAAAAGTGTGCTTACTGGTGTCAAACTAAAGTGATACTAGTGGATGTTTCAGGTCACTTGGCGGCAGGCCAAAGCAAAAGTATACACTTCCCAATATATTTTTTAAAAAAACATGCTTCCCCAGCCCCCACTGCCCTGTGGAGAGGGAAACAGGAGAAGATGGGGAAGGAGGATGTACAGTGGACCCTCGACTTACAGACGGCTCGACTTACAGACTTTTCGAGTTACAGACTTCTCTGGCTGCAAAATTTAGATTCGACTTGCAGCCAGAGAATCGACTTACAGACCAGAAAAAAACCAAAATGGAATAAAAATAGAATAAAAACCACTGGTTATGGGATTAATCGGTTTTCAATGCATTGTAGGTCAATGGAGATTCGACTTACAGACTTTTCGACTTGCAGCCACCATTCCAATACGGATTAATTCCTTAAGTAGAGGGTCCACTGTAAGTCAATGCAGAGCTATGCCACTTCCCAGTAGTTTTTTTAAAATGCAGTGGTACCTTGACTTACGAATGCCTTAACCTATGAACATTGAGTTACGAACAGCTCTGTTCACATAATTTTGCTTTGACTTGCAAACGGAGCTTTGACTTACAAACACAAAAAGGGCAGAGGAAAAGGGCGGGAAATTCAAATAGCTAAATGTAGGTGGTGACGAGGCTGCTTCTTTGTAGCTCTTTCACCCCGGCAGTTAGAGAGTATGCAATCCGAGGAGGCTGCCTACTAAGGTAAGGTGCTGCTTTATACTTTTTAAAAACTGTTCTGGGTATTTTTGCAGCATGGTTTTCGGCTGGGGGGTTATGGTCAGTGTGGGATTTTGCAGTGGCCATACTGGCTGAAGGACTCTGAAGACTGCAGTGCAAAAGAGCATGGTTTCCAGCCTCTTGTGTTATGGTGTAGTACATGGTTCTAGATTTTATGTATTGATCTAGGAAGGTATCATGTGGCTAGTAATAATTCTTTCATGTGAAAGTATTAGCCTAGTCTTTTATAACCATATAGCAAAAAATTAAGGTGTGCTATAAACAGAAACTTTGCCAGAAAATAAGAGGAAATGCATTATCTAAAAAAGAAAGCAAAAGAGGACACATACTGTATGTGTATTTATACTGAATAAATTAGTAAATAGTTTCACTAAAGCCACATCCTCTTTTATCCTTGATGTGTCCTCTTCTTTCTGGACTGTGCTTTACTTTATGCACACGGCTGGTGCTACCTTGAATTTTCTTATCACTGTTCAAAACCTCTTTCCAGAATTCACAGCAATCATGAGCTCAATGACAACAATAGCAAGAAGTTTCTAATAATTTATACTTCCCCTCTTACTCTCCCAGTCAGTGTTTACTTTCCTCAGTGCAACGCTTCACTAAATTCCCAAAAAGATTATGGAAGGTAAAATGGAACTTGATTTTTCTGGAAGGCCATAGAATCATAGATTCATATAATTGTAGGGCTGGAAGGCAAACCTGTGCCAAAGCAGAAAATGCAGTTGAAATGTATCAGAGATTGGAAAAGTTAGACAAAAGGTCCCATAAACAGATAGCAGTCATTGCCATGGCTTCTTTGCTGTCTATGCACTGCTTGGAGACAGCGTTGCCAACAGATTTCAACTGTTTGCAAACATAGGGCCTAATAGGTCTTCCCACAGTTGCAACATTTACCTGCAGTTTGTTAAACAATCTCTATGAAATTCTGTCAAATGTCCATTAGCTACACTCTGGTTTATCACACAGAAAGACTTGTTTCTCAGCAAAAAGCTGGTCAAAACAATGAATGCACTATAAGGCAAAACATGCTATAAGGGCTACTTACTTCACTCCTTCCTTCCTTCTCCCTCTGAGGTCGCTGGTTCTTCCTCTCCTGATTAAAATAACAGCAGCCAGCAGTCCTGGCACACACTGAAGCCAATCTGAAGGGATTCTGTAACTCAGTTTTGAGACCCAGCCTTTTTGCACTGTCCTTAAACTCCTTTCTCTATTACTAAACAGCCACTTTCATTTTTGCCTTCCTCCAAGTCTCCAGAATAGTTTTTCAGTAGTTCAGGATCACTCAGTGTTAAGTCACTATACTTTGCCAGTCAGATACGAAATAATCCTAAAACCCTCCTCAAATAATCTTAACACTCTCCAAACCTGTTGGGAAATATTTGGAAATGAATTAGATTATACCAATTACAATTTAAAAAGTGATTGAAGTCAAATGACCTGATTGCACCACTCTGTACAATTTACATTACCTATATTGAGATCTCAGCTTCTCTATATCAACCTCCCTGAATATTAGATTTCCTGCCTCCTTTTACCCATATTTTTAACCTATTCTTCCCATTCTTTGCCTTCTCTTTATCCCCCTACTGTTCAAGCCACCAAGTTTCTTCGCCATCTCAACTATTATCTACAAAGCACTTTGTTTTCATTGGTAACATTTTGTAAAGTTTTGTGAGGAAAGCATAATTAAGGATACTGCATACAAATACAGATGAGTCTCAAACAGCTTACCTTTGCAAAAAGGTTACCTTTATACTGCATATTGTCCCTGTCAAATAAAAGATACTTGCTTTTCACTTTGTTTTCTAGCAACTCAGTCTTCTCTACCTGCGTTTTCTTTCCTTTCAGCATCATTCATACATATATATGGTATGTAGTATATAAATATTCCATCCCTCATGTCAAATCCAAGGGAAAATCCAATGAAAGTGCTGAAATACTTTTACAGAAAGGATTTCTGCAGCAAGGAAGTGGCATTTGTGGTATTGTGTATGTTTTCCACCCTTGCTTGTCAACTATGCCCTTAAACAAGTGTCTGAACATCGAGTATGTGGCTTGTAAAAAGAATATTTGAGAGATGCTGACAAAGAGGGATGAGTGCTGGCAGCTAAAACATCATGTGTGTCAAGCAATACACCGGCTGATGAGATCTCCTTCTTGGCTCATGTATTTTTTCTGCTTCTTCTCTATCTGCCTTTTCTTTCTGCATCTTTTCCTGTCGTCCATAAAATGATGCATAGATCTCTCCCTCCCCCACCTCCACTGTCTTTCAGTTAGAAGGAGACTGAAACTGTTTAAAGTACAGTATGTCAAACTATTGGGTCATGCAGTTCGGGCTGGAGAACTGATGGTCTTCCAAGTATTGTTGGGCTGCAATTCCCATCACATGCTAACAGCAGTTCCCATTTATGAGGAATAATGGGAGGAAGAATTCATCAACATCTGGAGGGTCATATATCATTCCCCTTTCCTGGTCGACTGTGGCAGCAGGTGTGCAAGGTTCCAGTGGAGATTTTTTCCCCAGCTCTACCTGGAGATGTCACGGATTGAATTTAAGACTATTGAGAGACAGACCCTTCTCCTGAACACACTTCCCATTCAGCATACTCTGATGTCCTTCCACATAAATACACAAAGGGCTGTGGTGGATCTCTATTGTCACTTAAGTGAATAAGGCTCTTTCACAGGCAATAGGCCATATTCCAAAAATTACTAAACACCTTCTGTTGTTCTGAAATGGTTCCATGCAATGGGCTTACCCAAACTCTGCTTTTCTGAATTACCTTGCAGTTTCCTTAACATGCTAATCGGGAGGGGAAGTTAGTAGGGTTCTTACTCCTGTGTAAAATTGGACAGGTTTGCAGTGTTACTCTCTGACTTCTCCCTCCCTTTCCAACACTAAAAAACACCCTGACACAGGATGCCTTTTACCTTTCGGGGTTTGCTTTTGATAAAAAGGGTGTTTGATTTTCATTTTGTTTTCTAGCAATTAATTCTAGTTAATTAATTAATAGCTGAACAATTAATTGATATTTGAACCACTCTGTTTATTCTGAGTTTGTCATTTGCAGATGAAAACACTTTCTAGTTGTTTGACTGAAAATGTCCCATTCCCATCCAGTTTGGTTTACTGACACCAAGCATGCAATATTTAAATGTCCTTTTTTCCCTTTACAGTTTCCAGTTTACCTTGCTTGATTCATGCTTCTCACATTGAATGTTCCAACTGTATGTGTTGTACACCATTGGATTTTCCTTTCACCTCAGTACACATCCGTCCCTAGACATTATTATTATTAGTAGTACTGTAGTTTTATTTATACACCATATTTCTCCCAACAAGGGACCCAAGCAGCTCACAACATTAAAATTCACACAATTAAAAACACAATAAGTTAAATATTAAAAGACAAATTAAACAATATATGATTTAAAATTAAATTAAAAGATTAAAACATGAAAACATCAAAAATATTAAAATTTCTGCTAAAAATTGGTTCAGGGATTCAGTTATAATTGTTAAAAGCCTGCCTGTCTTTAGCTTTTTACGGAAGGATAAAAGGGAAAGGGCCGTTCTAATCTCCTGAGGGAGAGCGTTCCATAGCCTGGGAGCTGCCACAGAGAAGGCCCTCTCCCGTGTCCCCATCAGCTGTGCTTGTGCTGGCAATGGGACCGAGAGGAGGGCCTCCTCTGCTGATCTTAATCACCGAGAAGGTGCATATAGGGAGATACAATCCTTCAGGTAGCCTGGACTCAAGCTGTATAAGGCTTTATAGGTAATGACCAGCACTTTGAATTGAGCCCAGAAACGGACTGGTAGCCAGTGCAGTTCTTATAACAGGTGCAGTATATGTTCCCTGTAGCTCACCCCAGTCAGCAGTCTGGCTACAGAGTTTTGCACCAGCTGAAGTTTCTGAATCATCTTCAAAGACAGCCCCACATCCTTTTGGCTTTAATCTGGTTGCATCATTAGCAACAGTGCTATCCATACTTGTCCTTTGCTCTTCCTCAATAGCTGACTGAGTGCTTTTCAGCATGGGTGTCTCATCTTCCAGCAATATCTCTTGTCTCATTTTGGACTTTCTCATCATTGGGTTTTTATGGTAAGAAAGGTTCACCAGTGGTTTAGCACTGCCTCCTTCTGTGTAGTACCAACAAAAGTTAACTTGAGTGTCATTGCCAGTGTGTGTGAAACATTCTCTGCTAGCATCATCTTCAGCTACTGCTGCTGCCCACAAGCTGTTGTCCAGAGGTTTCTCTTCCCCCATCACCATTGAAGCTATCCATTCTCTTCTGCTGAGATAGATGGCCATTACTCTTGAAGACGTTGGATTCATCTTGTTCTGGTGCCTCATCTTTGGATGGCCTTGTAGGAGTCCAGGTTTATAAAGGAGGCTATTTCCTGGTGGCATTACTCTTTGAAGAGTTGTGAACACTGTTTCCCTGGGCTTTAGCCATTTGCCATGTACTGCCCCCCCAAAAAATGATGTTTTACAAACAATATTTTGCTCTTTCTGAATCTGCGTTATGTGATTAGCACTTTCTCTTCAGCTACTCAGCTTTATTAGCAATCCTGTGTACAAAGAATATATAGCTTTATTAGCAATTGTGTGTTAGAAGATTATATAGCTGAGTTAAAAAGTCTTGTGATATGGGCAAATGTGTAAGAGGAGAAACAAGGGAAATGATATTCGATTTGGTGACATCTACCACTGAGGAAGATGGCATAGAAATGCTTGTTTTATAGAATGTTCTAAATCAAATAACAGTTTGTTTGCCTTCCTGTCACAAACTCACCCACGGGTTTTGTTTTGATAGCTCACTTAACCACACTCTATGTCTACATTTGCTTCTCTCCATCTTCGGATTAGAAAAATATTTCCGATGGCCTCATCAAATGTTGATGCAGCATGATGTTTCAGCGCATTCTTTTTTAAAATAAGCACCACAGTCTTAAGAGTCACTGCTGATCAGGGTTAGTGCAGAGTTATGGAGCAGGAAGATAAAAATTATTGTGAACTAAGAATTTGAATCTCACAGCTCCTCACTCTCAGAAAAGAACCTATACAGTATTATATATGTTCCTTCACAGTAAGATTTGTGTGATAGTTTTCCTCAGAAATCTCATTGGAATTTGTGTAAGAAATTCCACAGTGATTTTACTGGGTGGGTGGGGGATGAAGTTGCACAGGATTATTGCAATTCCTGTGCAGGATGGCACCTTTCCTGTTCAGGATTCACCTTAAAATGGCAGAAGACACACCAAGATGTCCAGAGGTGCCTGCAATTCCTGCACATAATGCCATCTTTTTTATAGGATTTGCCAGAAAGGGCATCAGATTGCATAGAATCTGGCAGTCTCCTGAGCGGAACAATGGGCAAAATTAAAGAAAATAAAAAAACAAAGGAGAACAAGATTATTCAGGAAACTGGAAAATCTTGTGGATATCTGGAGAAGTTTGGGTGGGGAGTTTCAGCAGGACAAAACTTAAATTGCCAAGAATGAAGCATTTTGCTAGCACTTGTCACATCGCTATTTCAAACAGATTCTAGAGTTTTGAAAAATTCCTTCTGGTTGTGGAATTCTGGGAGTTGTAGTCAAAAAAGTGACATGCTCTGTCCTGTTGCAGGTATTGTATGCATATGGAGAAGCATCCGTATAGTGCTTTCCAGGTTCCTCCTAGCACATTACCTTTAACAAATTGGGCCATTATCAGCAAGGGGAGGTCAGTGTTGACCTGCTGTCTCTCCATCCAGGTTAGCCTACTAAGACATTACTCAAGCTCCAAGGCTACAATTCTCGGCACATTTACATGGGAGTAAACCCCATTGAATATAGTGGCCAGAATGCTACTGCTGTTGAATCAATGGGATTTGCTTGATTCACCATTTAGCAATTGATCCAATAAGTCTACTTTAGTTGAGACTAGCAATGACATTTTGACCAATGTGGCTAACTTCAACATGGAAGTGGACCGGATTGTAATGGTTTGTACACAAAGAGAAAGGAGGCTGGGAAGCACACAGAGACCTCCAAACCTTCATAACCAAGTTTTATCCTGTGTGTATGCTGGAAGGCAAGTGAAGTGTGGGGAAAGGGGACTCTGCTGAAAGGTGATCACTGTGCTGTGATGTTTCCTCTCCACCCCTGTACTCAGATAGCTCATACCCTACATCAGTGGTTTCCATCCTTGAGTCTCCTGATGCTGTTGGATTACAATTCAACAACTGAAATTGTAATTTGAAATAATTTATAATAATAATAAAAAAAATACATAAAAAATAATAAATAAATAAATAATAATTTGAAAGAGCCATCCCTCAAGGAGATAAGAGGCTTGTAGAGAAAGGGCCTTTTTGGCAGCTGCCCCCAGACTATGGAATGCCCTCCCGACTGAGATTCGTCTGGTGCCGACACTGATGACATTTCGGCGCCAGGTCAAATCCTTCCTGTTCCAGAAGGCTTTTAATTGAAATAATATCAACTGTGGGTCCTGATGGCAATTTTTGGAGTATATATTTTAATTTTATTTTAATTGTTTTATCTTTTTATTGTATTTTAATTGTTGTAAGCTGCCCAGAGAACTTTGGGCAGAGTGGGCAGCATAAAAGTTAAATAAATAAATAAATAAATAAATAAATAAATAAATAAATAAATAAATAAATAAATAAATAAATAAATAAATCCCCAAACAGTATGAACAATGGGTAGGTATAATGGCCATTATAGTCCAACAACATCTGGGGATGCAAGCTAAGTGAAAAGATAATTGTTTTGGCGCCTTGAGATTTTTTCCCTAGCCTTCCTAAGAGCCTTCTAAAGAGGCATTAGATAATCTAGTGTGGTCTTGCTCGTTAAATATTCCTACACCCTGTTTTCTCCATGTGGTGGGAAAGTCACTCTTTTGCTCTTCCAGTGTAGGAATGGATTTGTTTTCTGTAAAGCACCGGGAACAGTTTTAACTATTTCAACATTTGAAAGAGAAGCTCTTCTTCACTTCCCCAGAAACTGTGGCGGCATCTGCTTCTGAACTAGGAAGCTAGACCAACCATGCAACAACTTCAGAAAACCTCTGTGACTTCCTGGAAACTGAAGAAGAAGTAAAGTTGTGTGTGTGTTTTTTTTTTAAAGAAGTGAGTCAAATTGTCTGTGACATCATTTTGCTATAGAGTGCGACTGTGGGTGGTTAGCTTTTGGGTGACAGAGGAAGCTGCTCCCTGGGAGATAAGGAGACATTTGAATGTACATGCCTAGCATATTCTGTATTTGATGCGGACTGTGGCAAGGCATTTACACAGAGCGATAAACATTTTTTTTTGCCTTCCAGAGAGAGTGAGACACACATGCTGTTTTGCAGGGATACATGAGACCCCGGATATAACCATGTTTTTGTGGCTTAAACTCTTGGCGTTTGGCTTGGCCCTTGTGGACGTGGATGTTTTTGGGGAAGGTAGGTACAATGCGTTACTCTTTTGTTTCTTTTGGAGCCACAGGTTCTTGAAAGCGGCACAACACAAAAGCATGACAAATTTTTGAAATATCTAATCATTTTATCTACAAATGTCAGCCTCTTTCTCATTGTCATGTGTTCTTAGGGAGCTTGGGTAATCAGAAACTTAGCAAATATAACTAAATAAAGAACATTGGCAGCCATCATGGTTCTCTGAAGGACATGGTCTTCGCTGTTAACAACGGAAACAGTTTCTGGACCATATGTTAACTTAGAACTGGGGAAAGTTTTCGGACTATTGGAAGTGTTCCTGAAAGAACAAATTAAGGTGCAGATGGTTTTCTGAGGTTAGCCATTTAAAAGCTACTGTTATGAGATAAAGCTCATGGATATAACCAGTGTAATTCATACGATGAAGCTCTCTTGTGTGAGAATAACTTAATAATCTGAAATTTTAACCAAAGTGGATTCTTTCCTGTCATGTCAGTTCTGTTTCAAACTGAATTTGCGGTCTTCAGCCATATGGTTTAGTCTACCTTGCATTAGTTTCTGTGGTGTTCTGAACTACGTAGTACTTGTGTTGTGAAGCTAGCTGGTTGGATGGCTCACTGAGTTAGGGATTTCTTTGCAGAGCCAGAGGTTGGGAATTTGGTTCCCCACAGTGCCTTCTGCATGTAGAGCCAGCTTGTGTGGCCTTGAGCAAACTGCAGAGTCCCAGGATGCCCCCATAAGAAGGAAATGGTAAACCGCTTCTGAGTCTTGTTGTGTACCTAGAAAACTCTGAAACGGGTTGTCATAAGACAGAATTGACCTGACAGCACATTAGATGATGATGATGATGATGATGATGATGATGATGATGATGATGATGATACTACTACTACTACTACTACTACTCAGGGAGTAGTCAAGACCAGTGGTTCTTAACGTGGGCGATAATGCCCCCCCAGGGGGCAGTTTCATTTTTCAGGGGGGCAGTAGAATGAAAAGGGGTGGTGTGGGGGTGCTGGAGCAGAAGGGGGGCAGTAGGGGGGCGCTGGAGAAAGCTAAACCTTTGAAGATGGCTGCAGCCTTTTTACAGTGTGCATGAATATATATTTTCCTCCAATCTTAATTTAGTTTCAGAGTTTTTGTCTTGAAATTTTTAGTTCCTGCATTGCGGTTTGTTTTTATGCCCTTTTTATATTTCTTTTTGCATCTTAAAATTAGTTTACAACTAAATCATTAAATGTTACTTTTTGGGAGCATTTCATTTTCTTGGAATTGAATTTTGTTTTCAGCGGTCATTGGATTTAAGTGTCTTAAATAAATAAATAAATAAATAAATAAATAGATAGATAGATAGATAGATAGATAAATAAATAAATAAATAAATAAATAAATAAATAAATAAATAAATAAGATATCATCACCGTGGGGAAGGGGGCGATCATAACTTCTTCAATGGCTCAAGGGGGCGTTTCTTTCAAAAAGGTTAAGAACCACTGGTCAAGACAACACTACTTTTGAACACATTTTGAAAGGATCTTTGGAAGAAATTCTGAAATATTCTTAAGTTTTTCCCTGTTTATGTGCAAACATTTAAACTGTTTAGGATTGCAGTTTTTGTGTCATTATTTTTGAACACTTCATACCAAGCAATAAAATTGTAGTTTAATGCTTTACAAGTAGACAGATTTTCTTAGGGCTGTTTATGCAATAATATCGCAGTGTTTTTTTCTGTCCTTTATAAATGACGTCTCTATTAATCCTTGAGCCACACCCTGATCTCAGAGCCTGTATGGAGTCCTTCAGGTGTCAAGCTGTACTCTTTCAAATATTGTATTTCTCTCATGTGAGCAGGCAAAATATTGTATGGTTTTGTTGCCTCGACAAGTTTTTGCTTACACGGTGTGAAGTATGAAATATGAACAGAACTGAGCTGCTACCTTGTTGCATGGACAAATAAAAACTAGAAATAGTTAGTACTTTTGTGTCATGTAGCTATAGTTCCCTTCTATAGTTTGCTTCTTCAAGGGCAGTTACATTAGTTTTGTGTGGAGTGTGATATTTTACTTGAATTGCAGAAACTGTGACCAGACAAAAAGTGTTCCTTCTCTTGCTTTGGAGTTAAGAAATCTTGCAGGGTTTGGAAGTTCCTCCTTGAAATGACTTTTCATTCTGAGACATGCTAAATCAGCAAGATTGAAGAATTCAGCAAAAAAAATTTTTACATTTCTAATCGAGTTACACACCTGAGATTACTGCACCTGTTGGTGGAGAGACATATTAACTCAGCATTGACAGACTGAACGGGAATTTGAGAGTCGCCAAAGTGTTGCAGATTTTGTGGAGATTTTAGTGGCAGAGTGTGGTGGTTTAGTGCTGAGTTTGTAAATAATGGATAAGAAAATAACAAGACGTGGAGGGGAAGACAGGCAGGCATGAAAACGTATTATTTGTTGTATCATACAAGATCTAGGGATAATGCAGGAGGGAAGGTAGTGCAAAAAAGAGAGGAGGTGCTACTTCCTCCATGCCTGGTTTTGAGGGTCATTAGAGCCAGGCCATGTGGGTAGAATGGCTAGGAAAGCTGCCTGTGATGCGGCACCAGCAACTTCCCTAGTTAGTCCTTCTTATTCCTAGTTTTTACTCCTCCAGTAAAACTCAGGGAGCATCCAAGCGGTAGGCGCCCAGTAAGGTGGAAGCTATTTTGGTAGCCCTATGCTCTGCCATCTTCAGCAAGATCACTTCACCGAGGGTCCAATCAGATGGCTGCAAAGCTTCATGCCTAATTGCACTGAAAAGGTTTGCTTTAATGGGTATGGTCTATCATAAATCAACTCTTCTATCTGCCAGGAAATCATTCTAGCCCAGCCTCCCCCCCCCCACTAATAGTAGCCCTACAGTTGGACCAAAAAGGTCCAGGTTGTGCATAAATCAAGGTTGGACTGGAGTACATTTCCCCATATGTCGTTGACTGCTGACAAATAGATTGCACTGGACTGTTCCACAAGCAGTCAGAATTGCTCTCTTTACCCTCATGCCATCTTGAGACTAGTGGCAGGAGTGGTACTGCAGGAGAGAAAATTAGCTGGGCTATGCCTCTTGCTTCCTTACTGGAGCAGATCACTTGCTACCTCTGTTGGCACTCTGTTCTAACAGGAAGCACTCTTAAAGGGAGAGGGGCTATGAGAGGAATGGAGGGAAGAGCATTCAGATTATTTTACAGCTGCTAATCTTCTACTACAAATTCTCCCTTGAGGTTGGTTGTCCCATGTGTTTCAAGGCATGCTTTTCAAGGCGGGCGGGGAGAGATGAAAATAAAATCAACGAAGAGAGGTCTGCTTGGCCGAGGGGAAATATATGGTTAGCAGAAAGAGTAAAAATCAAATTCCTGCTTACCAGTTTTTCCTTCAAATCATTTTCCCAGGTTACCGTTATGAGGGGAACATTGAATTGCATGTTTCCTTTTAAACATCTAATTCTACCCATGGTTTGCAGTCATTGGTAACATAAATTGAGTTCAGATCTCTTTGTGACATTTTAAGCCTGCTAAAAATCAAAAGTGTAGAAAGGGGAGGAATAAGTCACCTGTGAGCTTTAGAAAGGTCCGTGGCACATTCTAAAGTATTCTAAAATTTACAAGAAGCGTGGTGGTGTTTCTCTTGCCGTTCCTTTGGATTTCTTGGTTTTGAAATGTTAACATTGCCAACCATCTTTGGATCAGCACCCATTAAACACAAAATCTAAACATTTCTTTTAAAATTCCAAGTGGCAGACAAAGGCCAGCTTCTGAAAACGTATTTATTTATTTCTCACCTGTTAAGTATTGTGTGTGTGTCTGGGTATAGTACTACAATCAGAATAGCCATCAAAACCAGATGGCAGGTAACTGTTGCATAGGATATGAAAATAAGCAGATACTACAAAGCCTTAAAACAGAATTCTGCCTTACGCATTTCCTTTTTGTAACTGACTTTCTTCAGCTGACTGTTGTTCTCTTTTCTTTAGAAAGAGTAGACCAGTTTCTGTCTCTGCAGCTCACCTCTATTGTTGCATTATGCAGTGTCTAACAGAGAAGGCAAGGAAAGGGGTTGGAAGGGAGGCTATATGACAATAGATTTCTTTAAAAGGCAGGTTTTCATCTATTTGTCTGCATGAAGTAGATGTCCGGGGCATGTGCTTTCTTGACTAATTGTTGCTAGAGAAATCTGAAAGACTACTGAGGTTTTGTAGGCGTTCTAATGCTGGAACAACTCTGCATTATTTCAGAACAGGTTCTTTTAAAGATTATTTTACTTTGTCTTTATTGCCAAGCAGGTTAATTCCTTTTTCTGTTTAGTTCTGTGAAAAATATGATTAATCACATCTTTCGCCAGAAAGGCAGGCAGTTGGATGTAAAAGAAGCTTGCATTTAAAACTGTTGGTGGACTCCAGCCCCTATGGATATTTATTCACAGGCGTACCATTGTTTTAAGTGGGACTTCTATTGCTCAGAGACATCTCATCTCGCTCTTTCCCATGCCTACAATGGGACTCAAAGTGCTCTCTTCCTGGGATGGTTGAGGGTTAAAAACAATATACTGTAGTAAGGCAATATTGGTGGGTAATGTTGTAAAGTAGCATTTTGTCTATTAGTTTCATTTATTTACATACATACATACATACATACATACATACATACATACATACATACATACATACATACATACATACATACATACATAAGCTGTGTTTTGCCACAAAGTGGGTTCCAATACATAAATCTCCTGTCAGATCTCTCTCTCTCTCTCTCTCTCTCTCTCTCTCTCTCTCTCTCTCACACACACACACACACACACACACACACACACACACACACGTTCATTATTTGTTTGTTCCCCTCTTTGCTTGGGTGGGGAGGTGGTTTCTGTGGGTGTTTCCCCCCCTTTCCATTGTTTGCTCGTGTTTTTATGTGTATGGCCACTCAGAGTAGTGGATTTTCACTAAGTGAGATGATATAAACATGTATCAAATCAATCTGAAATCTCCCAAATTTCTTATAAAAGAGCAAAAACACAAGTATAAAAGAGAATATAAATTCTGCATTTGTGGAGACACCACCGCGCTGCCTATGCTTCCAAATCAACCCTTTGTTTGAACAGGGCTTCTGTCCCAACACAAAAGCCGAAGTAAAAATCTTTTATACATGGGATTAGGATAGAGGGGAGGGTCCATCTTTTTCATTTCCTCAGGCAACAAAACGTACTGGTCTGAATTTGCTTCTCACCCGCTGGGTGGGCGAGAATTTGGCTAGCTTGAAGTCAAGCTGAATTGGACATTTTCTTGAGCCTGTTCACAGGCAAACATAGACACAAACACAGGCCGTGTTCTTCTAGAGGTGTTGAGAATGCACCCTTTCTTTTGGGAATTATACTGAATCAAATTAAATATTCAAAAATGAACTTACTTTGGAGTGCAGGTATGTTTTAAAATTAAATTGTATTTCCTGTTGTGGGGACTCACAAAATGCAGCAGAGTTGCATTACTGCTGCAGAATACATGTTAATGTGATGTCTCAATAAAGGTCTGGGAAAACAGGAAAAATATTCCTCTGCTCACAGGTAGAAATGGTAGAGATAGCCACTGATGTAGTTTTTTTGTTTGCAAATATCTGCTGTACCAAGAAAGAATTTTCTTTTGGAAGAGGTCAAGCGGAGGCCCATTTGTTTCTTTATGCTTGAAGTCAAGATCGAAGAACACTCCAAGCCAGACTGGGGGGAGGGTCGCATTAAGAGAAGTAATTCAGTTACAAAGCACAGAAAAGGGAACTTGAACAGACTTTCCTTTCCCTCTCCTGTGTTACATGAGTTGCCTGCCTGAGAGTTATTGAGGCAGGTATAGATACCCAACTTTTGTGTGATGCTTTTTGTGTACAGAGCAAAACAGCATGTCAGAATAAGCCAAGGCCATTGGGACAATCACTTCGCTGCTCCGGTCAATGAGCAAAAACTTGTATCACACTGTGCCCCACAATCAAATAGCCACAAATACTGTCACTAGTAGCAATAGGAATTAAAATTTGGCAATTATTTCCAGTAGATTCCATTGCAAGAGTACCATTTTTAAAATTTACAGCACAGCAGACTATACTTTGAAGAAGGCAGTTCTTTTAGAATAGCACCAGCTATTTTCTTCTGCCTTTTCTATCCAGCAGCATTATTACTCATATATAAAACTTATCCTCATTCCTCTCTTTCAAAGGCCACTCAATGAACAGGAGGCACAAAAGGGACTCCCTCATTTCACCTCTGAGGAGCAGAAAGCAAAAAGGCCAAGCTTCAGTATCTGTCTGCAGAGTCAGCACGGATCTCCTGCCCATGACCTGCTTTGTCCCTGGGGTCTGGCTGTTTTCTGAATGGCCACATTGGGTGGAATATTCTGGGAGTTATAGTATAGTTTTTTTTTTTTAGAGCACTGTATTTTTAATTGTATTTTAATTATTTTATCTTTTTACTGTATTTAAATTGTTGTAAGACGCCCAGAGACCTTTGGGTAGTGTGGGCAGCATATAAGTTAAATAAATAAGTAAAATTAAAAAAGTATATTTACTAATTTCTGTAGCTTTGTTGTTTGATGAATGGGCTGAGCTGCATTCATCAAAGACATGCGCTGCAGACTTGTGCCCTGACATTTGTGCTGTTACAAAGAAAAAGAGGTGTGTGCTAAAATATTTTTTGAAAATAGCATTTAATAACCTAAAGGAAATTCCCTATGTTGCATGAAGAATCACTTTCTAGTTGGAGCATTTGTATTGATTCTTCCTTTTTTTATGTTCTGGGAGTCAGCCCTTTGTACTCATTCCATTCTGAATGCAAAGAAATCATCAGTTTTAGCAAATTTTGAAACAAAATTAACCTGGATTCGCACCAGCCAAATTCAGTCTGCTCCTGGCATGTGAAGAATTATTTATTTATTTATTTATTTATTTATTGGACTTATATACCGCCCCATAGCGCTACAAGCACTCTCCGGGCGGTTTACAATTTTAATTATAAAGGCTACACATTGCCCCCCCAGCAAGCTGGGTACTCATTTTACCGACCTCGGAAGGATGGAAGGCTGAGTCAACCTTGAGCCGGCTACCTGGGATTTGAACCCCACGTCGTGAGCACAGTTTTAGCTGCAGTACAGCGTTTTAACCACTGCGCCACGAGGCTCTTGTACATTGTACAGTGGTGCCTCGCATAGCGAGGTTAATCCGTTCCGGATTATATAGCGAAACATCGCTGAATGGGACAGAGAAAGCTATTGGAACGCATTAAACATCGTTTAATGCGTTCCAAAAGGCTCCTTTACTCACTTTCAGCGAGGTTTCCTATGGCCGGCAGCCATTTTCGCGCCCCTGTTAAGCGAGGGGAGGGCGCGAAAACGCTGCGTGCGGCCATTTTGGGGCTTCCGGCGGCCATTTTGTCCGCCAAACAGCTGATCGTCGGAGCTTCGTTTTGCGAAGATCGGTAAGCGAAACGCTTACCGATCTTCACAAAGCGAATTTCTCCCTATCTAAAGCTCGTTGAGCGATCGCATTAGCGATCCAAAAAAACGGATCGCTATGCGATTTCGTCGTTATACGGTGCGCTCGTTAAGCGAGGCACCACTGTATATGAATGCCGGGTTCTTTTTAAGGAGAAAGGTGGGATAAAAATATTTTAAATAAAAGAGCTTCTTCGGGGAGGGTCAGCAACCCTAATTCAAAGCCAGACTTTTAAGGATCAAATCAGTGGTTCTCAACGTTGGGTCCCCAGATGTTCTTGGACTAAAACTCCCAGAAGCCTTCACCACCTGCTGTGCTGGCCAGGGTTTCTGGGAACTGTAGTCCAAGAACTTCTGGGGACTCAAAGTCGGGAACCACTGGGTTAAGTGATCAAAGTCCCAAGCCTGGAGGGACGACTCTCTTCTTTTCAGTATTTCCTTTTACATGACTTTGCCCATCCTGAAAATGAAGAAATGTGCAAATTTGGTAATTTCCTATACGTAAACTGAACTTGAAATTCTGACCCATAGCTCCTTCCTGCATTTGCTGTCCCTGATGTGTAGCTCAGTGGTCTTTCAGTCACTGTTTCTTTTAAGTAAAGAAACTATCTCAAAAACACAACTTCTCTCTCTCTCTCTCTTTCATGGTTAGCAATGCCAGGGTCACATGTTTCTCTGTACATGCAGTGGTGCAGAACTCTGAAATAGCACAGTCTTCTAAAAATACTTAAACTTGGTACAATTATGAAGGGTACTTGCGCTGCATCTAGGGTTGTTGTTGTTGTTGTTGTTTTAAAAAAAGCTTTACGGGAGGGCAGTATTCAGTCCTATTTAGTTTTCCTGAATATCATGTATATTTCCATGTCCTTTAAAATCATTTTGTTTATTAACTTTAAAGCCTCCCCCACAAAAACTAGAGAGAAAAGTCTGTCATAAGATTCAACTGGTAAAGCACAGCTGGAGAACAAATTTCTAGTGTGAAGTGCCGTCTGCTGAGTTCCAACTGCATATATCAATAAAACAGGACCCTTGCAAACAGGTCACGCTTGCTGGTCTTTCAAGAACTGCTAAACCATTTATCTATTTTCAGGCATTTTTTCTACCCTTTGAAATAGAAGCCATTTGTGACCATGGATATCAGGAATTTTAAAACTAGCTGTGAGTGTTTCAGTGCAGTCCACAATGTACATAATGTGACACAGAAAAAGGAGCTATTTTCTAGCTTTTCTTTTTATACTTCCCCTTTCACTGCTCTAGGGTGGCCATTATTCCCTCTATGTCAACATGTCCTCAGTTGGTAGGCTGGCTCGGTTTCCATTTTGTAGATTTAAAGACTTCTCATCTGTTCGCTTCTCTTTCACAACCCCACAATTCAATACAAAAAGTTATTAGCGTTCGCCATGTCTTTCATAATGCATAGTAGGTAAGAATCCGTTTGTTTCATAAAAAGGAAGACACTGTAGAGCAGTTTTATATAAAATCGCCTTTGAAATATTCTTGACTCGACAAATGACAGGGGGTCAAATTCAGACTATCCACAGAGTAAGTGGTAGCAGAGAAGCCATCCAAGGCACATTCTGTGTTATCTGTGGCAACTAACATTCATTAAATGAACTAGCAATACCATACAGCACATGCTATTAAGAAGATGTATGTTGGAAACACAACTTTCCAGTACCAATGAAGGCTTTTATGAACAGAGATATTAATAAAGCTGCTTTAGGCTAGAATCACGGCTAGGATTGACTTTATGTGGGCATGTTTAATTTAGGAGAAGGTGAATGAATAGCTATGGTCAAAGAAATTCAGCAGAGAACATGTCATGACACTCTTTGTTTGGATGCTGCCAAATTTAGAACATCACTAGACTGGATGCCAGTGTGGTATGTAGAATGAATGTTTAAAAGGAAAAGACACCTCACACAAATTTTGTCCCATTCTATATTGGACAAAGAAGCCTGATTTTGTACTGTGGTTGGTCATGTGGGAGGTGGCATGGCTTTGTTTGCAGGTCTCCTGTCTCAGGCAGGAAGCAATGAAAGATTTTTATGGTCTCCAGGGATAACACTGTAAGCGGAGGGCCCGATATTTGAACCCGTACAATATAAAGAGCATAGTGGGAAGAAAATATGTCTTTCTTGGCAGCATATGCCACAAACCTACATACTTTCAGCAGAGAATAATGGATAATGTGTACTCTGGGTTGTAGACAGTGGAATACAGTATAGGTAGATAATTTTTTAAGGATGTGAAAATCTCTCTGTTTCAATTTTGTTGAATTTCTCCAGATCTGATCTGCATTGTTTCCCATACATTTTTTGTACTGAGACTCCATGTTTTCTTCCCTTCCTCAAATTTATGTGCATTTTTAACATTTTCCCCATTGTATGTACAGTATTTATATGTGCATTTTAGCTAATTTACAGAATGTATGTTTGAGCATTTTTCCACTTATGCATATTTTAACCCTTCAGGTTAAAATTCACACATTATTTTCGGCAGCCTTTATTTCTCACAAATGACCTGTAACCCACCCACATGTGTGAATTTGTAAGACAAGATCTCTCCCCTACCCCCTCAACAAGTCCTGAGAGGTGTGAAAATGCTCCTCTGTTCTTAGTTTCTTGCTTAGGTAGCTGTGGGTAATTCAATTCTGATAGATCCAAATACCACTGGGCACAGAAGCAGCAGTGAGAGAACATAGGAGGGTTAAAAATGGAAAATGGAGTACTCAGGACCTCTCGTGGAACTGGATTGATGTGGACAGATGTGTTTGATTGTATACATTCATGCATGCATGGATGGATGGATGGATGGATGGATGGATGGATGGATGGATGGATGGATGGATGGATGGATGGATGGATGGGCAGTTCCTATATGTGAAAATAGATGGTTATGTAAATGTAGGTACCTTGAATTACAGACAATGGGATATAGGTAGATAATTTTAGGGATGTGAATATATATGTGTTTCAGTTTTGGTGAATTTCTCCAAATCTCATCTTCATTGTTTCCATACATTTTTTTTACTGTGATACTCCATGTTTTCTTCCCATCCCCAAATTTATGTCCATAAACCCATGAGCATGGGTGTGTGTCTATATGAGAATGTGTGTGGTTCAATCTGTATCTTTACTTTGGCTCTGCCTACATTGGTTTCTGACCTCACGCCCCAAAAAAAGGTTACTCACAGGGGAATGTGGTTGTTGGGCCAACAAACTTTCCATATCCTGCTTTATACCTTCCACATGTGTGTGTTTGTTCTTCATGTTTAGTACGACACCAAAAGATTTGTAATGTATCTTCAATTTCTCTTAGCTTTATTACAGTATTTTTCGCTCCATAAGACGCACCTCTCCATAAGACGCACTTCAATTTTAGTGGAAGAAAACAGGAAAAATATTCTGGCAATTTCGCCCGCTGGGCCCGTGGGCGTGGAGGTGGGGGGAGCCTCGGGGGGAGCCTGAGGCTTAGATAAAATTTTATTTTATTTTTTTCATTAATTTTATAAATGTATGTATGCATGCGTGTGCTTGTGTGTGTGTTTGTTTGTTTTTGTGTGTGTGTGTGTGTGTGTGTGTGTGTGTGTGTGTGTGTGTGTATTGGCCTGTTTCTTGTACAGGACTTGAGTTGCCAAATTCTGGACAGCTCATTCCAGGGATTCCCATGCAAGGAAGATGCCATTTTGCACAGGATTGTAATAATTCTGTATGCATTGCTGACTTGTTTCTGTAATGTATTATATTACTGGATGTATTGTATTAACAACTCTCCTCATATCCAAATGGAGAGCATCAGGTTAGAAAAGGCAATCACAATGTGTTGTTATGGCGCAGCTCACACGCACACAACTCTTACACATGCTGTAATTCATACCACAGCAATGTTCAAATAGTGAACAAAATTAAACACACTACAGTACTGTTTTTCAACAATAAAAAACAAATCTACATCAGATGAACAATAGCATTCCATTTAATATTTTTCCATTTGCTTGTTCTCTCACTTTCTCTCCTCTTCATGAGTTGCAGATCAATAAAATGCTGATTGTTGATCTGCTTGAATGCTACATTCACTTGCAGGGACACACAGAGGTCTTGGGACTGGTTGGAAATCTTCCACCAAGCACTGAAGGTCAGATGCGACAGGCAAGCCTTCAAAAAATATTCTTAAAGAATATTTCAAAATCCTAATAGTGAGACCAGTTCTAGGGGGTGAAGCAGGGGTTTACTTTTCCAGTCATCAGTTGCCAATGCCTAGGCCATAAGCTCCATTCTCAAACCTCCCCCTCTCTCTTTCTCACACACACACACATGCACACACTTTATTCCTTTTACACCATAGAAGACACTACTATAAATCTCCTTTGCCCATCCTACATTGACCTAGGAGCAACATCAGATACAGAACTCACATTAGCCCTTTCGACCATGATCTAAGGGTTTAGGGTTCCTCTTCTCCAAACTTCACCATGTCACTGCTTTTCCTGTTAGATTTGTAACACTGCTTGAAAGCCTCAGAAGGGTCCTGGAAGCTGGCGATTTCGCCCCCGCTGGCCCTGCGGGGAGTGGGGGGAGCTCCAAAGGGTCCTGGAAGGCACTCTCCACTCCCCTCACCATCCCCCTGCTGAGCCCCGGTGGAGCACTTTTACAGTCTTCGCTCCATAAGACGCACAGACTCCCCCCACTTTTGGGGGTAAAAAGTGCATCTTATAGGGTGAAAAATACGGTAATTTTCTTTCTTTGCTCTCTGCCTGTTGTTCTGCATACTTTATGCAGTGAACCAGAAATTCTTGGACTTTACCAGATAAATGCTGCAGAAATGCAAGCAGGTGAAGACCTTTCTCTTTAGACAGACTTTCCCTGGGTGACTTGCTGTGAGTGGGGGTTTAATGGGTTGTTGTGCCTTGCTGATTTGAATGTGTTTTGGTGCTGCTAATGTGTTGCGTTTCTTTTTTTAGGGGTATGGTATTTGTTCGATCCTTATTAGTATTTGTATGCTCACTGTTGTTAGCTTTAATACTATCTTTTAATTATGTAAATCAGCTTGAGTCCTTTTAAAGAGGAAGGTGGGGTAAAAATATTTTAAATTAATAAATAAGATACATAGCCTGGAGTAACCCCCATAGGAAACAATGGAGTTTACATCTAAATCAACACATACAAGATTGCAGACAGCTTAGTTGGTTTCTAAAGCACCATAACATTTTTAAACTCTTAAGCTCCCCCACTCACCCTGTGTGAAGTCCTGTACCCTGTACGTTTTTAACCTTGACGGACATCTGCTTCAACATAGGTGTGGTCATTCTTTGTGGATATCCCAGCTACAGAATCCTTCCAGAGTTCTCAGTTTGTTTGAGCTGACTGAGCACCATGAAATGAGAAGTATCTGCTGCCCCAAAGTCATCGCACAGTGAGGTATGTCAGAACCTAAGCATACCAGAGAGCTTGTCCATCATGCACATAAACAGGGCAATCTGGGCTGCACAGTAAATAGATCTGCTTACTCCACATTAAAATAAATATGTCAGTGTTCAAACAGAAATGATCTCCCAGTCAAAGTGGCTTACAAAGCAACTTTCTTTTAAACAGGCACCCCAAATTTAAAAAAAAAATGGACAGGAAATCCTTTAGCATTAATACACCAGACGAACAAGGTAGTATTGCTCTCATTCTCCCATTCCTGAAAAGGCCTGGGGCCTTTTACCCAATACACCAGAAGTGGGCATACACTGGATGTCTGGAGGGGCCACACACACTTATGCCTGCACCTGCCCCCATATATCCTGCTCCAATTTCTTTCCTTCTAAAGCTGAAAAATCCTCTTGTCTCTTCTAAAGGACACATTTAAGAACTTTTCTTTACTTCTCCTGGCTATATGAAGGTCCAGGAGTGCCACAGGTTCCCAAAACAGCATATTTATATATATAGAAGGTGGCCAGACCCTGGAAGTGCAGAATTTTATGGACTTGCACAAATAGGGGAGATTGAGCATATTAATATACTGTACAGTATTTTGCTTCCTGCTGGCTTAGAATTAAATGAGAAATAATAAGGTGGCAGGTGGTAGCCTGAAATTAGAGATATCTCAAGTATTTCAAACCATCTTGGTCTAAATTTAGCTTATGAGCCTTGTCTTATAGCTTGTGGCATGAACTTTGGATCAATAGTCAATTGCAGCCTTATATTCAGGCATTTGGTCCATATTTAGCTTATAACTCTTGCTCTTCTCAAGAGTCCATGGACATATCAGAAGCCTTGTTTCCTTAGTTCTGTATTCCTGTACTGTGCTCAGATTTGTCCAAAACCAAAACAGAAGCATTAGCTAACTATCTTCAATGACCTAGGGCTGTGTGTTTCCCATTTCATGAGATGTATTAACCTGAGACCCGGGTGTGGTGCTTGTGATGGTCCCTGATATAACTCTTGCAAAGTAATGTATGTAGGTGCTTATGAAACAAGAAGGTCAGGAGTCCCAGTGATGATGCTCTACTTCCTGCTCCACTCCACATAGCATGAATTGCTCAAGAGCTCACCAATCACCTATGTGATGGGGGCTGTTCTCCTACTTCCTGTGAGGGCAAAAGCATGCTTGGTTAGGATGTGGGAAGATGGCTCTTTTCTTTGGCTACCCCATACAGATTATCTCAGGATGGTCATTTGGTCCCCTTTCTTTTGATCTTTAGAGATTTATTGAAGAGATGCTTGTTTTGGGAGGCTTTTGATCTGCAGGGCTGAATTATTTTAATTGAGTTTTGATGGGATGGCTTGTGAGATATAATTTCTGCTGCATGAATGTTGCATTACTGTTGTCATTTGAAGATATTTTTAATTGGGGATTCCTGCCAGCCAAGGAGAGATGAAATCTGATCTGCAAATGCATGCCGTTCTATCAGCAAGAGATGATTGTTGGATAAGCCCTATATCTGTAATTTCAGTATAAGAAGTATCCTGCAGTTGAAATGGGAGAGTGGGTTAGAAAATAAATCAAATGAAACAGAACACCTAAGAAATGGCCATACATGTGCCTGACTTCATGATAGGCTGTGGCTGGCAAGTTAAAAGGAGGATTTGCCCAAGAATTAGTGCCACTTTATCTGATATAAAACAAATGAAAACAAACAATTTTTTTTTTACAAAACTGTATATTTCACATAATGAAAACTGTATTCAGGTTAACTGAAATGGCAACCCTCACTCATTAAGGATTTTCATTTCAGGAAAGTAGCACAGCATGTGAGCTTGAGGTGTAAGAGGGGGCACAAAGATAGAGGGGGCTAATGAAAATACGCTGTTCTAATAAAAGAAACGATGAAATGGTTTGTGAAACTGTTTTGGATATTCAGGTAAACCAGCCGCACATTCTAATAAGTAGTCCTGGCTTCATGAATTTTCATGAAATCGGTTCCATGTATAGTTTTCAAGGCAGGAAAGATGGCAGTTTTATGGAGTAATGAAAAATGGGTCAGCCATCCATTTTGAGTGCAGCACAGGAAATATCAAATCCATTGAAACTTCACATTAGAATTCAGGAAATTCATTTACATCCATGCAGCCAGTGGAGCTACAAGAGTCAGGAGATCTTTATTCTTAAACAACAAAGAAAAGAAGTACAAATGCTGAAGCTCCATTTGTCTTCTTTCCATGATTAATGGTCAACTTCATGATATTTTGGTAGTGATTCAGTATCTATCCCTTCTGCTAGTGAGGCAAGACACAGTTGTGCTTGGGAGTAACTTTGTTATCTACATCCCTATAGATCTAATAAAGGTGTATATATTTTATGGTAAACCTCTTTTAGTGGCAGAGTAGATTAAGTGTGCTAGGAACGCACGTTTACGCACATATTCTAAGGCCAGTTGGCCCAAACCTAATGGGATCCCTCCTGACCATTACTTACAAAGATTTCATGGAAAAGTGAATAGTGTGCGCTTAAACACCACAGATAAACTCCCACTGCAATTTTCCTGAGCATATTATCTTCACAAGTGAATGACAACCATTGTTAAAAGTACCTTGAGTATTCATAAAGTGTCTACCAGGGAGGCACATTTCTACCCGATTTTCAGCTTGAGTGGAGTGGATTCCCCCAACATTTGTTAGACTGCAACTCACCTCTCCTGGTGGCAGTGCCGGCTAAAATTGATGGAAGTTGCTGTCCTAAAACATCTGGAATGCCACAAGTTGGCCATTCCTGAGTTGGAGCTCCATCACGTGGGCAATCATAGTCATGGAAAAGGCCAGTTTTACATCTGACTCTAGACACACAACTTCACTGTAAGTCAGGAGTCCAGTTGCTGTTTAATGGTTACATCTAAGAGAGAAATGCCTGGTGAAATCCCTCGTGTCATGAACTTTTGGACTTTAAATTTTGGACTTTTAAGTTCTTCACACTGATACAAACCTGATGAAGTTGTGTTTTAATCCACAAAAGCTTGTGTATTGTATGATGATTTTTAGTGCCCTATAAAGGTATTTTTGCATTTGCATTTTATTTTGTTTGGACCAACTTTATTTCAGGTAATGAAATATTATAGGTATTGCCACACACATGATCTGAGAACAGAGTACTGGGGCCTTCTAGACTATCATTACTACCTCCCAGAAAATTTAAACATGAAAAAACTGCAAAAGGATGGGTTATGGGTATTTGTTTTCACTTTGACTTTTTGAAGAAGCCGTCTATCAAATCACTACCAACTTAATGAGTGTCCTGTTTCAAATCTTAGCTTTTGAAATTCTGGCATACTGGTGGTGCCCTGCATAACGAGCGATTCGTTTAACGACGAATCCGCATAGCGATGAGGTTTTTGCGATTACAAAAGTGATCGCATAACGATGTTTTCAATGGCTTCGCCTACTGATTATCGCATAACGATGGTTTAAAAACAGCTGATCGGTGGTTCCAAAATGGCCACTGAAAAAAAATGGCCACCCGCAGTGTTTTCACGCCCTTTCTTCGCTTACCGGGCAGCGAAAATGGCAGCCGCATGGAGGATTTCCGCAGAGTGGTGAGTTTTCTGCCCATAGGAATGCACTGAAGGGGTTTCAATGCGTTCCTATGGGCTTTTTTGCCCCGCATAGCGACAAATCCGTATAGCGATTTTTTTGGATTATCGTCGCTATGCAGGGCACCACTGTAATGATTAGTTGATTAATCATCTGACCTTTAAACTACTAATTTTTCAATGAATTAAATGTATAAAGTATGAAAATGTTACTTTTAGTAGTATCAAAAGAAATATAAGATATATTACAGGCTGCTTACTGCTTGTTAGGACAAAGGACCACCTTTGCTGTTTTTCCAATTCTATATTACTTTTCCAAGTTCTTTTGGTCACATACCAGTATTAAAATAATCTGAAAGTGAAAAGCTGTTCCTTAACTCAGTGGTCCCCAACCTTGGGCCTCCAGATGTTCTTGGACTTCAACTCCCAGAAATCCTGGCCAGCAGAGGTGGTGATGAAGGCTTCTGGGAGCTGTAGTTCAAGAACATCTGGAGGCCCAAGGTTGGGGACCACTGCCTTAACTCACAGTTTCACTGCTTTCAATGTACTTACTTATTTATTAATTTTTACTCTGCCTTTCACTCAATATGGCTCACAAAAGTTTTAAAATATCACTAAAGTGTGCAAATATTATGAATGACACAATTAAAAACAATGAAACATATTCATTATTAAATGGTAATGGCAATTAATTAAATTATCAGTTAAAGAATAATAGTAGATTTAAAAAGCAAAACAATTAAAACATATTTATTATTAAATGGTTATGAATGTTTCATTGCTTTTTTTATTGTGTAGTTCTGGATTATCCTATTTTGAAGTAAGTGAAGTAATGCACATTTTCTATCTGAACAGGGGCTTGTATGTGTGTGTTTTAGGGCTATCAAGCCCAGAGCCTGAAATTCCTTAACTATGACATTATATACAGCTCAGTCTATTTTGGATCTAATATATATCAATTTTATTTTAAACTGTTTCAGTGGACTTAGAAGAGCTGATGAGGAAGTTTGATAGAGTGATAGATTTGTCACTTACTCCAGGCTTCACCCATATATATTCCTTTAAAAAAAACACACCTCAAGACTGTTTTGCAATCAGCATTTCGGAAATCTTCCAGGAGCAAGAAAGTATAATGGCACCTGTTTAATGGGATGACTCATTGGCTTCCAGCTTGATGTGTTCTTATTCAAGATGGTGGAATGGTAACTAACAGCTAATGGTGATGAAAGGAAAAGTCCAGCAATGAAAAAGAGCTTTAAAATGCTTGCCTGTGAGGGCACTAGTAGCCATATCTGTTAATAAAATCATAGGGTGATCATATCTAACTGTAAGCATCAAGTGACTTTGATTTACAAGGATATAACTTTTATCTCATGGTGTTGGCAAGAAAAATGGTGAAACGATCTGAATGGTTAGTTATCATTGCCAGGTGGTTCAACAGTGGCCTGTTTCTACTTAAACATGAAATGGCAAAAATTAATTATTTAATCAAGCATGCAGATTTGAGACTGGAAAACCTATTATACGAAGGGAAATTCAAGATGGAAGAGAATCGTGGTGTACAGCTTTCTTGGAGTTTGATCTGTAGGTGGGAAAAATGATTCTCATGATTAAATGGTCTTCCATGTAGAAAATTTCACACCCAATATTCACACTTCTCTCATCCAGCCAGAAGGTCAGACAGTAATTCCTTTTCCTATATGTGGAACAGATTTTAAAAATAAAGAACAATTCATTTTATGTTTATGTTGCTTTGGATGTAAACCAGCCAGAGTAGTGTCCAACAAGTATGAAAGTGTAATAAATAAATAAATTAATAATAAATAAAAGTCCATGGGAAGCTGCTCCACATGCTTATGTTATGTGCAGATCAGAAAGATTCCTAAGGAAGGGTCTATTGCAATCTTAGGAACAAATATGTGTCATGTTACACTGTCAAAGAACTGAAGTTATTGGGTTGCCTTAAAAAGTGTAAGTTAATTAATTAATTAAATGGATTAATTAATTAAATGTAATATATAGTTTGACCCCAGGGTGGATTCAGATATGCATCTGTTACGCATTGTTAAGGGTTTTGCTGTAAATAGCACACACACAGTTCAAATATAATCAAGTAATGGCCAGTTAACTGAATAGCATTAACACTGTACTGAAGCACTGGTGGCTGTTTTTCATTGGTATACAACTATACTAGCTCTTGGAAAAGTTAATTTTTTGGGGGCTACAATTCACTGGACATACTGGCAGGGAGATATAGCTGGGGGGAAAAGTAACCGTCTCCAGATGTTTCGAAGCTCTGTGCTGCAATTTTAATCCAAAATTACTGTCTCCTCTCTCTTTAAGTAGTGCTTTGTGACAGTGCCGTGCAAATGAAAAACTCACTTATTTGACATGGTTGGGAGATCTATAAAGTCACTCTTCAGGTGTTTCGCGGCATCTGCATTTCTAAAGCTTGTTTCTTCGAAAAGTGCTTTGAATACATAGTTTCAAAATGCTTGGTGTCAAACTAATATCTTGTCTAGGCCCCCCTGAATTTATTTGATCTCCAAACTCAGCTTCTTTAATCAGTTCACCCCGCCGCCCCCCTGAAATGTATTGTTATATCTGACAATTAAAACACTAGTAATTGAGAGATGCTGTCTCTGGTGTCTACAAGGTATATGTGTGTGTGTGTGTGTGTGTGTGTGTGTGTGTGTGTGTGAGAGAGAGAGAGAGAGAGAGAGAGAGAGAGAGAGAGAGAGGTGGGGAGAGACAGAGGGAGAGAAAGTGCTAGTTAGTTCATGGATATTATGCTAATGTCAGACAAATAGACCTATGATGTGTTTGTAGGTAGGGCCACTTTATGTCTCTGATACAGTCATATAAGAAGACAGTAGGTTGCAGATCTGAAGACTTTCTGGAGTTTCTGAGTAGTAGTAACTGCTTTTATTTTTCCAAAACAAACTGGCAGTACTGCTCCTTATTCTAGAAGTGGACAAATGTCCGGATTGTAAATGATGTGGTGTTGGACTACATCCACCCTAATCCTTTACCAGCATAGCTAGTGGTGAGAAATAATGGGAACTGCATTCCACCACCATCAGCAGGGTGGCAGGTCTTCTGTCCTTTACATAAATCATCAAACCCATGCAAAAGAGCCAAGAGTTTCAAGATAGCGCTGCATAGGCCTGTTATTACGAGTGACAGTAATTCTGCACACGGAATGTGTGCAGTGCTTTATAAAGTTCGAGCACTTCACACACTGCATCTTATTGTAATTCTTACAACAACCTTATTGGGCGAAATCAGTGTTATTGTTCATTTGTTTCTTTACAATATTTATACTTTTCTTTTTCCTTCAGAGGACCCAAGCCAGTTTATGGCATTAAAATGAACAATATAAAAAAAAGGAAGAAGGGGGGAACACAGTAGCCCCCTTATTAGGCAGCCAATTACTGAGAAAAATGCTTGCCTGAAGATAAAGGTTTTGCCTGCCTATAGAAGGCTAGCAAAAACGGCACCAGCCTGGAAGTCTATGGCTGAGACTAAGAGAAAGAGAGAGAAAAAAAGCTCACCCAAGGCTACCTAGTGATATAAACAAACTTCTAACTGAGGACTTCCTCGATGGTGTCTTACTTTCGCCATCAACACCATGGGCCAAATCCCTTTACTTAATTGTGCTGGCCTAGCACAAAATGGCATCACTTTTCGAGGCACATATACGTACCCAAGTGAAGAAATTCCTGTAAACATTCTCAGTTGTATAGTGAGTTGTATGATTCGTTGTGCAACTGATAATGTCTACTGTGGTTGCTTAACATGGGGCAATCTGCCCCCAAATATTATGCCATTTGTGTAACTATGCAGTTATAATTTTGGCTCATATCTTGTAAATCCGTGTCTAATTCATATGTTTGTGATGGAATGGCCTCCCATGGAATATGTGGGAAAGGACAAATCATACACATTTAATTTATATACATTTCTTTTTATCCCTGGGGAGAATGATAGTGAAGAAATTCTTCTTCTACCAGTGTGCGGTCCTTAGGCTCCTCTGTTTTTATGGGAGTGGTAGTATTCAGTCATGTGAGCCTCACCTCTACCCTGAAGCAGAATGGTTGAGGCAGAAGTCTGTTTGTGAGAACTAGGTCTGTGTGATGTCCCAAAGCTGTCTGGGCCTAATCTTTCTGAACTAGATTTGTTTTATGGTATAAACTAGTGTGCTGCAATCTAGTTAGATGTATTACAACTTCCATCTTGGCTGAAATTTTATGAATTTCAGCTCAGTAGACCTAGGAGCTGTCCATGTGGGACAGCTAGCATAAAATCCTCCTGGTTATTAACATTTCCTTTCCTTTTCCTTGTGATTTTATATATTTATCTAATTTATTTAAAATAACTTTACCCATCCTTTCCCTTAAAAAAGAGCCAAGGTGGCTTACATAATTAAAAACACATTATTAGAAGGTAAAACAGTACATTATTCAAATATTTTAAAAAAAATTAATAGCATTATATTCAAAATGTTTGGTAAAAGCATTACTAGAAGCAGACTTAAAAGCAACAAAATATAATCCATCCCATTTATTGTCTCCTAGACAGTCAGTCACTAAGGAAAAGCTTGCTTGAATAGAAAGGTCTTCACCTTTCTGTTACTGTTTTGGACTTTAAGGGCAATGTTTCATTTATGTACTTTACCTTCAATGTGATCATTCAAAAGAAACTAGTGATTCTATGCCAAATCCTGGAAACCGCTTCTTCCCCTTTTTGATTGTATGGCTAAGGCTGAGTGCAACTGCATGGTTGATAGATGTGAATGCACTACATGCAGTGAAGGTGTAACCTACTGTAATACTTTTCACATGGCAATTCAGCTTTAGCAAGGATATGTAAGAGGGGCAACAGCAGCCACAAGCTCCTCAGTGTCATGTGGTTTCTGCTTAAATGGTGCTATGGTATACCAGAGGCAGATCTCGGGGTCAACCCCGTGGGACTTCTGAGTAGCAGGCACTGTGGTATCACCTGCCATCCCTGTTTATCTTCCCTTCCCTCTCTGAGTTTAGCTTAAATCCACATAGTAGCTATGTGCATTACTTTACATTTTCTTATATTGAAACACGTTTGCTATTTTGCCGCCCATTTTCCCAGTTTGGAGAGATCCTTCCGGAGCGCTTCACAATCCCTTCTGGTCTTCACCACCTGGAAAAGTTTTGTGTCATCTGCAAACTTGGCCACCTCGCTGCTTATCCCTGACTCCAGGTCACTGATGAACAGGTTGAAAAGCACCGGTCTCAGGACATATCCCTGGGGCACACCGCTCTTCACTTCTCTCCATTGTGAAAACTGCCCATTGACACCTACTCTTGGTTCTCAACCAATTCTCAGTCCATGGATTCCCTCAGTATATTGTTGCAAAACTATCCCTGTTGTAAATGTTTGGGAATGGTTTGGTTCTGAATGGCAAATTAAGACCCATTAGCTTTATGTAAGATTTGCTCCTGGTGGAAACAAAAAAATTAATAGAACTTCATTACCCTGCTTTGTTTAAAATCTTGTGGGAAGGGGGCTGGTGATGGGACTGTCATGATGAGTATCTGCTCTTTCAAATTTACCACTATACCACTGAAACCATGAGAGGTTCAAGAGACATAAAAGGAGGAACACTTTTACCCAGAGTGTACAGATTTGCCGCAGCCAGATCGAGGTGTGCAATTCAAATTGTTATTTTTATTTTTTTAGGGACTTCAACTCTAAGACTTCTCCATTTTGGGAGCTCCACGTGACATAACCATATTTATTTATTTATTTATTTATTTAATATCCCGCCTATCTGGTTGGTTAAGACCACTCTAGGCGGCTACCTATAAATACCTAAATGTGGCTCACCTTAAAAAAAAAAAAAAAAAAAAAAAAAAGGAAGCTAGCTCATGAAGTTAGACCATGAGGCCTTTCTCCAAGTAAGCCACATTTCAGGTGTCTATAGGTATGGCTCTGTCAGGTGGCACTCCCAGACTGGAGAATACTGAGAGCTGAAATCCAAAAGATCTGAATGACACATGCTTATGCAATAATAGCAATACATTTGGATGGCAGACAGATAGAGGATGAAGCTGTGAGTGGCCACTAGCCATCATGGCTACATATTACCTAGAACAATGGTCCCCAACCCTGGGCCTCCAGATGTTCTTGAACTACAACTCCCAGAAGCCTTCACCACCACCTCTGCTGGCCAAGATTTCTGGGAGTTGAAGTCCAAGAACATCTGGAGGCCCAAGGTTGGGGACCACTGACCTAGGATATAACAGACAGTATACTGTACCTCCAAATTTCAGTTGGTTGAAGGAATGGTGTTACTGTATTCCTTCCCTTTTGAGGTTTTCCCACTGACATCCTGTTGGCCACCAGACAGTGTTTAGTCTAATCCAGCATGGCTGTCATTTTCCTGAATTCTTCAAAAGAGTTGGAAAATTTCCTTTTAAAATTACAAACACCAGAAGCTCTCAGACTGCAAGACCAGTGGGGATCAGAAATATAGTTTTCTTAAACTCTGTTTTTAATAGCCTAAAACAGTTCTTTGCCATCGCTTGAGTTTTCTGTAGATTTGAGAATAACCAAAGCCACCCCTTGTTTTTTTGCTTTAACTTCCTCCCCACTTTTTTTTACCTGAAGATTTCTGTCAAAATATTGGTACTTATGTTAGTTTAAAAAAAAAAACACCTCTATGTATCTCATTATAGATACTTGTTCTCAGTTTGTACACTGCACACTGCCCATCAAATCCTATACACTCCATTGAAGTGAATTGGCAGAAGTTAAAAAAATCTCTCTAGACAGAGTCGTGCAATTTGGCATACAACAGACAATGCCTGTGGAGATTTCTTAACTTACAACAATTTGCCTTTGAAAGTGATGCTATTTGCATAATTATGCAACCAGATTTCAGCCACTATTTCACAACAGTACATACTCCCCATTTGGGAAATGCAGTACTGTATGTGGAAGCAACATTCCTTATTACAGTCTGAAGTATTGGTGCAGCGTTGTCTACGTTGGCTTGGGCATGTCGTGAGAATGGCTGACGATTGGATTCCAAAAGATCTCCTGTATGGAGAATTAGTGCAGGGAAAGCGCCCCAGAGGGAGATCACAGCTGCAAAACAAGGATATCTGCAAGCGGGATCTGAAGGGCTTAGGAATGGACCTCAACAGATGACCTTGACATCTGAGCGTTCAGCCTGGAGGCAGGCGGTGAGAATGGTCTCTCCCAGTTTGAAGAGACCCTTATCCAGCAGGCCGAGGCAAAGAGGCAGTCCCGAAACCAGCAAAATCAGGGAGATGGACAGGGGACAGATTGTATTTGTCTTCAACGTGGAAGAGACTGTCACTCTTGAATTGGCCTTCTCAGCCACACTAGATGCTGTTCCAAGACCTCCATTCAGAGCATGTTACTATAGTCTCTTGAGACTGAAGGATGCCTACAAAATTGGTGCAGTATTTCAATTCACCTATCTTAATGTAGAATCAATTTATGATTTGTGAGTTTTTTAAGGGGATCTTCTCATGGGAATAGGTAAGTTGGTTTGCCCAGAAGCGTAACTTGACATGCAGCTGCTGGCTACATTTCAACAGGGTAGGCTCTGTGAACAGGAGATAAAGTTGACTTAGCCACATCCGGTAGCACTCATTTGTTCAAGCCATCACTTTTGTATCAGGAAATAAAACCAAATGTAAGTGCTAAGAGCTGCATATGCGTATATACTGCTAGTGTGGTTGTTAAATGCACACCACCACTCATTTCTTCAGCCCTGTTCTTGGCTGAAATAAATTATTTCTCGCGTCTTACCACTTTCTTTTCCAAAAATATATCCCTTTTTGTTTTTCCAATAAAACATTATCTTTTCTTAACACGAGTATTTGTTTATAGATACAATAAGCTGTGTGTGTGGTCTCCAGCCTAAATGATTACAAAAAGCATCTGTAGGTTAAATATTATTTTTATTTAAAATGCATTTTTTAAACCTCACCTTTAAATACATCTGAACTATGAAGCTTCCCAGGAAGATACAGTATTTGCAAATGCTGTTACCCCTGAAGAATTGCACTGCATTTTGTGAGCTGGTGCTTAAGGATTTTTCAGAAGAGGGCAGCTGATAAATTATAGATGAACAGCAGTGCTTGTGGAAAGTGAGGCTGGGGAGTTGAAGAGCAGACACTTTAACATTTCTTTAACCGAACTGGAGCTCGGAGTGATGCTTGTTGGGTTTCCTCATAAACCTAATCTACCAAAGGGGAAGGGAACCTTTGCCTGTCTAGATGGTTTGGACACTGTATTCCAGAAACCTCAGCCAGTAGGCCTAGCAGGAACACAAGGACATAGAAACGGCCTTAATCGAGGTTGACAGTTTAGCCCTGTATTGTCAACTCTGACTGACTGCAGTTTCCCAGGGTTTCAGAAAGGATTCTTTCCTGCCAATGCCAGGAGGGTCTGAAGACTGAAGATGAGACCTACTGCATGCAGAGTATGAGGTCCACCAATCCAGCACAGGTTGTCTCTGATAGTGCCTCTTCCAACTACTAACCAGTTCAGTGCCAACCTTGCTTAGTTTCTGACATCAGATGAAATCAGGTAGATTCAAGCAGGTGCATTGTTCAAATGGTAAGGGAATTCAAGAGCTGTAGACCAAGATATCAGCGGCGGTGGGGGGAGCCAAATGTTTCCTACCTCTGACCTGTCTCATCAGCACCCAGAAATGGCAGTGATCGGACTCCTTTGTCAGTATTTTTTTCCCTTTTCTCAGTGTTTCACTTTCATTCGGCCAAATCCCACTGGATTTCGAGGTTATCAGCTGAAACTGATGGGATTTATATTACTAGTGAGTAGCCAGTTCCATTTATTTTAATGGGCTAAGTAGTTCAGTTGAGAATAATATAGGATTTTACACATTAAAAAGAAACACAATTATGGCATGATCTAACAAATACTTGGAAGGCCTATTGCTTTTAAGCAAGCAAGCAAACCACTTGCTTAACTCTCCCATAGAAATAAAGGGAAATTAGTAAAGAACCAGGCTGTGCTGTGTTTATCTTTTACTGGTGGAGATAAAAAGAATAAGGTGACCACTGTTTAACTCTTTGGATATATTAGTTGATATCTTAAATATATAACACATGCTCAGTTCTACTCCTATTCCTTTATTTTATTTGCCTTCATAATGGATTCAATTTGAAATTCCTCAAGTCAGATGAATATTTTCATGTGGGTAGGAATAAGTTTGTGGGGAATGTAACAGTATATAGTGGTGCCTCGCTAGATGATGATAATCCGTTCCACTGAAATCACTGTTTAGCGAAATCATCATCTAGCAAAAAGCATTTCCCCATTGGAATGCATTGAAACCTGTTTAATGTGTTCCAATGGGGAAGAATCGTCGTCTAGCGAAGATTGGCCATAGGAAAGCTGCTTTGCGAACTGCCGATCAGCTGTTTAAATAGCTGTCTTGCGAAGCTTAGGTCCCGAAAACACCCGGTTTGCGAGTGTGGAGGGAGCTGTCAAAATCGTCGTCTAGCGAAAATTGGTTTGTGAAGCAGGGACCAAACATTGTCCAGCGAAATTCCCCTGTAGGAATCACTGTTTTGTGAATCGCTATAGCGATCGCAAAAAGTCAATGTCTAGTGAAAAAACTGTCATGCGGGGTAACTGTCTAGCGAGGCACCACTGTATTCCTGTTTCTGCAGAAAGAATGTTTTTTAGAGTTAATAATGGCAAATGCAGGGACAAGCCGGAGTGTATGTCACATGTTATTCTGGTAATGCTACTTCTTCCAGTACCCCTGCATAGAGAAGAGGGTGCAAACCTATGTACCGTATTTTTCGCTCCATAAGACGCACCTTTCCATAAAATGCACCAATTTTTTAGGAGAAGAAAACAGGAAAATATAATCTGTTTTCTTCGCTCCATAAGACGCACAGACTTTCCACCCCCCCTGTTTTGTGAGGGAAAAGTGTGTCTTATGGTGCGAAAAATACGGTAAGTCTTACTGCAGTGCTTTCTGTTTTGTTCTACTTTGTTTTCATGTGCACACAAGAAGTAGAGTATATCAAATAACATTGGTTTGATGCATAACTTTGGCATATGCAGCATTCTTATTTCCACATCTGAGGACAACTGGTTACACAAATTGTTGTGTATTACAGTGGTAGGCCAGGGCTTGCATTTTGATGTCTTGCATTTGGTTGATAGACACAGGTGTTAGAATCCCATTGAGACAATGTAATGCCAACAAATATGGATACTTGTACAGAATCTCTAGGTCTCTCCTCATACTCCTTTCAGTATGACTTCTAGGAGAGTTTGCTTATCAAGCCATGAGATTCCCCCCTCCCTGATTCTTGGTGAAAAATACTTTTAATAGGATCTTGTATAGAGACAGTGGCACCTACATCACAATAACAGTGAAAAGCATAATCATACACACGCACACATGCACATCTAGACATTTATTTTACCAACTTTACTATAGGGATAATATTGGAAGAATATGTTTTGCAACTTCTTCCTGGCTCTCTCATCATCTGGAAGTGTGGGAGAAGAATAGCACCAGCGCAACATCCCAATGCCAAAGTAATGTAAGAATTCATCCATGGCATGGAAAGATGCATTCATATTCCAGGGAAACCACCCTCTAATGATTTGGGTGGCTTTTTGGTCCCCAGGTACAAGAAGCTCTTTGGAATTCTGAGGTAATGAGAGTCAAAGGGGGAAAATGTTTGGAAACCCTAAAATGCTGAAATAGCAGGGGAGATGCCTTGTTCATGAATCTCAAGAAACAACAGGAAGTTTGAAAATCTGAATGATTTGAATCTGTAGACCCATAGCTCTATAAACACCAGTATTTTCATCCATGAGAAAAAGAGAGAAAGCGGGGAAACAGATTAATGCATCAGAACACAGATCCAAAGGCCTTTGTAACAGCTTGATATCATTTTAACTGCTTTGGCTGTGACCCACTGTACAGAATTCACTTAAAATCCTGTGCGATCCTCTGAATTACAGCAGAGAGACTAAACATCCCAGAGTCCATAGGATGGGACCATGACCGTTATAGGCGTATCAGATTGATAAAGTGTGCAGTGGGAACAGCAATCTTGTATTCATCAGATGCCTATTATGACAGACATTCTTTGATAGAGACCTTTCCTTTGACACCAAAAGTGCCCACCTCACAAATACACTTATTTGTGGCAGCTTCTTTACATTCTATAAGCCCACAAAACCAAGCACCCCCCAGATATTATTCTGGCCAGCTCGGTGATTGATAGCCTTCCCTGCTCCCATATTAATGCAGTCAAAGGCACACAGGAAAAGCAACTATTTATTTGTTTGTTTGTTTGTTTACTGCCCATCTGGCAGCCAGGGCCACTCTATCCAATTGTTTCCTAAGAAAGCTCCTGCAGGCCACCCATCCTCTACATGTGTGACTTTAAATTTAGAGAATGAACATATTTATTCCTTCCGTATTCCCCTAAATTCCCTTAGGAAGTTCCTCTATTGAAGTTGAGCTGTTGCACCAAACTGTGACAAAAATAGGCAGGCTGATTAAGATGACAAATTGCAAAGGGGCTAATATCTCCTTTTTTGCTGTTTAAGTTTACCTGTTTCAGGTTTCCAGACATTGGCAACTGCTGTAATGCTGCAGCTTTAACTCGGCACAGATGTTCCTCTGCTGTTTCATGGCAGAATTGTCTTGAGATTTGTTCCTGCCAAGTTTGCTGGTGGTATTTACACACACTTTTCTGCCAAGCGTTTATCTTTGTGGCTGCAAACCAAGTTTGTTTTGTTGATAAAACAAAATAACACTGATGTCCTCTTGTAACAGTTTGCTCTCCCTCTCTCCCTCTCTCTGGTAATAACTGAAATGCCACTGTACACCTCAGAAATACCTTGTTGTCAAGGTCAGGGAAAGATGTTTACAGGTCTGTTGAATTCCCTGGCTCATGAACCTCACTGCTGTCTTTGAGAACAGTAAAAAGAGTTGGAGGGTAACTGGAGCATGTAATCACATGTTCTTGAAGCTATTGCCCGAAGGCTTTCTCTGTGGCCTGAAGTAGAGGCATTCAGAAGCCCATAGGAGACTTTCAAGCCTCGACTCCTTTCACAGGTTCTGCATCTAAGATTTTCTCTTCAACTCTCTCTTTTTTTCCTTTGCTATTCAAGCCCAGTTAGAAAAATGAATAAAATGTGACATATTTATATATATTAAAAAAGATGTAATGTTCTGGTTTTTTTTTAATTGTTGCATTGATATGTGTTGGGTGTAAATGATGGAACAAAGATATAATGTGTTTATTTATAGAACATGTTATGCCTGTAGACATTTGAGTGCATCTCTCTCCCTTCTCTGTGTGCATGTCCCATAATCCATGCTTTCATTTTTAAGAAGCTAGAAAGTAGTACACAAGTGCTCACATTTTCCACTGAAATCAGCAGAAAGTACAAATGCTTTACAATATCTGGATTGGACCCATTTTATGATATCAATATATTCATAGCAAGATGGCAGCAAAATGTTATGCAGCATGCTTCACAATATAGTTTTAGTTATAAATACGTGGTCTCATGATAATTATATATCACAAATGTACTGTGTCCTACTGTTTAAAGCACACAGTATACTGGGCATCTTTTCTCATACTCCATGGTTCCGATGTTAAAATTATAAGCTGCAACTAGAGGAGGTCCATATAGATAATTTGGGATTTTGTAAGCCAGCTCCTCCATAAGTGCCATTGATTTAATGGACCTACTATAATTCTGATATACTGCAGTAAACAACAGCATATTAGAACCAAATCAAGGTATAAAAGATCTAGAGATAGTGAGAAGTTTTTATCTTATTTATCAAACTAACCAAAATTAGAAAAAAATCCAGTTCCCATGTACAGTATTTGTGAAATGATTCTAGAAAAGAAAGTCACTTTTAAAAAAAAACTCTACAAAATCAGATAAAACATTGTTAAAGCACTTTGCTTGTCTACACAGAAGGAATTCTCATTGGATTATATGGGGTTTGTTCTTAGGTAATAATGTTTAGGATTGCAGCCCCAGACAGCAACCTGAATTGTCTGGGAAACTTGTAAATATGGGATTTTTCAAGCTCTGCCTATTTATAATAAATACAGCCATAGCTGGAAAGTTCTTAGATATACAGTAATATAGACCTCCTTAAATCAAAATAAATTGTTTGATGTCTACTATTTACATAATAACACTAACAAAATATCTGAAGTATATCAATGTGACGTTTGCCCCTCGTGGCCCCTGTTTGTCTTCCAAACACAGAGCACACGAAAGCAAACCAACCACTTTTTCACATGCTGCCACAAGTTGATCACTAAATCAACATACTATACTTTACTTAGGAAAGATGAAGGTCCATTCAGTTTTCACGTTTTCTTAAAACTGGTTTGTTAATTACAGATGCTTCTTTAATAATTCATAAGTATTTACAGTGAACCCTTGACTTACAGACGGCTTGACTTACAGACTTTTTGAGTTAGAGACTTCTCTGGCCGCAAAATTTAGGTTTCACTTGCAGACTGAGATTTGACTTACAGACCAGAAAAAAACCAAAATGGAACAAAAATGGCCTGTTATGGGATTAATTGGTTTTCAATGCACTGTAGGTCAATGGAGACTTGACTTACAGACTTTTTGACTTGAGAACCGCCTTCCAATACGGATTAAGTTCTCAAGTCAAGACCCCACTGTATTTGAAGTTCATCAAGCATCATCTTCTATTTAAATCTCACAGGTTACTATTCACTCCTCAGACTGATCACACCGCAGATCTCCCGACTCTCTCTCTCTCTCTCTCTCTCTCTCTCTCTCTCTCTCTCTCTCTCTCTCTCTCTAACTCTGACTGAACTCTACTTCTCCTCTCAGGCTCTGCCTTTTTAACATCTCTGGTGGCCCCACCTCTCAACCACATCAGCATAGAAAATGAATAATGCATAACCTATTCAGTATTATAAGGGCAAAAGCCACAATCAGAAATTTGAAGAAAGGAAAAAAAACTGTTATTTGTCAGGTCATAAGCGATATAAACATACACAGTTTCATTGTATTCTTCTGTGACCAAATTCCCTGTTTAAGCATTATTTATAAGAACAGTGTTCTGCATGATTTCTGGAGAGGAGAGGTGTGTTCCTGGTTGTAGACTGTGATGCTCTGCAATTTGATGTGGATGTCCACACCAGAGAAATTGTCCTGTGAACCTCTGTTGATATCTGTTTCTCAGGATGTGCCATTTGGATTTTGTCAATACCAACTTCAATAATTTCCCTGGCAGAATTCCTGCCCAACTACAGATACTTTCATATACCTGCATTTCGCTCAACTGGAGCAGGGACCAGGCCTCCTTACTGTTGTTGATGTGCAAAAATGAAAGCTGCCATGGTGCTCTCTGAATGTTGTAGTTCTTTGGGAGGTACCCTCTATAAAGCCTAAAGGAAGACTACAATTCCCAGAAAGCACTATGACACTCCTTTTTGTACATGAACAACAGGAAGAATAGCTAACAATATGAATTAACCAACATTCACAAGTTTCTTCATGTTCAGGAGTGACAGTATTTGGGGTTTTAGAAAGCTGAGTAGAAAGTAAGATTGACAATTTTACAATCCCTAATCCTCCAGCCAATCAGAAAGATTTTGAGGTTACATGGGGAGGGGTTCTGGACTCTGAGTGGAATACCCTACTTTCCTGTCTTACTGAGAGAAGCCATTCCATGAGTTAATTTGATTGCACCCAAATAACAGATTACTTCCCAAAGAAAAGATTTCACAACCAGGACCAGTTTGCTGTGTAGGTTGTGAGAATGAAATGTTTTCCCTTTCTCTCAGACTTTTCTATTTAGTATCTTTATATCTTACATCTTTATTTCTTTGAATGAGCAGGTGCTAGATTTCTATCAGCAACAATGGTTCGGTACTTTCTTCAGAAATCTGGGTCGTGACAGATGAATAAGAATAGCAGTGTGGTTTAGCAAGTGCCATTTCTTGGTGACACGATGGCTGAGACTCAAGAAAAAGAGATGACAAGTACTGCTGAAAGTTCCATTGACCTAGCACAAGAAATGACACAATCTCAAGTGACAGTTATTTGGAAAACAAGGTTTTTGTGTAATGATATCTTCACTGAGATTTAAAGACGTCCATGATAGTTGATAGTTGAGAACATAGCAGCGCCCTCCCAAAACTGCAACAGGTAGTGGAGTCCCATTGTAAACTCCAGTGCTATACACTGCTCTCACAGAGCAATGATCTGATTTTTTTTCCATTCAGAAAGAGTTGTCCCATGTTTTCCTTATCTTCCCCTTTAAAAATCTTTGCACTGCCCAAAGTTACAGTGACCCTCACCGAGTCAAGGATGATCCTTCAGCAGCCCATGGACCATCCCTAGCACACAAAGCATTTCACTTGATCCAAGTGGCCACAGCAGGTTTTAAGGTATGTGAAAAGTATCTTGATCACACTTCACAAACACAGGAAAGTAAACTTTTTTAAAGGTGGTTTCTGTGAGTGTGAATCAGTGTGTGTACAGTGGTGCCTCGCTAGACGATTGGCTCATGGAATGAAAAACCCGCAAGACGATTGGTTTTTGTGATCACTATAGTGCCTCACCAGACTTTTTTTCTATGACCGTGCTTTGCAAGACTTTCTTTTTAGACTGATGCTTCTCAAGACTTTATTGTTTTACACCGATGCTTCACTAGACTTTTTTTAAAGACCGATGCATAGGGAACCTCGCAAGACGATTTTTTCACAAGACAACGATTTTCGTGGAATGAATTAAAATCGTCTTGCAAGGCACCACTGTATATTAGTGTGTACATGAGTGTGTGTGTGAGAGAGAGAGAGGGAAAGAGAGAGTTACTTTAATACTAATTCAAAATATAATTATTATCTATATCATTTTTGCTCAGTTTTTCTTGGAATTCAAGGCAATGTCTGTTGTTTTCTTCCTCAGCTTATTCAGGGACTAGATTAAGTAATAGTGACTGGTTCTAAAATAGCCATTGAGCTTTGTGGCTGAGCAGAGGTTTAAATGAATTTCTCCTCAGCGCAGTCTGGTTAGTGTTGACTCTAGGTCTTGGTTGTGGCATTCTGTGCTCCTATACTCTGACCCTGAATCACCTATCAGCCTAGCCTTTTAACACTTACTTTCAACATTCTTCTTTAGTTTTTATATGAAACGACTATGCCAAGTTGTAGGTACAGCCTAATAAACAAGCAAACATTATAAGTGTACTGCCTTTATTATACCACAAGACCAATTCTGTATAAAAGGGGTCAGGAGTATGCTTCGAGCCTACAGAATCCTAACAATGCCATAGATCAGTCTGATGTTTCTGTTCTTCATCAGAGAGCCCAGTGTGAACTTTAGCTAGAGCTGGCTTTATTTTGACATGGTGAATTCTACATACTGTACATTCTTAGGAATCACCATTGAGGAGCAAGAGAAGGGCAAAGGACATAACAATAAATCAGAGGTATGGAACCTTTGACTGTCCCACAAGATTTGGCTTAAAATTCCCACAGTCCTCCACCACTGGCGAAGATGGATAGGCCTGGTTGGAGTTGCCCACCTAAACACCCAAAGGTCTAAAGGTTCCTCATTCCTGAAATAAACATTTCTTAACTGTACAGTGGTGCCTCGCTTAACGACGATAATCCATTCCAGGAAAATCACTGTTAAGCGAAAACATCGTAAAGCGAAATTAAAAACCCCATTGAAAGATATTGAAACCCGTTCAATGCGTTCCAGTGGGGTAAAAACTCACCATCCAGCAAAGATCCTCCATACGGCGGCCATTTTCGCTGTCTGTAGAATGAGGAATCCATTCCTAAACACAGCAGGGAGCCATTTTAAGCACCCGGTGGCCATTTTGAAACCGCCAATTGGCTGTTAAAAAAACATCATTTTGCGAAGAATCGGTTCCCGAAGCAGGGAACCAATCATTGCAAAGCGAAAAACCCTATTTAGACCATCGTTTTGCTATCGCAATTGCGATCACAAAAAGATCATTGTACAGTGATTTTGTCGTAATGCGGGGCAATTGTTAAACGAGGCACCACTGTACATGCATTAATTAGAAATGAAAGTGTGTAATTTTAATAAGCTGTTAGTAGATGCCTGTTAGAGTAGACTTGCAAGTATTCCTGCAGTCACCAATTTGGTGTCCTGCCCCCTCCCACAATTTCCAGTTTTGCTTATGTGTTTGTACACTTAGAAAATGATACATGGAGACTTTTAGCCAATAGCCAAGCTAAAAGTAGCTGATGTAAAAAGACTACCATCTGTAGGAAAGTTCTTTGTGCAAACCTTACTATAACGAATGTGACCCAGGCAAGAACTTTTGTGAAGCTTCCATTCATTGCAATATAGCTTGTTGAAGGTCATTACAAGTGGTCAGGTAAGATAATTTGATTGCACAGACATTTTAATTATATTTTCACATATCAATTCTTGGAAATTAAGTATCTTCATCTTTTAAGTACTGTCATGTATCTTATACATCTAAATATCATAGAGTTCAGAGCATGAGCAAACCGATTAAATGTGTCCTCCAGACTCCATTGTCCTTCACCCAAAAGTGGCACCCTAACATTTCATGTTAAGCCCTGACTTTGCATCACTTTAGATAATTTCTTTTTTTTTTCAGCTTGTAGAACGCAATAGATAAATCATACTGCCTGTACAACACAATAGATAAATCAAGAATGTTGACAAGTCACAAATATTGGAGGAGAATTGGTTCAGAATGTCTTGGTTACCTGGTGAGGATAGGTTTATCTATGAATGCTTTTTTTTCTCTCCTGAATCATGGCTGTGAGAAAAAGAAAAATGATATAATGGGGGAAGTGATGCCATTAGAATGAAATCTACCTATATCTATGCATAGGACAGAGATTATAAATGATCTGCCATTAAGGTGAGATAATTCTTTAACTGCTGAAAGCCTTTGGATTCTCAGTAGAATTTTTTTTCTTATCTCGTATGATTTATAAATGAGCCTGTTATGTTTTGCATCACATGATTTCAGTACTGTATGGAGATCCATTCAAATGTTGCTTCTCAAATGTTGAAGTCTCCATGCACACTCCGGCCTGTCCATTGTAAGGGCAGGCCATTTGCTAGTTCATAATAAAGTTGGGTTCATATTCAAATGTAATCTCTGAAATTATTTTGATCTCATATGGATCAAAACTAGACTTCCACTTCACTATATTTCCTGTGGTTTATATCCTGCAGTTTTAACTTCCATCAGCTGTGAAAATTTATTTTGAAGCAGACCTCTTTGAAGTCAGCAGCCACTAACTTTTAATTCATTTGTGTCTGGCATTAAGTAAAGCATAGAAAAACTCTTCTTTTTTCCCCATCATCAGTATTGTTCATGAATCAGCCACGAGCCTTTCATGAAGAAGTCAATTTCTTTCATTTTCCTTAGAAACAGTGGGAATGGAAAAGTTAAACAGGCCATAAAGGGCAATTCCAGGCATCAGGTTCTCATGATAACAATAAAAATCTTCATGGCCGGCTCGCTTGCTGTTGATCATTCATGACAACTGTGTTTTGTTTTGGTCAGTGGCACTCATAAGGAAGCTAGGGTTGGCCAACACTTCCCATTGGACATAGGCATATACTCCATGTTTGGCATACCTTATTTGCTGTACTTGTGCATTTGTCTCTATAGATGTTGCAAATAGCTGAGTTGCTGAGTTTTTACAGTTCTTTTATCTTCTTGGTTTCTGGGCAGAAAAAAATAGAACAGGTTTTCCTTGAATCCTGGTCGCTGTGTTAATTTTGTTACATTTGTTTGCTGCTTCTCTACAGTACACCAGTATCATCCAGAAGTTGCATGACAGAGTTACTTCCCAAGGAACAAGGTTTCTATCCATTGCTCTGTGAAACATCATCCTGTAATTGCTGCATAGCCAGATACCACTTTGCGATGGAGCACGCATGGTGCACCTTGTTAGACATTTTAATCAAGACACTTCGAGCTTACTAGCAGTACCTTTCCCTATTCTAATGTATTTAGGTTTGTTATATGCATTATTATTATTATTATTATTATTATTATTATTATTATTATTATTATTATTATTATTATTATTATTATTATTATTATTATTATTATTATTATTATCATTATCATCATCATCATCATCATCATCATCATCATCATCATCATCATGTGAATACTTCCTACTAAAATAACAACTGTGTTCTGTAGTGGCTAGAGTGCTGGACTAGCCTTTGGGCCTCTCTCAAGTCTGACTTACCTCACCAGCTTGTTGTGTTGATCAGCAGGGAAGAGGAAGAACTAGGCATTCAGGATTGAGCTGATTGTAACTAGGAACTAGTAAAGAATAACAATATACAAAAATAATATTCCCATCATAAACATAGCATACAGGATGTAGACATGTCCCCCCCCCCCCCAATACTGAGCATATTCTTGCATGAGTAGTACCAGCTTCATATGTTGAATGGTTAAGGACTCCCTTGTTGAACTCTTAAGAGGTTTAAACTAAGGCAGATTCAACATGCTCACGTGGGCCACATTTATCTGGGATCAGCGTGGTACTTTACTGTTGCCTTTTGTACAAGTAAGCGGCAATCCAGCATAATTGTGAATGCACATTTTAAGAAAAAAGTTTGTATCAGGAAGCTTGACATCTGCATTGGAGAAGTTGTGGTTTAGTGCTCCGAGAGGGGGCCGAGACCTCGAGCATGCTGATGCTATGGCAACCAAGTTTCACCACTTAGAAGAACTTACATTCTAAACCGCAATATGCTGCACACACCCTCTTCCTTTAAAAAAAAAACCCTGATGGGTTCAGAAAAAGAAAAAAGCCACTGACGTACGCAAAGTGAAACCATAGACGTGTAGTGGTGCGACTATGAGCTGCTAATGACTTGGTTTACCTGTCCAAGTTTGTCAACCTCAGATTGTGAGGAAACTCACAATGGGGCAAGGTGTTGCAACTGGCATGTATATTTTCACTTCCCTGACCTGTGTCGCTCAACAAATAAATACTTACGGTGTGACCCTCAAAGCCACATACAGGCTGCAATACATGTACAGTAGGCCAAAACTAGCTGTGCTGCCTCTTCAGGGTTGTCCAGCACCTGACCGGCCGCTGAACTGTATTTGGCTTTGTGTGTTAAAAGCTATCCAGGCCTTGATGGCCGTCTGTCTTTTTTTTCATTGACACATTAGCATCGTGCAGGTGCCAGAGTTACCAAGTCAGCAACATCCTATTCCCTGAGATTTGGGGATCAGTATCTGAGACTCACAGAAGGAAACCCAAAGTTTAAGTCTCTTATATATACAATTTTCAATATATATACCCTGTTTCCCCCAAAATAAGACAGGGTCTTATATTAATTTTTGCCCCCAAAACACATTAGGGCTTATTTTCAGGGGATGTTCTATTTTTTTCATGTACAACCATCTACATTTATTCAAATACAGTCATGTCATATTCTGGTTGCTACACAATGCTGCACAATGGTGGAGGGTGGGGTTTCACTTAACTAGGGCTTATTTTGGGGGAAGGGCTTATATTACTAGCATCCTGAAAAATCCTACTACAGCTTATTTTCAGGTTAGGTCTTATTTTTGGGGGAAACAGGTAATCATTATTGCTTGTGTATCAAATGCTAACATCTTGAACTATTAATGTATTCTCGTTTTTTAATTTTTAAAGACTTCCAGGTTATTTACTATAACCCTCAAGAATGACTTATCCATCTTGAGGGTTACAGTAAATACTTCTAAAGGCCTGGTGTAATGTTCCAAAAGTTCTTAGACTATGCATTGGCTCTGTTGTATATGGTATAGATATACCAGCCTGACTTGCTGGAATATGGCTCTTACACAGTCCAACTCCTTGACAGGAAATGACTAAACATTATGCTAAAGACAAGAAACACCTACACTAGTAACATCGGAAAACTTCAGGTTAGGTCAAATCTCATCGGAATCTCAGTGGTTTAGGGATGTGGCTGTGGAACCAGAGACTGGGAGTTTGATTCTCCACTGTGCCTCCTTGGCAGGGGCTGGACTTGATGATTTATATGGTCCCTTCTCTGCAGTTCTAAGATTATTACAGATGATGACGATTTATTTTTGCTTGATTTGGTATACTGGTTTTCTCTGGCTTCTTCCAGCAGTCTGTGATATGGCTAAACTACACACAGTGTTAAAATATGTAGCGTTACATTTAAGATCCTTTTCTCTATTTTAACCTGGAGTACATGTGGATACGTCTGATTTGTGTCAGAACTAACACGGTTTCCCAGCTGGTTTTAATTTCAAAATCCCTTTCCACTCTGCAGGGGACTTTATAAAAAGAAGGATCTTCATTGGTAGCAGTCAGTGACTGGTATATTGACCTACTTGTGCATATTTAAGGAAGTAGCCATGGGCAAACAAGATGCTAAGGGAAATTTATATTTCCTGCAGTTTAGCCCCCTTTTCATCCCACAATAAGATTTCCTCAGAAATATGTTCCTTTGCAATTAGCCTTGCAAATTAATCCTGATCACAGAACAAAACACATTGTAATGCAAGATGCATAGATAAGGTAAACCATGTGGTATCTTTTTGTGGTGCGTGTCTTCTAAATATAGGCTGAGTATTTGTCTAGTTTGACCCCAAGACGCAAAGCTGGTATAACCAAAGTGTCCCACAAAGAAGTATTTGCAGAACAGCTTATGCATCCATTTGTTTCCATTCCCCCTCTTCTTAAAAGGTCTGAGGGCATCCTTATATATCTGTGACCTTTAGAACTACAACTCCATTTCCTCCCATTTCTTGCAGCACTGCTCATTGCTGAGACTTTTTCTCTCCTCATAACCGCAATATCCATCAAATCTGCAACAGCTTGTGCAGCACCAACATCGCGAGCATCTTTTGAAAAATAAAAATAACATGAAAGAAAACACTGTACAGAAGGCTTCATGCGAAAATCATATAGGGGCTTTGTTGTTGTTGTTTAGTCGTTAAATCGTGTCTGACTCTTCGTGACCCCATGGACCAGAGCACGCCAGGCCCTCCTGTCTTCCACTGCCTCCCAGAGTTTGGTCAAATTCATGTTGGTAGCTTCGATGACACTGTTCAGCCATCTCGTCCTCTGTCGTCCCCTTCTCCTCTTGCCGTCACACTTTCCCAACATCAGGGTCTTTTCCAGGGAGTCTTCTCTTCTCATGAGATGGCCAAAGTATTGGAGCCTCAGCTTCAGGAACTGTCCTTCCAGTGAGCACTCAGAGTTGATTTCCTTCAAAATGGATAGGTTTGTTCTCTTTGCAGTCCAGGGGACTCTCAAGAGTCTCCTCCATCACCACAGTTCAAAAGCATCAATTCTTCGGCGATCAGCCTTCTTTATGGTCCAGCTTTCACTTCCCCACATTGCTACTGGATATAGGGGCTTACTTGGGAGCAAGTCAGCTATTTAGTGGCTAAAATCTCATAATGTCCCAACTAGAGTACACCCGTTGAACCAATGGTAGAAGGATCAGCCTGTCTGCTGAGAGGTGACTCACCAAATCCTCACTGATTCAGTGCATCTACTGTAGTTGTGGCTTACTGCTGAATTTCAGCCAGTGTATCTTCCATCCAAATGGTGGTGGAGCTAGCTCACTGTATATCTTGAACCCACATATTTTTCGGGTTGGAGGGCAGGGAGACAAGCATATGTGATGTAAAATGCACATTTGTCTTCTTTGATTTCTGCTGCTGTTCCTTGCTTTACATCTAGTTCTGCATTCCAGATACAGTATATTAGAGCAAACGGACAGACTGATACACATGCACAGATAAAATTCTGTTCCAATTTCTTTTCAAAATAAAATATATGGATTTGTACAATTTTGCATTTTAATCTCACTGTAGCACCGTTATGACTGCAATACAAGGGCATTCGTTTTTGCTCCCATAGCGCTAAAGACACTTACTTAGAAATAAGTTATTTTTGTTGTACAAAGATGATAGCATATTTTTAAAAATATGATTTTGGGAAGAGGGCAGCAGTGTTCATGAGGTCTGAAAAAAAACCAATAAAATGTTTTGTGGCACCTTAATGGCTAACAAGTTGCATTTGGAAAAATCATTTATATCCTACTTCACGAGATGCACCTGATGGTGGGCTGCATAAATCTATGAGAGTTTATGCTGAATAAAACCTGTTAATTTTTTTTCTGTGCCGGAACAAAATCATTATCTGTAATTATTTGCATGTCCTCCCAGGCATTTCTTGGTGGGGCACTAAACAGAGTGGCAGATGAGAACTCAGGAGACCTGAGTTCAAACCCTTGCTCAGTCTCGGGAAACTCACTGATAGGATTGGTGAAAGCACTCCTGAAATGCATCATGTACTAAGAAAGGCTGAGCTTATTAACAGAACACCTGCTTGTCTGAGCTGCAACATATACTGTCTAGAGAGAGTTATCAAAGGAGGAAATGAAAGAGAGAAGCAATGGACAGGTTATGTTGCATTCAAATGAGGATGCTTCTTCTGCTTCCAATCCCATCACTTCTCTCAAGTCTAACTCAGAGAAGTCTGAGAGAACAGGGGCACCTCCCTTATGAGGAAAGGCTACAATGTGTGGGGCTCTTTAGTCTATAGAAAAGGCGTCTGAGGGGGGACATGACTGAGAGGTATAAAACTATGCAGGGGATGGACAAAGTGGGAAGCTCTTTTCTTTCTCACGCAATACTACCAAATCTGCAACGACAAACCAAACATATTTCTGGTGAACACATCACTCAGAATTAGCATCCACTCTGGCTTCCAAAGATGACAAAATGGCTTTGCCAAACTGCATGGCGAGTTCACCTCGGGGTGAAACATACAATTGAAATATCCTAAAGTAAAGGAAGTGGACAGGCACTCAAACTGAAAACTTAAGCTTTCAAAGAAAGAAATCAGGAACTCCACCAGCAACTAAACTGACCGGGAGGGGGGGGACCTTTGGGGGGGTCTCTTCTGTAGAAAAGACACCAAATGCACCAGGCAATCAGTGCCACAGTGCAATTCAAAGTTGACAAGTGTATGCTGTAGTAAATGCACTGGTTTACACACACACAATATCTTACTGCTTGCACAGAATATGTGGGAAGTGGAAGATTCACCAACCTACATGTCACAAAGATAGGGAATCCCATAATATAGCTGAGGAGAAAATAAGCTTCTGGCAGAAACAGCAATTTGCTTACATTTTCAGTGGCCAGAGTTTTGTTAGCACAGCCACTCAAACTGAGTGTTGGGAGAGTGAGAATAGACAAAAGAAAATATTTCTTTACCCAACGTGTTGTTAGACTGTGGAACTCCTTGCCACAGGATGTGGTGATGGCATTTGGCCTTGATGCCTTTAAAAGGGGATTGGACAGATTCCTGGAGGAAAAGTCCATCTCCAGGCTTAAAAGGAAGGTACCTCAAAATGCCAGATGCAGGGGAGAAGTGTCAGGAGACAGCTATCTAGTTGTCTCATGTCCTCCCAGAGGCATCTGATGGGGCCACTGTGAGATACACGAAGCTGGACTAGATAGGCCCTTGGCCCAATCCGGCAGGGCTCTTCTTATGTTCTTATGAATGTTACAGTTCTTTTCATAGACAGAGGGCTAGATGTGATTTGCCACCCTTAGCAAAATGGCAGTGTTTGCACTTCCAGTATTTGCTGGCATCTAAAGATGGTCCTTCAGCACAAAAATGCCTCAAATTCTTCCTCAGTCTTGGAAATGTTCAGTGCAGGAACCTCATAATATCTGTGTGCAAATGTTTATTCACAGATAATAAATACAGCATATAGGCTTTCAGGAATAAATGGAACAAAGAATTGGATCGCCCCATCTTGCCTAAGCAACAGAAGGTGGTTTAGTTTCCATACCTGCAGTATGCATGGATATTAAGCCACAAGTTATTCCGGGGGAAAAAATCAAGTATAGAATGTACTGAAGACCACAATGCCCTTTAAGTATATGTTTGAGTAATGAATCTAATGGTTTGTGCTGAAACCCATATAATGCCTTTTTTAAAAATTTGCTCTGGTCATGTCCAGCCAGTATTCATTTTGCACTGGATCATTCTCTAACTATTCCCAACAGCCATGTGCTTTTAAATTATTTGCCTGTTTCCTGGTGGTTAACCACTAGTCAGTCAAAATGGCTTCTTTGTGCCCATATCTAGTGCTAAAAGGCTTTTATTACAGTGTTGGAAAGCCATGCGCTCACCTCCTGTCATTCACTTATTGAGGATGCTGCAACTGTTTTATGTATGGGTAGTTCCAGCTGTTTTATGTATGTGTGTAGTTCTAAGATTTTTCACATTTTTCAAAAAAATGATTTTTTAGCATAATTTAAAAAATAAACAAATTGTGCATTACAGAGAAAGGGGAAACAAACACAAACCAGTTGCTGCTTATCTGAGTTGCAAGCTTATTCTGTCATGGATCTCTGGAGTGTTTGTGTGCAAACAATTGCAGTTGCTCAGGTGACTTTTAATTAGCGTGTATATCAACTCCACCCATCGTTCCCTAGTCATGACAGGTGCTTGTGAGGAACTTCCAAATCCAAAAAATCCCACCCCCAACCTTACTATTAAAAAACTAAGATAAAAGTCAGATGAAGATATAAATCAACAGTATGAGAAGCTTATGAGGATGGCAGTTTTCCTTTCCAATAGCGGTTAAGTAAATGTAAAAATATATAATGTAAGCATTCCTTAAGTTTCCATGGAATATATGCATTTAAACTTCACATTAAAAATGATTTTTTGTTTTAATATTTTCTGTTAAAGGCTGTCAAAATTTTCATCTGGAGCCCTTCAATGAAGCTCCAAAATATTATGAAACTGCAGCGGGTAAAGAGTATATCCTAATACATCTGTCACTTAAGCAGTTATGGAAATGAGTGGTTGAAATCCTGTTGTGCAGTTACGCAAAAGGTGTAACTTGTCTCAGCAAATTGCCATAGTTAAGAATCTCTGTAAGCAATATTAGTACTGAGTTGTGCAGCTCAGATAATGCCTATGGAGATTTCTTAATGTATAGCAATTTGCCACGAAAAGTTAACACCTTTTGCATAACTGTGCAACACAAATTTGGCCAATATTTGCCATGGCTGACTCAATAAGACATGCCACATCCTTTAGTTTGCAAGACCAAGGAGGGATGTTAATGAAAGAACCTTTTGGAGGTCAGTAACTTATAGGGTTGGTATAAGGCTGAACTCACTGGATGGACACCTAGCATAAAGCGAACTTTCAATGAAATACTGGTGTCCAGCAGAATTCTCTGGGGAAAGAGAAGAAAAGAAAAAGCAAGGGGCTACAGAGTTTAGCCGTGGGTAAGACTGTGACATGTGAACCAGAAGCAGTTTTCAGTTCTTAAATAGTGTATTTATTCATTTGTTTGCTTTTTTAACTCTTGGGTTTACAACCTTGTAAGGAGGGTATGCTGTGATCTAGAAAACTGCTCCAGAAAATGTTTCAGTGACTCATTCAGGAAGAAATACCCCTCTGCAGATGCAGAAGGCATTCCCACACTTACCTCAGGATTTGCATTTCACACAGCTGTGCCCTGGCAGTGAAAATGATTGCCACAAGGGTGCTGTGCATTTGCAGTCTACAACAGAGTGCTGCCTTCATGTGCAGCATTGCACTGTCACGGGCAGAAGGTTCATCTCCATCTTGGCCATTTTGTCATTGAACTGACTGAAAGGAAAGATGTGAAAAACTGCTGGGGAGATGATTGGACTAGATGGGCTTCAGGTTCACTCTTTCTGGATGGCATTGATCTTCAGCACTTGTAACATGGAGCAGTAGCTTCAAATGAACGGTAACTTTGGTTGCCTACACCCAAGACAGAGGAGTAGGGGGTGTTTGCAGGGTGAAAGGAGAGGAGGTGTATCCTGTGTATTGTGTCTTTGTGTGTGTGTTCAGGAGGGGACTTCCTTTGTACAGAAGAGTGGAGCTCCCTTTATTTTTATAGAAAATAAATGTAATGGAAAAGAGCTAGAAATCTCATAAGACTCTTGGGCTGCGTGCAGTGGATCAACACTCTGCTAAATGATCAGGAAGGGTGATTCCTAACAGAAGATTCAAGGGGAGTGAGGGTGATCACAGTAGGCAGGGGAGAAGAAAGAAGAAAAGCATGCAAACAAACAAACAAAAACTTTGGGGGGGCTGTAAACACAGTGAAGCTATGATGTGGCATTCTTAGCCCCACACTCTGAACCAGAGGGGGACAAAGTGTGTTTATTGGGTCACACACAGAGTGCCCAAGGGCCGAGCAATGTCCTCTTTTAACACCTCTACTGCTCAGGAACTCACGCTTGATTTTTAAAATTCTTTCCCTTCTAAAAGTCCCCTTCCTCCCTCTAGTGGACACAGGAGGCAATTTTGTGGTGTTTGGAGGGCATGTTTTAGGCTGGGAGGCTTCATAACCTACAGGCTTCCCCCCCCCCCGGAAAAAAAATAGTGAAGGCCACTAGAGAGTTTGTAGGTTTTTCTAATAAAGAAAAAGTTATTTGGGAGGTTGGGGGGAGCACAGATGCACCCCCCCCCCCAAGCCTAAGCATTGCTGTGAGTAGTTCCTGGGTGTCAGGAATGTTCCTGTCTCTTACTCTAAATGAAAAGATCTCAGACTTTATACTCCAAGGCACCCCTTTGAGGGAGCTCCACAAAGTGGAGGTAGACTTTGGCATCATCAGCAGGCCACCACTGATACATCTTTATATTGGTTGTCTTATTCCTTTTTTGGAACCACTAGGTTTTTTGACCCACCGATTTCCACATAGCAGAGAGTTCTGTGATTCAGGTCTGTTCAAGTTAAGAAGAGGCCACGGTGATGATAGTTCAGCTGCCATAGGCTTTCGATGACCGTGCTACAAAACTCTCTCAGCTTTCGAATAAGGTGTGATTAAAGCACAGGAAAATTACCTCAGAATATATATTGCACATGCATCAATGGATGCTGTAAGAAAGAAATCCTGAGCAGAATCAGGCAAACTGCCACAGTTAGATGCTCCACCACTCAAAGCGACCTCCATCATAGATAATGACTGAACCTAGATGTTTTCCCCCATTTTTTTGCCCCAACCATATTTTTTCCTTAATTTGTAACAATAAAAACACTGAACTAGGATGTCCTCATTGTAGAATAAATCCGTTATGTAACTTGTATATTTCTAAGGTAGCTAAAGGGAATGTTTGAACTATTTAAATAAAACTTTTTTTCTTGAAAACAGCTCATATTGGTCAAGAAGGGAATAGCCTGTGTTCCACAAATAACCTAGATCAACATGCTTAGGATGAATAAGAAATACCTAGACACAGTATGACAACCATAACATATGTTGCTTAAAACATTCAAATGTAATATTTCCCTTTATACTGATGATTTTTTCTTCTTCTTCAGCAGTAATTTTTTCCTGTCACCCCTACCCCTGCTCTCTTATTTCCCTAGTAACTGGCCATACTCATTCCCATCTTCCCATCATCCTGGTCTCTCTACATAAAACTGACTATAGACAAGATACACTGAGAACTGAGAGATTATGAGCTCCATAGCCTCGAAACAGGCCGGGCCTTTTGAGCACTATAGCCTAAAATATATATCAACATTTTCATAAAACTCGCAAACATCTTGTTGGTGTTTTTGCAATCTCACTCACCGCCCTTAGTAGGTTTGGCTGGGAGGGACTTTTTCTGGGATGGGGTGACTGTCAGTCTATCCAGCAGTAACCAATCATTCCCCCGCCTCTGATTTCAGAGAGCCCAACCTCTCTGATGAGAGATCTTTGCCTTGTATGTTGAAGTTTGTTTGCTGAGAAGCAGTCAGGTTTATCAGTTTCCTGTTTGACCTGTTCAATTAAGTAAACAAAATGGTTTGTTTCTATTATTAATGTCAGAGTGAGTTATTGAGACTGTAAGTGTCAGTTAATGAAAAAGGGGGTGGCCTACTCTGGGGAACTCAAAGCTATTTGGCTCTGTGAATTCCTTCACTTCTGCTGCACAGATAGAGAAATTGAACAAAAGTTCAAAATTTTGCAACAGACCTTACACTACTTCTAGAGCATAATATATACTAGGCTTTCTGCCTGACATGACAGAGCAAAGTGAATACAAAAGATGCTGAACGAGTGAAGAAATTAGCTAGCAAATCTGAACCCAACAACATCCGTAAGGAAACAAATAGTGGCCAGAATCCTAAAGTCTATATAAGATTTGTACATTTTCCTTGGCTGATTTATGCAGTTCTGAGCACATCTCAGGTGTGCAGTCAGTTATGTGACTAGGCATGCAGGCAAGGTATGCCCCAGCATCTTGACAATTTGTTGCAGAAAGTTATGTGAACTTTACATGAACACCAGGAAGGTTCTGCTCAATATTCAAAGGGCTGGAGAGAAATGTAAAATAAACAAACTGTCAGAGCTGAATCTAAACTTGCATTCTATAAGCTCCTTCAAAACAAAAATAATCAGTCCTGAAATTGCCCCCTTTTTTTAATACTTCCATGTCTCAGATCAATGCAATGCCCTGTTTTTTGAGTACAACCCTGTAGAAATGTCCTACCTTCTTTCTATTTCTGGTTTTAATGACAGAATTTGCTTTTCATCTTACCAGCCTGGATGCAGGTCTGCAACTGCAGCATATAAGAAATGACTATGTGATAGGCTCCTTGATTATTGATACATAACATTGGGGTTGGGGGAACTTCCTTGTCACTTGGTCTCATGACTCCATGCTTGCTGGCATGGTCTAGCTACTGCACACATATTTTGGAGCTATGGTGCCATCTACTGTTTCCTTAGTAATCTTTCTGTGTTTTATTGAGAATTAAAAGAAGGCTTCAGAGACATAGATAAAGCAGGTACTGCAATATTGCCTTGAAAAAAGTACAGCAATAGGAAAGACAGTACAAAGTAAGCAGGGTTGTTTTTAGTAACTATGTATCCCTAAACGTTGAAACCACCAGATGGTTTCAAGGCACTGATAGAAAAACCACATCTGAAATTTTAATTCTGTCTCACCGAAATCATTCTGATTGGACGAAATCTTTTGCCTTGCTGATAATTTCCCTTCTTGACACTTAAACATGAAATTATCAATGGGGCAATGTGGTGTACAGCAGTCGTTCCCAACCTTGGGTCCCCAGATGTTCATGGACTACAACTCTCACCACTAATTGTGCCGGCCGGGCTTTCTGGGATCTGTAGTCAAAGAATGCTTGGTGACCCAAGACCGGGAACCACTAGTGTAGAGTATGAGTTATTCTGAACAGGTATGGGTAGGTAGTAGTTTATCACTAAATTCACTAGAGTGGTCAATTTCTGTAATTAATAAAATGCTTCTTGGGCAGCATCCAAAGGATTAGGCTTATAGACTTTATTTAAAACTGCCTCTGTGAGTTATGGATAACACAGAACTTATTGTTTGGTTCAAAACTTACAATGACATGAATCAAACCGGCAAAACAGACATTTTATTTGGATTTATGTTGGTCATATTGTAGTAGATTTGGGTCCAGGTCTAGAGAGCCAAATGTAACCTAGTCCAGTGGTCCCCAACCCTGGGCCTCCAGATGTTCCTGGACTTCAACTCCCAGAAAACCTGGCCAGCAGAGGTGGTGGTGAAGGCTTCTGGGAGTTGCAGTCCAAGAACATCTGGAGGCCCAAGGTTGGAGACCACTGACCTAGTTAGAAGCGAAGACAACCTGAAATATCTCTTGTCCTATTCAGGTGCTGAGAAGACATGTGGACATCACATGTGATGATGAGCAGGGAGTACTAGGCCTGCCCCTTTCATCATTTATTCAACATTTAAATATCACAACATCTTATATTGGAACCACACATTGACAGATTGTATCCATGTATGGTGTCTGCAGGAGCTACAGGTATGATGAGTTTTGAGCCAGAAGGAAATTTTCTTAAAGAAAAATTGGAGAGAGAAATCAATTCTGAGCCAGGGCTGAATCTTCTGAAAGAAAAACTGGCAACTAGTTAAAAAATAACTAGTCCCATAATATGGTGCAAGTTGGTCAGGGTACAAAAATCTACCATTCTTGTTCTTATTGATTTTCTATTTCCTGCTGACATTCTCATTACTTTTCATTTCTGCACTGAGGTGTGAAATCCCCCCCCCCAAAAAGATCTGTATATATTTTAGTATCTGCTTTCCCTCTCAAATATATGCATGGTTTGTATAAATGTTATCTCCTGCCAGGTATGGCAGCAATTTGAAAGCATTCACAACAGTTTTCTGTATCATTTGAGGTGTTAAAATGTAAGAGCTGCACTTTGCAGCAATTCATTTAAAAGCAGGAGAATGACAATGTAGTTGGCAAGGCCTCATGATAGGAAGCTGAAGTAAGATAGAGATGGGGAAATCCTGAAACCTGGGAGATGGCAACAAAATACTAGCACAGAAGACACGGAATTAATACATCATCATTCTGTTTGTTTCTTTGTTTTCTTGAGCACCTGTCTGTGCTGAATGCATCAACTTTGACTAAAGGTACAGGACATAAGAAGAAAATACACTGAAGTAAAAGGTGACTGGATGAGAGTTCGGATATTTAGTTTGGTGCTCTCATTTGAGGGTATGAGTCACTGCAGATTTGGCACCAAAGGCAAATGCTATTTTAGGGTGTATTAACAGAATTAATGGTCTCCAAATCCTGTGAGGTACCAGCTCCCTTCTATTCAGCACTGGTTAGGCCTCAGCTTGAGTACTGTGTCCAGTTCTGGATGCTGCACTTTAAGAAGGAAGTCAACAAAGTGGAACAAGTTCAGAGGGGAGCAGCAAGGGTGATCAGGGGACTGGAAATCAAGCCCAGTGAGGAAAGATTGAACGAATTGGGCATGTTTAGCTTTGAAAAAAAAAAGACTGAAGGGAGATATGATAGCAGTCCTCATATTCTTGAAATATCATCATATAGAGTAGCGGCCAGATCTGTTCTCAATCATCCCAAAGTGAAGGACACATAATAATAGGTTCAAGTTACAAGAAACCCAATTTTGGCCGAATATCAAGAAAAACTTCCTAACTGTTAGAGTGGCATGACAATGGAATCAATTATTTCAGTAGGTGGTGAGCTCTCCAACACTGGAGGCATTCAATGGGTCAGCTATACTTTAATCTGGATTCCATGCAGCAAGGGGTTGGACTCAATGGCCTTATAGGCCCCTAACAACTTGATTATTCTATGTGATTTGTGAGCTGGGAATTTCTTCTTCAGTGCAAGGAGGATTGGAGAAATCATTTGGTTTGTTTATGGCCCCCTTCTCCTGAATGACACTGTGTGGTTCTTTAGGTCTTCTTTGCCTGCAACATCCGTCAGGCCTAGTAGCCAGTATAACATAGGATAAGGGACCACAAGAATTGTAGATCAATAATATCTTCAAAGACAGAAAACATGAGAATGAACATAAACGTGACAAATGTCTTTGTTTCCAATGTGTTATAAATTCTGTGGAACATAGGTTAATGTCTCAAGTAACTCTTTGTGAGCTATTTGCTAGGGTGTGTGTCTGGGAAGGAATCTTGTATGTATTGGCTACCATACAATAAACTACCACTTTATTTTATGCTTTTTACAAGAAAGAAAAACTGCATAAAGTAACTGTCACTTTTTCAGTGGTTTCCACTGATTGGCAGGATTCAGCTCTTGCCTGTCATTGTTGTCCTATAGAATTTTCTCCTCTTTACAGCTGTCTCAGTTCAGCCTTTATACTGGAGAGATGAACAAATTCATTCCTAAACCCAAACCTTTTGAACTTCAAAAGGGCTGGGATCTCATGCCACTTTCTTTTGAGCATAGTTTAGATCATGACTATCAAACGCTTCAGCTATACTGGAGGCCCAGCGGTCTCTTTGGCTGTTGAAGGAAATGAGCCCGTTAAACTAGAAGCTCTGTCTTAATTTTTCAAAATACGTACGGCACGTTATTCTGTGCTAGGTGTTATATACCATGTGACAGATCACTAAGGAAGGGGATGAAAGAATTATACTAAGCGTATAAATGAGACGTGGTATGTTAAACTGTGTGAGGTGTGTATTATTAATACATGTGGGAAGATTGCTGGAAAAGAGCTTTGGGATTTATCCTTTCTGTTTTAGAAATCAGTTCTTGGTTATTGCTGGGCTTTCTGCATCACATAGTGTTCAACCATCAGAACTTCCTAGTGACCCAAATAATCTGGGTCACTGGCTACTTGAATCTTATACAGTGGTGCCTCGCTTAACAAGTGCACCGTATAACGAAGAATCCGTATAGCGATCCCTTTTTGGGGATCGCTATACGGAGCTGCCCCAATCGCCGCACTCGCTTTGCGACAATTGGGGTGTCCGGCGGCCATTTTGGAGCCGCCGAACAGCTGTTTGGCGGCTCCAAAATGGCTGCGGACGACCCGAAATGCCCCCCCGCAGCGTTTTCGCGACCTCGGTAAGCAAGGGGAGGGCGCGAAAACACTGACAGGGGACCATTTCGGGTCATCTGGTGGCCATTTTGGAGCCGCCGAACAGCTGTTCGGCGGCTCCAAAATGGCTGCCGGACCAGCGAAAACCGCTGGAGGGGTAAGTTTTGGCGCCTATTGGAACGCATTAAACTAAGTTTAATGCGTTCCAATAGGCTTTTCCTGCCCTGTACAGCGATGTTTTCGCATAGCGAAGGTTAATTCGGAACGGATTAACCTCGCTATGCGGGGCACCACTGTACTTAATTGTTTTTTGAACTCTTATGTATTTATTAGTCCTTAATATTACTTCTGTGTGCCACAAAGTAAGTGTCCCTGTGGTACAGGTCAGTACAGTTTTAAGGGTCTTATTTTGTCTTCGTGCTGTGTTCCACATGGATTTTGATGGGTTTATTAAATATTTCACATATCCCTTTTTTATTGCTTGTTTAATGTAACCTGTTCTGGAATGATACCAGCAGTGATTACCATCTGTCCACACTTTATGGATTCTGCTCTTTCTGGTTCCGCTTGTGAGGAGGAATCCAGTTGCCAGAAAAGCTGTGAATCCCACCCATAATGTGAGCAGAAAGGTTAGGTTGGGTTTCAGGTACTTCTGAGGGCCTTCTCGGTGGGGGCTCCCAGGATTTGGAGTGCACTGCCCCACGAAGCTAGGTTGCCACCCTCCCTCTTGTCCTTCTGTCATCAGGCAAAGATCTTCCTTTTTAGGCAGACTTTTAAGCAGTAAGTGTGAGGTCTCAAGAGATTTTTAAACTTAGAGATTTTTAAATTTTTTTATTGTTTTAAAATGTGTTTCTAATTTGTGGCTATTGATAAAAACACATTTTTACAGCATTTTCAAAATTTGTGATTGTTATACAGTGTTAATTGTCATGGGCCAACTTGGGTCCCTTATGAGGAGAGAGGTGGCATATATAGAGCTGTCTTGGCTAATTAAAATTATGCCATCAGTCCATTTTCTCAGATATGAAGGGTAGCTTGAATCACTTCTCCTGAACAGGAATGTGATTTTAGGTTCAATAACAAGCTATCCATAATGTATAGTTTGGCCCTAAGAAGAACTTTTGACACTATGAAGAAATTAGTGATTATGAAGCAGCTTGTGATGAAATCACTGAGTTAAGCCATCCATTTGCAGTTTGCTGTTATCAGTAGTGCAGATAATACCCATTCTACACACAGGGACCCTTTTATTTTTATTTGTCAGGCAGTAGAATTGGTGTATGGACTCAAGCAGTGTATGCATAATAAACTGAAGCTCATTCCCCACAAGGTGTGGGTGCAGCTGATAGATGGCTCATTATACAGTACGTGTTACAGTACATTATACAGTACTATTCACGGATAGTGGAATTTGCCGTGTTCTGGATGGAACTGAACTCCCCACAAATAATGATTGCCCAATGGTGGTTCTGGTGCATACCTTGGTCAGCTCCAAACTGGGTTCCATTGTAATGCTTTGAATACTGCCCTTCATTATAGTTCCTTTTGATGTTGTTTATAGTGTGATGTAAGGAACCATTTTGAGGGGTCCATGCAGCTGCACTGGCAGACCATACATTTAAAAATAACTAAAATATTATTATCACGTCATTCCTCGTTTTTAAACAAGTCCTACTTAAGGTTACCGCAACCTATTTGAGGAGGAGATTTGCAAACTGCATTTCAGGTTATAAACTTGTCTTCCTTCTTTCCTTCTAGACCAACCAAAAATTGGACCACCTTCCTCTGATTCTCCAAATGGTAAGAGAAGATCCTTCATTAAGTTATGTTTCTGTGAAATGTTAGCTATATGTTGGGCATGATCCAGTTCTACAGCAGATTCATCAGCAGATTCTTTTTGTGATCAGTCTAGGTTGGCAACATAGCATCGGGAAAAGGTACACATGCACTCACATTTTGCTGTCTCCTAATGTAGAACAGTGGAATGGTAGGAGTGGGGAGGAAAACAGGAAGAACTAGATCAGCCTCTGATTAATGTCTAAAATATGCACTGCATGAGGATTTGGCTCATTTATAATTTAAGTAGCCTAAAATGATACATTAAACTAAATTCATATGGGTGAACTTAGAAGGAACAAACAAGGACATGCTACCGAAGGACATGCTACTATAGTGAAGCTGCTGAAAATGGTTTCAGGAAGGACTTGGCCTTGTTACAAAGAAAACGACTTACGTACATTTGTTTTTACTCGTTGACCATGGCCTCTCTTCATTGCAACCCTGTTTGTCCACATTTAATCATTTCCCATTTCCATCTTTGTAAAATTTTGTGAGATGCTGTTCTGGTTTGGCTTCACAGTGTTGGTCCTCTATTTTTGATTTACTAATTCATCTTGGATTTTCTATTTAAATATTTGCCTGCATTAGTTGTGCCTTATTTGTCTTTTGTATTCACAAAAATGATTGTAGTAGGATTTTTTTTATTATTATTTCTTGGTGAAGCCACTCTATTGTATTTCAAGCAGATAGTTCAGCTCCCAGGAAACTTTGAAATAAAAGCTGCTGCAAAGTATTTGAAATGTTTTAAGACGCACACATATAAACTTGCTCTGCATAGAACATGAGAATTAATGTCCTATTGTTCTAATCCATGTTTATCCTAATCACAATTTATGAACCAAAAGGTGAAAATTACTCCAAATTAACTACTAAGGATTAAAAGGGTCCACATTTGTTCTGTGGTTTGCGTCTACAATGCCGTTGGGAGGATTCTTGTCACATCATCTATATTGCATACAGTCTTTAGAATATTATTTTCAGTCTCAAAAATGCCTCAGGCTTCTGAATACCCATGCCACAAACAGTCTCCATGGCCAACTTGCCCACAGTGTCTTGCTCTGTGGATTGACCTCTCAAAATGAGGTATTTGCAGCCAAGGGGAAGGTCAAGGAAGAAGACTTAGGGAAGGTGTGTCATCTGGTGTGTTCTTCCCCACAGGGGAAGAATTGTATGTCCTCTGACGTCATACAGCAGGACAGCTCACACCATCCCTGTCCATAGTCCTTTAGGTTAATCAATCAGCTACACAGAACATAGAGAATTTCACTAGTGGAACTACCAGTATTTTTGTTTGTGATGTACATCCATGCACTGCAGCTGTGATTCAGATACCTGCCCATCTAAACATGCAATTGCTTTTTGTATAGTAGACATCAGGAATCCAGTCAGGAAATCCAATATCATATCACATAGATTGACCCTTACTGGTATACGTGATGTGACATGTATCCGAGGGCCACATTTATTTATTTATTTTATTCATTTAAAACATTTTTACTTCACCTTTCTCCTCATAGTGTTCTCTGTAATTTTGCTTGCATAAACAGACTCCTGGGGTTTTGTCATTTTGTCCCATTCTGTTTAAGGCTCTGCTGTGTAACATGACTGAAATGTTGTTGTCCCCACCCCATCTGCTTGCCATAGGAAAAACAACTCTCTTTTCAGCTCCTGGCCCTTCATTCATACCTCCACTCTCCACTCCGCCCTCACCTGCAAGCACCCTGGAAACACATCCCAGCTCTTCAACGAAAGAAGCAGTGGTTCCTCCTTATCAGACCTCTAATTCTACTGAAAAGTCTGTTAGCAAAACCAATGCTACTTCTACTGCTTCCATCACCGTCACAGGTTTGCTTTGGAGAGTTTCCACAATACAGGTTGTACTGATTCAGGTGTCCTGCATTCCCTCAAGGGTGGGGGTGGAGAAGTATTAAATATTTCCAAGTTGAAATATTGGGTGGCTGGAAGCATTACTCTTGTGACTTGGATTTTATAATATGGCAATGCAATGCGGTAAATAATCGGGACAACCAACTGTGTAATCCATTGATAAGGAGGTAACTGTGGGTAAGTGGATAGGAAGTCTCTGTTTATTTAAATATAAAAGGCAATGAAACTTTGTACACAGATCAATGACTGAAGGTGGCTGTGTGGGCCCATTTCATTCATCCTTGCAGTGCTGGAAATCTTGAACCATAATGCTATTTCTTTGCTTGGCTAGCAGTGTGTATGAAAGGACACTCATGAATGCTGAACCAATTATAATGGCACTAAAAGCAAAGCATGCTGCTTATATACCACTCCATAGCACTTCAAGCACTCTCTGGGCGGTTTACACTAGAGAAGCACTTTGTGGTGTTTGGATGTGTGTTACATGTAATGTGTGATAGAGTTTCCTCCTCCTGTGGTTAGATTCAGCCATCATCACATGAAGGCCTGGCAGAAACCCATCTCATTTGAATATAACACATGACATGGTCCTGTGGTATTCCTCATTTTGGCTCCTGCACTTAATTGCAGCTGGATCTGTTGCTGTAAACAAAACAATAATGATTATCATTGAGCCATGACAATACTGTACAGGTTTTTTTGCAGGGCATAGTGCTGTCAAAAGGACAAGGTTCAAATTGGCTCTGCTGACAGTTCTAGATGTTGTGGTAGTTGGTGTGGTAGTAGCCCTGAAGGAAAGCATGAGCAGATTGCAAATGTGGCTGTACAATAAGACTGAATCTCCTGTAACAGGCGTGGCTCCAAACTAAGGCTGCAACCCCCAATAAAACATAAATACTGGGAGTTGTTTATCTCACTCTGAGGTTCTATAACTTTCTGGCACAGGGTCTATAAGACCATATATGATAATGAAGAGGATGAACCCTCAAATCTGAAAGTCTGATCTTAAAAGCGGGTTGATACAAAGTGAGTGAATGCAACCATGAAATTCTTTGCTGGGCCTTCATGTTCTAGGGCAGTGATGGTCAACCTTTTTGAGCCCAAGTGCCCAAACTGCAAAACAAAATCAACTTATTTATTTCAGAGTGCCAATACTGCAATTAAAACCCGAATGCTGAGGTTTTAGTTTAGAAAAAAACAACTGCTCCTTCACTGCAAGGGTTAAATGTTTGTTTGTTTGTTTCCTATGGGCAGTATTAAAAAATAAATACTTACTGGTCCTCCAATCCACCATTCGGCTAGATCAGTAATGGCCGCCATTGCACCCCTTCGCTGGATCACTGCACCAGCAGAGGGGAGTGCCGAAATCCAGGATTGGAGGATGGGTAAAGTATTTCTCTATGGCGACTTATGGCTTGTGTGCCCACAGAGACGGCTCTGTGTGCCAGCTGTGGCACATGTGCCATAGGTTCACCAACACTGTTCTAGGGTTTCTGCTAGTATTAGCGTTTTGAAGTCTTGCCACTGAATGAATGTCAGAAAGTTTGGTGACACCTCAGGAATGCCAGTCTCTCTCCTTTCCACTTAAGTTTCCTGACTGATCTTTTAATGCTTCCTGTTGCATACCAACAGTGATAATAAAATGACTTCACTTTTATCACTACAGAGACTTTTCCACCAAGCAATTCCTCCCTCACCACTCATGTGGACTCAAACTCTTCCATCATGCAGACATTCAGCAGCACTGCTGCCTTTCCTACGCTCTTGCCCTCCACCATCACGCATGCACCAGCAGGTTTGGCATGTTCTTTTCCATATATATCCCAGAGCATCCAAGAATTCGTAATTACTTGGTACACAGTACTCTTTCTATGCAATGGTTGAGTATTATCAGAGAGCAGAGGCACAAGCTTCGAGTGCAGTTTAATATTGTATAGGTTTTGGCCTGGCTGTGAGAAGTAAAATTGTGTGTATGGGCATGTATGTCTTGGTCCTTTCCCCAGTGATGCTATCCCTATTCTCAGCTTTGCCATGTTGAGTGGCAGTGTCTGAAAAGGACAATGATAACACATGTAGAATGGCCAGGTTGGGGCCAATGCACACTTTGTATGTGTTTATGTATCCTTTATGAACATATTATCTAAGCTAGTCTATTGTAGAATGTGCTTCTGTTTTTGAGTTTTGAAATGGCAAGTTAGTGCCCACCTTAAAGTTTCAAGACATGCCCTTTAGCATGGATCCTAAAGAGGCAGGGCCACCCTGGACAGTCATGTTTTCCAAGCATGAGATAATTCTGATCTGGCATATTTTTTCCTGACATTTTAGAATCAGGTCCAACCAGTAATTTGCTTTTCAAATAAACCCAATATCTGAAAGCCTGACTCCAGAATGGCATGGTATAAAGTCTAGTTGTGACAACCTACTGGTGTGCAGTTATGGGAAACAAGTTGCTTGGTTTTTGATCGCCCCAGTCTTGTGACTTGCACATTGTTCTACTGCTGATTCTACTGTGTCACAACAATGTTTTAAAGACACATGCAAAGAAATGGTTAAAAAAAACCTGAACCCCAATATTATCAACTCATAAATGTTTTGCAGAAATAAGTCTGCATGCATTTTAAATATTTAAGTCCTCAAAATGTCGAACTTTATTTGCTTTTTAACAAGCTAGAGCATAATCAACAATAATGATCTCTTTTACAAAATCTTGAGGATTTTGCTTTGCATAAAGTATAATATAAGAACCAAAATTTAATTGCTAGTCCCATCCAGAGTATGTGCATGGAATCACCTGTTGAATGGCAAGTGAATATCTATGTAAATGCCACTTATTCCATAATTCTACTGTAGTTGGGACAAGCAACAGGATATAGGCCAAGCAGTTAAAATACTCTACAATATAGTAGCTGTCTCTAAACACTTATGTACATGAAGATAAGCAGCATTGACTTCAGTAGGATTTACTCCTAATTAAGAGGTGTGTCAAATTGTGACCTTATGAAATCAGCTCCAGAGCTGCTTGTGTAGGACCTTTGGTCGGGCAATGCTGACATAAATATCCAGTTCCCATGGCCAGTGTGAACCAAGTAAAGGTTTTGTAACATCATAATATACATACTGTATTACTAAAATACAGTGTTGAAGAATTCAAGCTTTAATACTCAATAGTTAGCTAATAAGTAAGGATTTCTTAAACTGAGATTAGGAGCTATGACCATTTGGGCCATTTCTGTTTAATATAAAAAGTGAATTAATGTGAATTCTCTATAAATGGGAAAGATATAGTTGAATTGAAATACTGTATTTTTCGCTCGATAAGACACACCTCTCCATAAGACACACCAAATTTTTAGGAGAAGAAAACAGGAAAAAAATAATGTTTTCTTCTCCTAAAAACTGTTGAGCCTTATGGAGAGGTCCGTCTTATGGAACACACCCTAGGACCCTTTGGAGGCTCACCCCCCCCCCCACGGAGGCCACCTTCTGGGACTTTTCTGAAGCTTCCCAAGCCTCAAAAGAGTCCCAGAAGGTGGCGGTTTCGCCCCCTCTGGCCCTACAGGGGGGCAGGATGAGCCTCCAAAGGGTGTGTTCTAGGACCCTTTAGAGACTCACCCTGCCCCCCCGGGGGTCAGAGGGGGCATAATCGCCACCTTCTGGGAGTCTTCTGAAGCTTCCCAAGCCTCAAAAGACTCCCAGAAGGTGGTGATTTCACCATCACTGGCCCAGGACCCTTGCGAGGCTCTCCTCACCCCCCCACAGGGCCAGCGGGGCAAAATCACCAGCTTCTAGGACCTTTTCTGAGGTTTGAAAGGCTCAGAAAAGGTCCTAGAAGGTGGCGATTTCGCCCCGCTGGCCCTGTGGGGGGGGTGAGGAGAGCCTCGCAAGGGTCCTGGGCCAGTGATGGTGAAATCACCACCTTCTGGGAGTCTTTTGAGGCTTGGGAAGCTGGCCCCGTGGGGGCTGGAGGGAGCGTTGCAAGGGTCCTGGAAGGCTCACTTGGACCCGTGCGAGGCTCCCCCCATGGGGCCAGCAGGGGCGAAATCACCAGCTTCTAGGACCTTTTCTGAGGCTTGAAAGGCTCAGAAAAGGTCCTGGAAGCTGGCGATTTCACCCGCGCTGGCCCCGTGGGGGTGGGGGAGCATCGCAATGGTCCGAGTGAGCCTTCCAGGACCCTTGTGACGCTTCGCCCATCTGGAAGCTGGCGATTTCGGCTGCGCTGGCCACGTGGGGGTTGGGGGAGCGTCGCAAGGCTCCTGGAAGGCTCACTCGGACCCTTGCGACGCTCCCCCCATGGGGCCAGTGGGGGCGAAATCACGGCCTTCACTCTATAAGATGCACAGACTTCCCCCACACACTTTTTTGGGGGGAAAAGTGCATCTTATGGAGCAAAAAATACAGTAGCTTCACTCAGTCAGCCTGAAGGCCATATTAATTATCTATTTCCAGCTGATTTTATAGAACAGCCATACCTTTAAACAAATCAACAGGCTCTCTATAAATAGAACTGAAATCTCCAAATCTTTCTGTTCCAAAATTCACAAATATTTCCACTAAACCCTTATACGCTTTATAAAACCTGAAAGTGTTGTGCCTAGAATTAAAAAAGCAGGAAAGAAGAATAGACAGAAAATACGAAAAAGAAAAAGTATTTTTATGAAATGTTTTTGTGCACAACCGATGGCTTACTTTTGTTTTACTTTTTCTAATAAATATTTTAACTAGTGGTTCCTCAGACATAGGACCCATTAGTTGTTATGAACTACGGTTTACCATAGTGGGAATTAGTCTGTCCTGCATGAGTTCCTTCTGCTCTGGTATGACAATGAAGTAATCCGTGTCCAGTCAACCAAAATACAGTGTATCATCCAAAACTTAACTATGTTCAAGCTAGCCATGGGTAGACACTATTTTCAATAATTGCATTTTGAAGTTGGCTTGTTTCTAGCAAATCATAATTAACATTAACCAGGGTGTGTTGAATTTAGAATCCAAATGGAAGCAAACTCCTCCTTGTGACTATTTCAGGTGAAGATATGAAGCAGGGGAAAGAGATTACCCAAGCTTGAGGCATGCCTAGGTTAGTTCCCATAATAATGAGCCACAGTTTATCATGATATCTGTAGACAGCCCTGTGTTCACTATGGCTTGTTCCAAAGTAAGTGGAATAGGATTGCACATTAAATCCATATTAACAGCACAAACCTAGACCTGCTTTCTCAGACATACATCCCACTGTATTCAATAGGGCTTACTCCCAAGTAAGTACTGAGAAAACTGTAGCCTGGGATTTTAGTTTTGTTCTTGAAAGGGGAAATAATACATCATCTTTCCTCACAGCTGTATTTCAATATTGTTGCTGCTTATGAGGACATTGTAACAGTTATTTTTGGATGTAATGCTAACATTTTCTTTATTCCCTGGCAGATTATCCGATTAATTCTTCCATGCATGCCAGCACTTCAGCACCTACTGACATTCCGGCAAAAATCTCTCAAGTTCCTGCAGACACCACCTCTAGTCCAATAGGTGACAAACCTACACACATTTAAGAGCAATCTTAGCAATGCATGCATGCATATAGCTTTGAATGCTGCCCACATTTGTTTGATCATTTTCCTGTGCGAGTGTTACAGAAACAAATGAGACTCATGCAAGACCTTAAGATTCTTAAGTCCAACTCCAGTCCCAGAATCTGGTCTAACAGCCAGGACTCACACCTGATATATGAAGAAATGGGATACTGACGCATCTTCACTGGTTTCTTCTATTAAAGAATTATCATAAACAAAGGCGGCACTCAGAGATAGTGTCCTAAAGTTGGGAACCACCACCAAAAAAGGCCATTTGCCATCAACTTCAACCCCTATCTAGTTGAGTACTCCAGATTAGCTCCCATAAAAGATAAAGTCCCAACCATCATATTTGGCAACTTAAGCCTTAGTTATAGAATTCAATGCTTTTCATTGAGGTCTAATTTTATTTCAGTAATACTTCCACAGGAAGTCTTTCTTATGGAACAGGCATAAAAGTGGTACATTTTGAGAATAATTTGTAATTTTGAATGACTGCAAATATAAGTATGTTCGAAAGATGCCACTGCACTGAGATGATGCCTGGCCAGAACAGAGGCTGTACTCTAAGATATAATCCCAAGCATCCATAGGGTCCAGCTTGGCACATGGTCCCCATTGGCTATGATATCTTGACAGAAAACCATGCATCTAACTGGAAAAGCTTCAACTTGTCCTAGGCCAGTGGTGCAAACCATTGACAAGGACGCTTGTGCCTGCTGAGTGACAAATGGTAACAAAACCTCAGCAAAAGCCACACATGGGGGCAAACTGAATTCTGCACTTTAAATCTGTCACATGTTTGTTAGCGTCTGATCCCATTTACTGGGCTAGGATCCAAATCATATCACTCCTACCAAGTTCTAAATCGTCATCATCATTGTTATCAGTTTTTATAATGCATTTATTTATTCTTTCGCTCAGTATCTGTCCTGCCTTTATTAGTTCACATAATTCTAATAGTTCACCTAATTTACAAAATGTTTGTTGACCAGTTAACCTGTTTACATTTAAATGCCAAGAAGAAACAACAGGTCACCCAGAGTATAGTCGTCAGAGTTCTGATGTTTTGTCTGTCTGTATGTCAATATACTGTATATATAAAAACTAAGGCTAATATTGAGCATTGCTTAATTCTTCTGTTCAGGATATGTACAACAAATAATCTCTTTGTTTATCTTTTTAAACAGCAGACATTCCTCGCAGAAACTGCAGTAAGTATGCATTCTGCCTCCAAAGACTGAATGTTGTTTTTTTCCAGTAGGAAAAGACATCTACTAATTTTATTAAAGGCTTTATTAATTCTTTGGTTGATTGTTCCATTAAGTCTCAGTAACCATCTAAATGCATAAGGAAATAAACATGTCATACGATTTAGTCAGGGTGAATAAAAATGGCATGACTGAAAATAAATAAGGAAGGACATTTCTGCAAACCAGAAGCAGGTACAGGGATTATATGCATGTGTGAATTATTCACACAAGACACATCCCTGTGTTTGCATACATATCAGCAAAAAATTTAGAGTGCAAAAGTCCCATCAAAGTCTCATTTATTTCTATGGACTGACTATTATTTGTTAATGAATGAATTTATTTGTTACGGTCAGGTGATCAGCTCATAAAGCATATTATATGGCTAAAATATACAAAATGCAATTTCAAAAGTGTACAATCGTTACTTGATAATTATGATTCTCATGTCTTTTCCTGAGCCAAAGAACTGTTTCAAAATCTCATTTTCCTGTGGTAGGATTAGGAGACAGACAGTGGATTACTTTGACATGGTTCCATTTTAGCATAAGATACCATACATTTGCATTATATCCTCAGTAATATGACAGAATCTATTTATTTATTTTTAGTATTTCTAAACATTTATTTATTCATAGTACCTGCATTTCTGTGCAGGCAGTTCTGAAAAACCAAACAAATTAAATGAATGGACCCCATCTGGATGTTCTTCAAGTAATTTAATGAGTAATAAATGAGCAGTATGAATTGTTTCAACTGTTGTTACTCTCATTAATACCTCCTTGAGACTGTGGGCCTTACTTTTGGACCTTACTTTTCCCAGCAGTGTCTGTGACAGCTGCTTTTGTCACTTGTTCTTTGTGACCACCATTTCCCCTCAGAATGACAGGGATGTTGCACTGTTCTGGCATATTCTGTGGTAAAACAGAGAATTCCCAATTTTATGTTTGTGGTGACTGGTTCCTCTTTCCATTCCAACCTTCCCTTGCTGAATGCATTGGAACAATGCCAAATCCGAGATGGAGAGGTTCAAGTCCTGGTCACCTGGAGATGACCACCAAAATTAGTGACAGGAAAGAGCCCTAAACGTAATTGAATGACAGATAACAAAATGGGCTAGAATTTAAATGAAATCAAATTAAATCATGGATTTGTTTTCATTTAAAGGGGATGGGGAGTTTGCTCACTTCCCACTTCCTATCCAGGACAGTGTGTTTCATCTTTACCATTGACTTCCAATAACCTTTTTCTACTGTCATCTGGCATCAGAACATAGTTGATTTTGATAAACAACAAATGACCCCAAGAAAAAGGCATTCCACCTTGCTATATTTGTACTCCTGACGTCACATCTCAACATGAGTACTGTACTCGTCTTTCATCACAGTCTGCACTTACACAACAACTGAAAAATAGCTTCTGAATTTCTGAAGCTACCAAAAAAAAGCATTGTGTATTGCAGAATGGAAACATTATGTTTTCATGCTGCCACTGAGCTCATTAAGACTATATGTTGTGTCCGGTGGTGTCATTCTGCTACCACAAAGATAAGACTCCTCCTGTTTTCCTCAAATGCAGTAGGTTTTGTTTGTGCTAATTGTGCTAGTCATCATGCTACATGCAACTGTTGAGCAATTGCTAGCAGAGCAACACCAAATCTGGTAAATTTTTCACTAGCCAAATATTGGCTATAACCATACAATAGCTGTTATACACGAGCCTTCTTGTTTCAGTCAGCTTATTCGTATATGAAAGTTTGTTTCATTGGCCCAAATGCTCTTTCACTTTAAAAGTACCTTTATCACCCTCTCCCTTTGGTTGAACAACCAAACATCTGCAAGAATAACAATGGAGGGGAACAAAGCCAGTTCCACAGACAAAAGCAGGAGCATGTTATCTTGAAGCCAACTGGTAGTACTGTCTAGACCAGACTCATTAATTCAATGTGATTTATAGAAATGTGAACTCAAGAATTGAATTATTGACCAAATCGTCTTGTGCACTTGTACAAACAGAAAGGAAATGATGTGACCTGCAGGGGGCAAATTGTACATTAATTAATGAGACCCTGCCTGGATTATTGGTCATGTGCCATTGATGTGTAGTGCCACTGTGCATTAACACCATCTTATGCCTGCATAACTGCGATTTTGGCCAACAGTTCATTTTAGTTAGGACTGTCAATTGGAGTTAGGTCTTTAAAAATAACTGTGGAATCAACCTGTGAATAATTATGTTTCAGAGTAAGAAGTGCTTCAACATTTCTTTCTTTTTCCTATCTTAGGCATTATTAATATCTCAATAGATCATTTTAAGTATGCTGATGGCAATGTTAGTGCAAAACTTCATGTGATGGGAGCTAAAGATCTGCAAAACGTTTACTGCAAATCATCACAGCATCTTGATTGTGTTTGGGAAAGTGGCTCAAACAATCTAGATAACCTTCAAGAATGTGAAACGTACAAAGTAGAAGCACAGTTTAATGGCTGCAAAAAACAAGTAAACATCACAGTCCCTCCTGGTAAGCACAGATTTATATTTATCAGAGCAAAATCTGGATTATGGTGGTTCTGCAAAGTATCTGAACCATAGCACTGAAATACTGGGGGAATCTACTAAATACAGTAATTATGTTGGGGACCATTTTGTCTGAAATCCTGTTGCTTAGCATAGTTAAGCCACCCTAGAGTAGACCCACTGAATCAATGGAGATTTGATTAGTCACTTCCTCTGAAAGTTCTATTTATTCAAATGAGCCTACTTTAGTCGTGACTTACAACACTAAAATAAGTCACAAATAGAGTAAGTCCATTTGAATCAATTGAACTTTTACAAGAGTTGACTCACCAAATCCCCACTGATTCAATGGACCTACTCTAGTGTGACTTACTATGCTAAGCAACAAGATTTCAGCCTTTTTGTGCATCTTAAGTAATTTACACTGATTTCCTGTGTTTATTAGCGTTTTGCCCCTGAAGCATGATGAGTATTTACCTGTATTTTCCTGGCATTCTGGTGATGCACAAAACAGCTCATTAATATCATGCAACATGCATTCTTTTCAAGAATGGAACAATAATAATGAGGACAACAGTATGGCTGCTACAAAATAATGAATGACACAATTTGTTCCTTTTAGAAAATATGTAACTGTCCAGGCTTTAAGAACAACTATCCCCAGATGAGAGGAGAATGTGGAGAATCTGGTACTTACCTACTATGAGGCTGTTGAAACGGGGGGTGGACCCTCAAAAGAAATGAGGTGGCTACACTAATCCAATCACTATCTGTCATTAAATAGCAGAAACTCCAATCCAGACATATAAGAGTTAAGCACGTAGAGTCCTCATCTCTAGAATAGATTCATCAAATGGAGCTGCTCAGCCCTGTTGCCTGTTCTTATGTATGGCTCTCACTTCATGGGATTTATGTGTGAAGGAGGTTCCCCCCCAGAGCATGTTAGGGCACATCATTTTTACACAGAAATAATGTTCATATAGAAAAATTGTCATAAGCAAAGTTGTGTCCCGTTCCCTCTGTGCAAATCTAGATTAAGTGAATTCACTAGATTTCTTGTAATACCAGTTTTTGAGTCGAAACAGTTTTTCTCTCTCTTTCCACTAGGATCTGTTAATCATGTAAAATATATACAATCACGTGAAAATGAAAGTATACCCTCTTTGAATTCTAAGGTTTTATGTATCAGGTCATCATAAAAATCATCTGGTCCTTAGCAGGTCTGAAAATTTGGTTAATAAACCTCTGATGAACAACGCGTGACACCATTCCATGATTTACTGTATTTGACAAAAATAAAGCCAAAATGGAGAAACCATGTGTGAAAAATTAAGTACACCTTACGATTCAATAGCTTGTAGAACCACCTTCAGCAGCAATAACTTGAAGTAATAATTTTCTGTATAACATTATCAGTCTCTCACATTGCTTTGGAGGAATTTTGGCCCACTCTTCTTTGCAACGCTGCTTCAGTTTATTGAGTGTTTGTGGGCATTTGTTTATGAACAGCTCTTGTAAGTTTCTGCCACAGCATTTCAATTGGGTTGAGGACTGGACTTCGACTGGGCAATTGCAACACCTTGATTCTTTTCTCTTTTTTTCAGCCATTACTGGTATGCTTGGGATCATTGTCCTCTTGCATGACCCAATTTCAGCCAAGCTTTAGCTGTTAGACACATGGTCTTACATTTGACTGTAGAATACTTTGGTATACAGAGAAGTTCATGACTGATTCAACGACTGCAGGGTGCCCAGGTCCTGTGGCTGCAAAACAAGCCCAGATCATCACCCTGTCCACCACCATGCTTAACAGTTGGCATGAATTGTTTGTGCTGATATGCTGTGTTTGGTTTTCACCAGATATGACATATACATTGTGGCCAAACATGTCCACTTTGGTCTTGTCTGTCCAAAGGACAACGTTCCAGAAATCTTGTGGTTTGTCCAGATGAAACTTTGTAAACCTAAGTCATGATGTCATCTTTTTAGAGAGAAGATTTATTCTCCTGGCAACCCTTCCAAACAAACCATACTTGCTCAGTCTTTTTCTAATTGTACTGCCATGAACTTCAATATTTCACATGCTAACTGAGGCCTGTAGAGTCTGAGATGTAGCTTTTGGTTTTTTATAATTTGTTTCACATGGCCGTAGGTGGACACTAATAAATGTCCTGGGTGACTGAGTAGGCCAGTGTTTTAAAATTGGGAACTCTCTATGGGATATAGAAATACATAAATTTGCCCACCATTTTTCAGAAAAGTGAATAACTAACCCTGAAATGATTCTTTCATTTTTCAGTTGGAAGCGATTTGACTGAATATAACAAAAGTAACACCAGTGTGACTTTATCCTGGGAACTGAGAAATCCGCCATGTTTTTCTTTCAAGTATTCCTATTGCTGTTATCCGCACAGTAAGATTTCTTACAAACTATTTAGATTTCTTTCTTAATTTGATGGAAAATTAAATGCATTTGGGAGCTTTGGGTTCTATTTAATCCTATATGTGAATATAGACAGAGATGAGGTGGGAGAGAAAAGTTTTTGAGAAAAATATAATAAATATAGAAATATATGAATTGCAGTTGTCCATTGCAAGCCAGAATACACACTTCTTTTTAAATATTTATTTAAACATTAGCATAGCTACAGACTTTCCTTCTCTGGTGTAGAGGATATTAACCTCCTGAATGCATAAAGTACATGGTAATGACATATTTCAATTTTTTGCAGAGATGACTAACAATTGTAGCAGCAGAGTGCAGGAGAACAGGCAAACGGTGGAAAATTTGTCTCCTAATAAAAAATATAATTGTACATCAAAAATATTTTTTAAAAATGAAGAAGTGCATAACAAAACCATCAAGATAAAAACAGATTTCGGAGGTGAGTATAATGCAGTTTTCCTGTTTTACCGGTTACTACATTCTCTTTCGTGGTGGCGCTGCGGATTAAACTGCAGAAGCCTCTGTGCTGTAAGGTCTGTAGCTCTTCAGCTGTAAGATCAAATCCACGTGACAGAGTGAGCTCCCGTCGCTTGTCCCAGTTCCCGCCAACCTAGCAGTTCGAAAGCATGTAAATGTGAGTAGATAAATAGGGACCACCTCGGTGGGAAGGTAACAGCGTTCCGTGTCTAAGTCGCACTGGCCATAGGACCACAGAAGATTGTCTTCAGAGAAACGCTGGCTCTATGGCTTGGAAACGGGTATGAGCACCGCCCCCTAGAGTCGAACACAACTGGACAAAAATTGTCAAGGGGAACCTTTACCTTTACCTTACATTCTCTTTCATCTCCAGACCCAAATCTTCACCATGAGGAAGGACATGTGTGAACACATCTATAACTAAAAGGGCACTTTTTGGATTGTTTGTATTATTGCAGGGGAGAGTAGCATCCGAGCTATGTGCGGAATGTAGGCCACGGAAATTCCCTGTTTTGGCCTATAGAGGCTGCTGGCCAAGCTCCACCCCCTTGCCCAAGTCTTGCTCTCTCACTCCTCTCAGTCGGAAAGGTGTCCCTTTATAGTTCCCTATCTCAGTGACAGATTATAATCTTGGATCCAGTGCTGGTTCCACATTTTGGTGGTGTCCTCAGTGGCTTCCCTTGGTGTCCCAGAGGGTCAGGGACACAAAATCTGTTGCTCAGTCTCCTCACTTTGGTCAGTGTTTATGCATTTGGAGCTGGGCTAAAAAGTCACAAGCTGTTGGCTTTTCTTTGCGAATGGTTCACATTGACGGGAGAAGGGTACAAAGCCAGACCGGGCTCACAGCATAACAAAGAGAGAGTTTTCAGCATTTGACCCTGCCATGGTTGACCCAACCAGAATCCATTATCACAAACACCCTTTGCTCAATCGACTGCGTACAATCAAAGGGAAGCACCCACGGCTGTCTTGAGGAGTGTGCTCCTATTAGACATAGCAGGCATGTTCTGACCTAGTGACCATGTTGACTAATGAACTGTGGGAGCTATAGTCTAAAATCCATTTCCCCACACACACATAGTGGGCATGGGTCAGAGTGGTGGTGGGAATTTGAGTCAGGAATGTGGTAGCTTATCTTTTTCTCCCTCCCCCCCCCCTGCACAATTCAGTTCCTCTCCTCTCACATGCCATTTTTCCCCTCAAGGTGGAATAGGTACATCAGGCCAACAGTAAAGGTAATGTGCAGTTTAACCCTCAGAGAGCAACTGCACTACTAGAGACATCAGTGAAGAAAGGTAGCAGGGCCTTCCGACTCTAGAAACTGATAACGGGCACCTGCTTAGTGGTGAACCTTAGCAGGTGCTTGATATGGGCCTTTCTGGGCTCTAAGTTTTATATTAAGAAATAAATCAAGTGTTGCATTTCTGATTTTTTTTTATTCTCAAGAGAACTGTATCAGTGGAGCCAGGGGAATAATTACAAAGTAGAAATGCTTCATATTGCATAAGGAACAGAACACTGCTAATAATACAAGGCGGAGCACATTCGTCCTTTAGATACCTCAGACTTCTTCCCCTAGAAGACCAAGTCAGCATGACCAGTTGTAAAGGATTAGGAGTTAAGTACAGTATCAGGTTACAAAGTCAACAGGAGTTTGATTCCCCACTGGGTCCTGGCAGAAAGAGTCAGCCTGTGTAATTTGGGGCATGGCACACAGTTCCGAAGCACTCCCAGAAGAAGAGAATGGTAAACCATTTCTGAGTGCTTTATATTGAGAAAACTGTGGGACAAGCCATCATAAGTCAGAACTGACCTGATGGTAAGTAATTACCGTATTTTTCCATGTATAAGACTATACTTTTGTCTAAAATCTTTAGACTAAAAATTGAGGGTCGTCTTATACATGGAAGTAAGCTGAGGAGAGAACAAAAACAAGTGGAGAGGACAGAAGGGATCAAAGTGATTCTGCAGCGCTTTTATCCCTTTCTCCCTACACTTGGTAAGCCCCACTTAGATTTCTTAATTTTGGATTAGAAAAGTGGGGGCGTCTTATACATGGGGGCATCATATACACAGAAAAACATGGTAAGTCAAATCCAAAACATCTAAAAGGCAGAAGGAGTAAGGACTGCTGCTTCAGAGCAAACAAATATGGGAAGAAAAATCTTTTTGCCATTAGAACCAGGCACTCTGCCCTACAAAACCCTTCTATGGATATTCTCCTGCACTTATGCAAATAAAAAATTACTTTTAGACTTTGGGCTGAACTAGACCGGAGAAGAGTCCAGTGCACATCTACTCAGAAATAAATCCCATTGGAATTTATTGCACAGATGTTGAAAACATTGTACAAATACTGAAAAGAAACCCAGATTGTATTGCCTTCTGGATGACAGATGCTAGAAATTATCAATCTCACAAGGCAGGCAGGGTGTTTAACCCCGTTCTTCATTGCTGTCCAATTTCTGAATAGAATTGATCACTGGAAATGCTATTTTCACTGGAAGAAAGTCCCTCTTTGGTGGGAAGTCCCTCGTGGTGGTGCACATCTTATCTTGCACTTGTTGTTCCTGCTTGTTGCTCACTGCTTGAGGCCCCAGTGAGACATCTGTTCATTTCCTTTAACTTCCGCATCCTGTAAGACTGTCTCATGAGTCATTTGCCTCTACTACATGAATGAATGAATGAATGAATGAATGAATAAGCTTTATTACGGTCACTGATCAGCAGATATATCCAATGTAACTAAAATAACACAAAAATACAATGAAAAGTAGCATAAGTTAGCAATAATAATATATGTATACAATCTGTTACAATATAACTAAATTAGATGGAGCTTCCTCAGTTTCATTGGACTGAGGAGTCCAGTAAATAAATTCAGTAAACTCTGTACCAACTCTAGTCTCATTGTCTTAAGTAGTGTAGCACAGGGGTCCCCAACCCCTGGTCCATGACCTAGCAGTGGTCCGCAGCCTAGGCAGGACCGGACCACGGACATAGATCTCCTGCCCCCCTGCAAGCACTCCCCTGCAAGCGTGACTCACGCATGTGCACAAGCGCGACCCATCCCTGCAAGCATGGCACTCCCGTGAGCACAACACCCCCCCTGCGAGCATGACATGTCCCCCGCACATGTGCACGAGCCTGACATACCCCCTGCGAGCGCAACACGGCCCCTTAGAGCGCAACATGCCCCCCCAGAAACGGTCCATGGTTGGGAAAAGGTTGGGGACCATTGGGTAGCATATAGAATATAGGGTGGCCAGTACCTCTACTGCATGAGGTTTGCCTATGTAAATCACTTGTGAAGGTTTTAAAAACTATTAAAACTCCTGTTAATCACAACTGTCAGCATAATGCAATCCATGTCAAGTTCGTTGGCGAGCTGCTGTAAATAAGGATGTCAGCATAGGTATCTGCTGTTGCATACCACATCAAGTGACTTGGTACAAAATGGCAAACACCTATGCTATCTCTTCATCAGTGAGATCTATGATCATTGTGTTATGCTGATGTAAAGACTCTGTGGGATTTGGCCTATCTGTTTTTCGTAATGTGCAGCATGGTTTACAGAACTATTTGCCACTGGATATAGTACCGTTTAAAAGGGGGGGAGCTGTTATGTCTTTATACATAATCCAATGGCAAGAGTAGATGAATCTTTAATTGACCATTTAAAAAATGAGAAATAAATGCTAGATTTCAGCCAATGCTAGTCTTCCTCAGGTTGGGCATTATTTATCTGTAGAGGAAAAAGGAATAGAAAAGCTCCCAAAACATACGGCTAGGTGTCTATGCCCAGCTTCAAAATGAGGACCACGAGGTCAAGCCAGGAATGTTGGTTTTCAGTTCCATCTCTGGCAATGTTGACTGAAACGTGCCAGATTGCCAGCTGCACAGCATTCTGTGTCTCCCATCCCCATTGCTTTACATTGAATCGAAAGGTTCCTTTCTTGGCTGGGGATTGGGGTGACACAGAAATGTGGTGAATCTCTTCTCAGAGGCATTGGGCTCAAATGTAGTTGACCTGCTAGGTGAGCCAGTGATAGCCAAAATCATAGTATTATCTGGTATTTGGAGAAGAGATTTTCTTCCATTTATAGTCCTGTTTAGGCAGCGCCCAGTGCCCATGCTTGATTGTAGATGGTGTTCTGGTAGCTGTTCAGGATATCCTCCATAATTCAACAAAAGGGGGGAAAATAAAATGTATGTAATCCTTATATGTAATCCAGAGGCATTCAACCATAAACAAAATCACAGACATTAGGTTTTTGCCTGTACAGGCCTTCATTAGACTGGACAACATTTATCTTTAGATGGTACAGGAAAGATATAATAATTGTTTTAGAATGGCAGAACTGAAAGGATCCTATGGATCATCAAGTGCAAGAGGCACAGTAGAGAATTGAATTCCCAACTTCTTGCTCCACAGCCTAATACCTGTACCACAGAGCTATCCAGAAGATTGTTTTTAAAAGGATCTTCCTCACAGTGTTGTTGTTACTGTTTTTAATATGTAAGACTACCTTTTTTTTTTCAAAGCATCCTTTTCTATGATTTCTTTTATCAGAACCAGGCAAACCTGAAAATGTTTCACGAACTGAAAGTGCAACCGACATATTAGTGTCTTGGAAGAAGCCAAAAAAGGATGATAATGGCCCTATTGATGGATACAATGTTACAGTCTGTGTTAAGAATAATGGGAACTGTATAGTCAGTAAGTACTTTGTACATGAACTTGCTGGAAAGCATATACCCAGACACGCACCCTGTTTGTTATGGCTGGGAAGAATTTAGCTAATCTGAGGCTGGAATATTGTCTGTTTTCCCATCCTGGTATTTGACCACAATCTTTTAGCTTTTACCTCTGCTGAGTTACCTACATCAAAGGAAAACTGTTGTGGAGTCAAAATTATATCACCACAAGGCATGTTTTGCCTCAAGAAGTTAAAATCCCTGAACTCTTCAAGGATGTCCACTAGCAAAGCAACAGAGAACTATCTCCATTGTTTTTCTGGTTGCTCTTTTGTACAGCTGCCTAAATTTGTATATTTTATATATTATATTGTTCTGTTTTATCTATGTAAGCCGCCCCGAGTAGACATGGTCTAGAGGGGCGGGGTAAAAATCAAATAAATAAATAAATAAATAAATAAATAAATAAATAAATAAATAAATAAATAAATAGTTCAGCAACAAGCCATTCTTTACTGAGGGCATGATCACACAGAACTTTATGCTAGATTGACATGGACTTCTCGGAAGTGCAACTTTGCATTTAAACTGCTATCACCGTTTGTGCTTAAATGCTTAATTTTTCCTGGGAAGGTGTTCCATGTATCCCCACATCATACACCTCCCTATCCCTCACCTTCTTCTGCCATGATCACCACCCTCATATCCAACCTCTTTTTTCCGAAACATTTTTAGTAAATGAAATAGTACTGAACTGACAAGTCACAGTAAGTATTTGAATTAGTGCTCTATCAGTTTAGCACTCTACTGCTAAACTAGGGAAAACATTTTAAAAATACAATTTACAAATTGCATTGCACTTGTAGTGTTTACCAATGAATGCAGAAGGCGGATGAAAGGAGTAATGTTCATGCCCCCTCTATGCCCTGCTCTGCGCGTTGTCAATGATGTCATCTGGACATGCCCAGAATTGCCCTAATTGACTCGGAAAGTTACACAAACCATGCTGGCCAAACTAAATGCACTGCATGTTCACACCAAAAGACTAGATCTATTCACGATTAATGCTGACATTGTGTAGTGCTTGGAATAGATATTGAAAGGAACAGTGGGAAATGCAAGACAGTCAGTGAGACAAATACACATCTAGGTGTTCCCTGAGCTGGAAGTAAAAAGCAGTCCTGAACCAACTCCATATGATCTAACCAAAGTGCTATCTTCCAAGCCCTAAATGGTTTAGCTTATCTGAAAGAGTACTCTAGTTTTGTTTCAAGTTTATTGTGAATAACCTGTGCCATGGCACTGCAACAGGGCCTTAGCACATGACTTAACCTGTCTCTTAGACTGAAGCCTTCTCTCTTTGACCCATTATATGTAATGGAGGGTCAGCCTCTACTGGAACAGCCACATCCCCTAATCTCATTTATCACTGCCCTGGATATTTTTGATGTGACACTTAAGAGTTATGAAACACTCAGATATTTGATGATATTAAGTTGTGTCCATTTTATTTCCCTTTTTTTAAAAAAAATCTGTATGAAAAGAATCTGTTTCCAGTGGAAATTATTCCTTAGTGGTGCCTTATCTGGAGCCTTACACAATGTATACAGTCAACGTATCAGCGTACACAGTCACACAGAGTAAGAAAAATCTTTCGGGGGAAATAGACAGTAAGGATGTTCGCACTAAGGCAGCACGTAAGTTACATTATGCTAATATTGTACTCACTTTAAAATTAATCATCCTTTCCCTATTTGATAAGGTGCTGTATATATTTGTATACTATATGAAGTCTATTCTGCATATGAATTGTTCCACACAACATTATGTGTGTATAATAGAGAGTGTTCATTCTTATAGTTCATGTGTGGCTTTATAGGTCTTGGTGTTGCCACTAATAGTAGCCTAGGCAAACAATATTAGGACTATCATTTTTTGTTAGAGATTCTGTTACTTTCAGGTGCACATATTAGGACCGGGAGCTGCTTCAGCAAGAGTTGGTCTTATATATCTGGAGCTCTGTGTAGGATACCAGTTTTGTGGGAAAGATTGGGGTTTGCTGCTGCTCCTGTTGTAAAGCCATTTACAAAATTGCAGCCACTGTACAGTATATGAGGGGCACAGGAATTTGACTCTGGTGTGGTGTGGTCCGTCGAAAAAACATTCCGTAAGCCATTTATGACAGGAAGGGGAGGTAAAAAAAACAAAGTTGTAACTTTTAGATGGGTTCTTAAATCAGTATCTTAATTGGCAGTGCTTAGAGACAGTGTGGACTTGTTTTGTACCAGATTTCAAGAAGGTTGGGTAAGTAGTTTTCAAGATCTAATTTCTGATTTTAAAAGCATTCCTATCTCCCCCATTAATATATCATTTTTAAGCTTGGTGTGAGTTCTGCAGTATTTTTTCAAATGCCTACCACTGCCTCCTTAAACATGGTTCCCATTATAAAGTTTTTTTAAAAAAATTGAATTTGATTCATCCTGACATTTAGAAGATTTGGTACTTTGAAGATGGTTCTTTTACGTATGGAGATTTTCATACAGTTCTGGCTACACATGCTTACTGAAGAGTTCTGCGGCCATTGCACTAATTTCTTTATGCAATGGCTGCAGAAACGGGAAACGGATGAGTTCCCATTGAGGCGAATGAGGCTTTCTTCTGGGGAAGATGATGGATTGGGACTTCAGGTTTGCTGCAGGAATAAAGGTCTTTGAGCAAATAAAGAGATACAGAGAGTAGCCACTGGGTAGGCAGAACAAAAGAGCAGGAAAGGAGGCAAAAATATTGGGGGGGGGGAGCCAGAGTAGCCAGAGAGCCCACAAATGAGAGAGAGAAGCCACAGAGAAGCAAGAGATTGAGAGAGAGGCGCAAGAGAGAGAAAGAGAGAGAACTTCACAGGGAGGGGTAAAGAGAGAGAGAGAGAATGAGAGGACCCACCCTAGACTAAGTAGAGACAAGGGAGGGAGGGAGAGAAAAGCCATGGAGAGAGACACAAAAAGAGGGAAAGAAAGGATGCAAATAGAGAGAGAAGAGAGAAAATAAAGGCAGACGGGGCAAAAAGCCGTGGAGAGAAGGAAAGGCAAAGCCAGGTGTGTGTCACAAAGGAGTCACTGCCCTTTCACACAGAGAAGAGGATGATGGAACGTGAGAGAAGAAGGCTTGGCAAAGGAAATGAGAGAGGGAAAGAAAGAGGAAGATGAGGGGGGGGGAGGAAAATCTGATTTTCTCCTTTTGCCCAGCAAAGGATCACCCAATTGGAACGTGGTTTTGAATGACCTAAACAGCTGGCTGTTCACACTGGCATATAGATCAGTATATGGATCACTGTTGGTACAGTTTGGTTTGAACCAATTAACAGCATCCACACATTCTACTTATAAGGATCCATGCTTCCCCTTGAAGAGCTGTCCCCAGCACAGGGCGAGGGCATGCAATCTTTTTGGCATCACTCTTTGAGATGCAAAATAGCTTTTTGTTTAGCATTCGCAGATGGGGACTTTCACCAAAACTATACCGGGGTGGTGTTAACTGAGGAAACAACCCTTTGATGTAGTCGGTGAGTTGTGACATTAAAAGGGAGGGCAAGGAAACCCCCTCCTCTATTTTTGTCCTTCTTTTTAATTCTAACCAGTACTGTGAAATTCTAATACCAAGCTATGTTGATGCATTGCCATTTTGATATACCACTTAGTTTATTTAACAACAACAAAAATGATGTGACCCCAGCTCCCTGAATGCCAGCTGTGAGAAAAGACAGGGAAAGGGGTCCATGTCGACTCTATGGGCATCATCCCCAGAAGGCAGCACAGTCCAAGCGGAGCCTCAGTGTTTTCCCTTTGTACTGCAGCTATCCTTGGTTGTTATTGCTGCCTCCTTACTCACAAGTAAATCAGGCAAATGTCCTTGCAAGTAAACCAAGTGCACCTGTATGGACCTGTACCATGGGAGAAGAGGGTCCATAGCACAATCTCCAGTGTGGACACAAGGATCACGCATGTGAGAATCAAAAAGTGTCCAGAACTGGACATGGTACTCAAGATAAGTCTAATCAGTGCCAAATAGAAGGGAACGAGTGCTTCTTGTGATCTGGAGACCAGATTTCTATTAACACAGCCTAAAATATTTATTTATTTTATTTTATTTATATCCCGCCTATCTGGTTGGGTCAGGACCACTCTAGGCGGCTAAGGAAACAACCCTTTGATTTGCCTCCTTAGCAGTTTACCTCTAGACAAGAGATCATATTAGGACTTTGGTCTTACTGCAGGAATAAGTGTCATTGAACTTGCTTGAGCTTCCTTTTGAGTATGCTGCATGCCAATTGTGTATGGGACACATATTTCCAAGAGCCTTCTGCTCTTAGGTTGACAAAACATGAGTGCCAAAAACACTTCCGCTGCAATCTTGCATTAGCCTCCTGAGAAGGAAGCCCTGCTGAGGCTTATTTCCAGATATATGTATATGGTTCTGCAGCCTAGAGCTCCAAATCAACTTATTTATTTCAAAGTGCCAACACTGCAATTAAAACCCGAATACTGAGGTTTTAGTTTAGATAGAAACAACTGCTTCTGCACTGCAAGGGTTAAATGCTTGTTTTTTTTTTGTTTGTTTTTTTTAATGGGCGGTATTAATAAAGAAATATTTACTGGTCTTCCAATCCCCCATTGGGCTAGATTCGTAATGGTCGCCATTGCACCCCTCCACTGGACCACTGCACCAGCAGAGGGGCGTGTCAAAATCTGGGATTAGAGGATGGCTACTTATGGCTCGCGTGCCCGCAGAGAGGGCTCTGTGTGCCAGCTGTGGCACGCATGCCATAGATTCACCATCACTGCTCTAGGCTATTGCTTCTAGCCAAATACAACAACCCCTGGTAAATGTCCCCAGTTGCTCCCTCCATGACGCAGGCACTCAGTTGCAGGCGACAACTCAAGAGTTTATTAACAGCTTGTGTCGATTGGGAACAAACAAACAAAGGGACAATATAATGAAATGGGAGTCCCTATGTTAAAGTTGGGAAAGGAGACCGGCATTTCCTTTCTGTCAGACTGTTCGTGAGGTATGAAACCTTTCTTACTGAGCAGGTGAAGAACCCCTTGGAGGTGGTCTAAGCAGAGTTTCCCTCAGCATGGGTAGTATAGCCAAGGTGAGTCACCCCTAGAGGTTAGTCCCCATGTCTCCATTCCCTAACTCTACAAGAGGTACTATCACTATCATCCAAGGCAGTGTTACTGGTTGCTCCTTTCTCGCCATTCCCACACTCAAGAAATAATTGTGATAGCTGTTTTGTGTTTGGGTGAGAAGTGGTTTGCTCTCAAAGAAAAGAGTCAGGTTCTAGGATTTGTTATTGTTGTTTTGTGTCTCTTTGTGAATGGTAGTGAAGAGGTTCCTACAGGTGGAAGGAATGGGACTGGCAGCAGCAATGTTTTGGCTTTACATCATTCCCCCCCCCCCTCCTCATATGCGTCTCCCTAAGGCAGCCCCAGGATCAAGGGAGAACTTAGGGATCCCTGAAAGCTGGAGAGGAGGCTCTAGGGACTATTTATTTTCCAAAAAATGGCTGTGGTATGGGTTTGGCTGTAGCTGATAACATCATCCTCATTACACGACGTAAAGTTGCCCAAGACGTTTTCAGGCAACATAATGTTAGCCCTTATTCTTTTCTTCTGATGCAATCTATTTGGATTTTTCACAGAGCCAAAACCGGTGAAAGACCTCAAAGGAATCTTATCAGAGAAAGCGAACAATGATGTAAAAATTACCTGCAGAGAACCAGATCGGTTAAATGGTCCTAGCAAAAGGTTTATCTTGGAGTGGGATGGTGGCAAAATGAATGAAACCACATGTATCTTCAATGTGACAAATCTTCATTACTTAACAACATACAATTTCAAAGTAAGTGGCTTAGCTCTCCTTTTGCCACTAGAGGTCCTTTGTTTTTATCCTGAATTGAAAATCAGCTGTTCAAAACATGTTTATTCACTGTTTTATCGATGTTATGTCACCAGCTTAGTGAGAGAATGGGGATAAAAATAGTGTATACATCCATTCTGTAACTGCAAACCCATTGCTGTCAGAGTAGCTTATGTTACAAAAGGTGATGACATAGTGACCAGTGAAATACTTCATGTCACTTTGCACAGAATAGTTTCCCTTCAATGGAGAGTGGGTGACTATTGCCTTCCATTCTTCCTTACCACTTTCATTCAATGCAGATAAGACACCTTTGGAATGCCCACATCTTGAGAGCCCTTTTACACAGCAGAGATAAACAGGGACATGCCTCAGAGGACTCCTCCCCCCCCCCCCGCAGGACTCAGGGAGGCCCAGTGGCCTGTGAGAACAACTGTGTGTTTCCCTTTGCTTATTCTATCAGGCCACATCCTTACCAACTAACTGCTGTAGATCACAAACCTGCTAAGGCACCAGTGGTTTCCTGTTTTTTATCAGGAATCAAAAGGATGGAAGCTTATTAAGGTTTCTAGCTGGTGGAAAATTGCCAATTAGCAGTTGTTGCTTTTTAAGGAAAAGCAGAATGCCAATGTCTTCAGTAAATTAAAAAAAATCAAATGAAGAGGCTAGACAAAACCAGGATAAAGGTTGAAACGAGAAGCGACTAAAGCAGAGGAGATTTATGTCTGTTTTGATCGAAGAAGGAGGGGGTCTTCAAAATTGTTCTGTGTGGAAAGGTTTAATTGTGTGAAGATGATCAGAGAAAGTCCAATATGGTTTATTAGAATCTTTATCAGAAGCAATTGAGGTTACAACCCTTTGCCTGAGTGAACTGTCTCCCAAGAAGTATAGGGCTGAAGGGCCCTTGCATACTCAAATATGACCTTATATTTTCTCATGACAGATAGGGATGGTGGTATTTTCCTCTAGAACTCTCTCTAAGAAAGCTATACTCTTTTGTTAGGATTGGGGCTGCATTTCTCTCTCTCTGCCTTGCCAGACTGCTTATCTCCCACAAAAAAGGTAGAGGAGGACTATTATTGACTTAACATGCATACACTTTACTCAAGGCCCCTTTGGATGCCCCATTTCACATGTCATGGAAATTCCCCATTAGACATTTAGGACAATGGCCTTTTGTGTACCTGAGCTTTGCATTGATAAGTACTATATTGCAAGTAGGGGGTATTTGAGTCCGCCACACCTTTGTGAGCTGTTGCCCCTTCTCTGGCCTCAGGCAACCCCGATTTGTTGAAACACTCATGGGTGGAAATGGGCATGAACCATGGTTTGGCCCTGTTTGGTGAGGTGTTCCATGGGTGTCATGCACTTCTCTCTCCTGCCTTCTCCACATGATCACCTGCTCACAGGTAGCAACTCTTCCTTTTTCTTCTCCATGCGGGCCTCCATTTAGAGGATGAGGAAAGACAGGGAAGCCCACAGCGCTGATGGTGGGTGGATCATTGTGTGGAGAAAGCAGAGGAGGGAAGCATGCTGCTACCGGTGAGTGAGCGATCACAAGGGAAATTGGAGAGATAAATGCATGGTGCCTATGGAATACCTATATGAGCAATGCACTGAACTGGGCCACACTACCCAACCACAGTTCCTGCTCGTTTCTACTCATTGGCCTTTGTTATAGAGCTGTACATTGCTTAAAAGTGGAGGGTTGTTGATCCATAGTTGCTCCTTGTGAGAGTCAGTGTGGTGTAGTGGGTAGAGTGACACACTAGGACTATCCACTGCATAGTGTGGTGTAGTGGATAGAGGGACACACTAGGAACGAGGATTCAGGAGATCTCAAATCCCCACTTGGCCACAGAAACTCACTGTGGTATGACTGGTAGAACCACTTCTCAAATATCTCACACAGCTTGAAAACCCTATTAAGGTTGACTTAATTTGGATGCAGTTCGGTGGCACACAACAACAAGCTGCCCCTTGCTGACTAGCTCAGTAAGAGGGAGCACCCATCATTCATTTCTCTGATGTGCCTTGTGGGGGATGAGCCAGCCTATGCAGTCTTGGGCAAGGTGCATAGTTCAGTTCCTACCAATACACTTTTGAGTACTAGGAAACCCTGGAAAGTGTCTCCATAAGTCAGAAGTGACTTTGTGGCACATAATTATTAATTACTATTATTAGTTGCTCCTCCTGACGTCAAGATCAAAGGATATAATTGGTGTCTTTGGGTTTAATAGAAGACAATATTCTGAAAGATTTTTGAAGACTTTTAAACCTTGTTTTGTTATCTCTTGTATGTTATCTTTGATAACACTTTTTTTAAAAAAGCTTTAATTTATTGTTTTTTTCCCTATTTATAAGGTTATTTTTTTCAATGGAGAATATTATTCTGACCCTGAAGGTACAACAGTAAGCACCAGATGTAAGTTAAAATTTAAATCATTATTTTACATTTCCTGATTGCTTCAATTCCCATATTAAGACATAAAGCAGGAAAAAAAAAGACATTCCTTTGAAACTTGTGCTAATAGAGGCGTTTTACTCTCTTTTTTAAAATTTTAAACAGATAATGCTAAAGCTCTGATTGGATTTTTGATATTCCTCATTATTGTGACCTCTTTGGCCTTACTCCTTGTTCTGTACAAAATCTACACCATTAACAGAGAGAAATCAAGGTAAAATCCATTCTTTTTTCTTTCTGATGTGTGCAATACAGTGAGAAGTCTGCAAATTTTTCACATAGCAGGAATATTTAATTGAAATTAATTGAAGATATCTTATCCTCTCTCTCTCTTTCTTTCAGACACACACACACACACACACACACACTTACACACCCTACGGCTCCCTTTTGCCCTGGGAACCCTTGGGATGTGGGAGTGAGTTGGAGAGGTTTTCATAGCCAAAAACTGCCATCAGGATTGGGTTTGCCAAGAGGATTCCAGACATAGTCTTTAGTCTCTCTGAAACCATCGCAAAGAAGAGCAACATGTAAAATGAAGATATGACCTAAAATTAATTTTTTATTTATGATATTATCAGTAAAGTTGTCAGAGGTAGACTTGAAAGACTGGCAAAATATAATTAATACATTTTGTAATGGTGATAAAAAAAAGCAATGATTTATTTATTTATTTATTTATTTATTTATTTATTTATTTATTTATTTATTTAACTTATATGCCGCCCACTCTACCCAAAGGTCTCTGGGCAGCTTACAACAATTAAAATTCAACTAAAATACAATAAAAGATAAAAAGATTACTGTTGATGTTATTTCAATTAAAAGCCTTCTGGAACAGGAAGGTTTTGACCTGGTGCTGAAATGTCATCAACGTTGGCGCCAGACGAATTTCAGTCGGGAGGGCATTCCATAGTCTCGGGGCAGCTGCCGAAAAGGCCCTTTGTCTACAAGCCATCCCTCTTACCTCCTTGAGGGATGGCTCTTTCAAAAGGGCCCCCTGGCTAGATCTTAACTGCCGGGTAGGTTCATATGGAAGGAGGCGGTTCTTCAAATATCCAGGGCCCAAGCCGTTTAGGGCTTTATATGTCAAAACAAGCACTTTGAATTGGGCCCGTGCAGCAACTGGTAACCAAAGTAACTTAAACAGAATCGTCTTGATGTGATCTCTAGCGGCCTCACTACTCACCAGCCACGCAGCTCGATTCTGGACCAGTTGCAGTCGCCGGACCGTCTTCAAAGGCAGATCCATGTAGAGCGCATTGCAATAATCTATACGAGATGTTACCAGTTCATGTGTAACTATCATGAGACTCCACTCGCACAGGTAGAGCCGTCACTGGTACAATTTCCGCAGCTGAAGGAAGGCGCCCCTGACCACCGAGTCCACCTGGGCTTCCAGAGTTAGACTGGGGTCCAGGAGCACCCCCAGGCTGCGGACCCTGTCCCTTAGGGGGAGTGTAACCCCATTCAGAGCAGGGAAATGGCCCTCCAGCCTGTCCGGCGAAGCACCCACTAACAGCACTTCCATCTTCTCTGGATTGAGTTTCAATTTATTAACCCTCATCCAGTCCATTATCAGGTCCAGACACGAGTTCAGCACAGAAACCGCCTCACCTGGATTGGTGGAAAACGAGAGGTAGAGCTGAGTGTCGTCAGCATATTGCTGACTCCTCAGCCCAAACCTCCTGATGACCTCTCCCAGCGGTTTCATGTAGATTTCAAACAGCATGGGGGACAGTATCGAGCCCTGCCATTAGAGGAAATCCAGGCTTACCTAATATAAAATTGTATTATATAGCTGATCAAATCAGATTTATGGTGGCTATTTTAACTCAGTCTAATGAATCAATATGGCCAAAGTTAGAATTTCAGGAAGTTGGTAGTGACCTGGAAAATATTCTCTTTAAACAAAATTATATTAGTATTGTCAGGAAGACTGAAAATTCCTTTCTTAAGAACATGGTGCAAATATGGAAGAGATACAGAAAAATATTTGCCCATTAATACTGTATATCCATTATATTCACTAATAGAATTAGTGAGTTTTCCAGAGAATTTAAAAGGAGATTTAGAGAAGATGCTAAAGAAGAAAGAGGTTATTAGAATAAAAGATTAATGCTTAATAAAGAACAAATAAGAGAAGTGTTGGAATGGAAAATTTATCATGGTTTAATGTTATTCAGCTGGAATGTTGTAATACAGCATGGGTGGAAAGAAATGATAAATGTAGAGAGTTTACAAAATTTGAAGAATGGAAAAAGAAAACAGGAGCAAAAGAATGAAGGGGATGATACTTTTAATAAAATTTATAAAATATTAATAGAAGTAGAGGATCAACAAGAGGTTTTAAAGATGTTATGGGAAACTGATTTGGGAGTGGAAACAAATATGGAATAGTGGAAGAATATATTGAATAAAAAATCTTCAAATATACTGTATGTGTGTCAGAATAAAAGAAAAATTTTACAAATAGATCTGGAGATGGTACTTAACACTAGAGAAACTGAAATGCATGGTTAAAAATATTTTAAGATATGTTGGAGGTGTGATCAGGAAATAGGACTCTACTTTCATATGTGCTGGGAATGAGAATATATAATGATGTTTTAGTAGTTTTTAAAGAGATGAGTGAAATCCTAGTGTTCAATTTAGGACTATATCCCAAAATAACACTTTCATCTATATTTGAGAGGGAACAATTGAATTTAATAATGGAAAAATTGATTACAAATCTAGTAACAGTGGCTAAATTAATAATAGCAAAGAATTGGAAAGTTTAGTGCGATAAATCTGTGAAGATTTATCAGTCACCCAAGTGAGGTTATCTGGAAGTTGAGTCATGGCAAATGGAGTCCACCCCTTACAGCCACTAAACAGGAAAATGGCCAGGCACAGAAGGGGCAATGGTTCAGGACCACAATCAGCTTTGTTCCTTCATTTGAAGGACAAAAGACATCCATTTGATGCCCAAGATGTACTAATCTTGGACTGAGAAGATAGGTAATTTGAAAGAGGGGTCAGGGAGCTCATACATGTGCATATAGAAAATCCCTCACTCGACAGGGGTTGAAGCCTTAGATACAATGTCTCCTATTTATCATGCTGCCCTTTCATCCATCCCCATAAAGATCAGGACCACATACCAGAAAGACCACTGTTAATGACTGTTAACAACCCATGACAAATGGGTAGAGAAGGACTGCAGAAGTGGGATTATCCGTCACCCCCAGTCCTTTCTCTATCTAATGAGCCTATTCAGATCAGGGGGAAGTGAAACCAACCTGGAGGATATGTCGGGGGTTTCCTACCAACTCACCTCGGACTGAAGAAGCTATTTAGATGAGTAGTGAAACATATCAACCTAACAAGAAAGAAGTCTGGTTGCCATGACTCAACTTCCAGATTAAGTGCGATGAATTGGCATGTAATATTAAAGTAGGAAAAGGACTGCCAAGTGAGAAAATGCTTGGAGATATATGGGGAGAATTTACTGATTTCGTACTAACAAAGAGGAAGGGTTGTGTACCTTTGCAAGAGTCAGTGTACTTCTAGAAGGGGATTGGGGCTCCATAAAAGGAAGGAAATAGAATATCTTCATTGGTCCAGGTTGGGGAGGGAAGCACATTAAGTGTATGTGGTTTTTCTTTAGTGTTGTTTTTTGTGTAATTAAAAAAAATTAAAAGAAACCATTGCTCTTACAAAAAGGGAAAAGAAAGGAAAAAAAGAAAACAGCCTGCAGTTTGCACAGCTGAAACTAGCGACAAAATGCTTCACTGTGGATCGCTTCTGCTCAAAGTTCTAGTCAGTCAGCCCTTATTTCTGGAGATACTCGGTTGTGTCCCCTACTCCTCTGCTTCACCAACTGTCTCATATTTCTTCATGTTCCCTGGAGCACGCAGATACTTCCTTCTTCTTTTTCAAGTAGCCCTCTTCCAGTCTATATAGCTGTCTTGAGTAGCGTGAGTTTGCTGCCAGTCCACCCTTGACTAGGATAGAAACCCTCTCTTTAGCTTTGGTATTTTCTGCTCCTCACCACTCCTCACTGCTTCCCCCCATCACTGACCATTCTCTCCACCCAGTTCAGCATTTGTCCAGCTTTTCCCTCTGCTTATTCCCTTCTCCTCATCCCCTATGGTGGGGGTCTCTTTTTCAGAAGCCTTGCAGAGGAATTTTTTATTTTATTTATTTATTTTATTTATATCCCGCCTATCTGGTCGGGTCAGGACCACTCTAGGCGGAAGAACACCTTCCTTGAGCCCCTCGGGAGAACTAAATCGCCAGGTCTCCCACCAGCGTTGTTTCTCATGATTATGGAACATCTGGCATGTGGAGACTTAGGTTGATACAACAGACCACAGACATGTTTTAATTGATTAAAATTAATTAATCTATGAAAAGCGCAAAATAACCTTAAGATGCACACCTCCAGGGTCACGTAATAATCCAATGCCAAATTTTAGGTTCGTGGTTTCAGTTCTGGAGGCATGTTTGAAACAGCTACCCAGCCAGATATATCTTCGTGTTTATTATCATGATTGAAATAATTGAAAATGTGACCTAAAATTCCTTTATAGAGAGGCTTATATATTGCAGAGTAATTCTTAGGAATCATAATAGTTTATGCTTCTTGCAGAACTGAGGATGAAGTGGTGCATCTTGTTCAAAGAGGTAAATATTATCTTGCTGTTCTTTTGGCACTTATAATCAAGTGGATGGTGTTGTCTAGCTGAATCTCAGACCCATGCAGTCCCACCTTGCCTTGAAGCAGATGTGGCTGCTTCTTGTTATTGCTAAAATGCAGCACATTAACCTCTATGAATGCACAGAAATAGCAGATACTGTCTTGCACTTAGTCAGGCTAGAGGGCCATCCACTATATTGCCTACAGTGCTGAATGAATGTTGCATTTATTCAGCACTGTGGAATGAATGCAACAGGTCAGCAGGATGTCAGGATCTGAACGTCTGCATTTTAGTTCCATTTGTCTTGCACTGTTAAAAATCCCTGTCCCACTCAAGCATGTATCTATAAATCTGACAAATAAAGTAGCAGTGTCCATGAAAGTTTATGACAAAATAAAAGTTGTTATTTTTAAGCTACCACAAGACTTTTTGGTGCTTCTGCTGCCACAGGTTAATGGCTCTACCCTCGGGAAATGTAAATGGTGCTGCTTTTGCATGCAGTATATACATGACCGGTCTCCTCAAAAAGATATTTTCTCTCATTATACATTGCAGAACATATCGTGTGTGCCTCATACTCATTTTTTGGCAGGAAAAATGATGAGGCCAATGTTCTGTGCACTCTTGAATTTCTCCTCGAATGTTACACAGTGCACAGGGATTTGTGTAGCAGACACACAGAATTTACATTGCTCATGAGTTTATGTTGAGGGTCGTTTGTAGAAGAGAAACTAGAAAACTATGGCTTGAAATAGTAATTGTACGTGTTCTATAAATTTTAGGAGCTTTTTAGTTGCTTATCCTGATCACTATGAAGAGTTAAATTATATTTTTTGGAATAATGTATCACATTTTTTCAAGGGAAACATTTCATAGTGCTTTGCCAAAGCTTATACCATTTCATTCAAGCAGTAAAATTAGCGCAAACATTTTATGTAACTATGCAACAGATTAGCTTTAGTGTGCGTTTTAACATGTTCCACACACATTACCTTTATTACAAACAGATTATATCTCCATTTGTATGTGTGTGTTTGTCTACATTTTAAAGATGACGAAAAACAACTGATGAGTATAGAACCAATTCCTGCAGAACTCTTGTATGAAGCATATAAGAGGAAGATAGCAGATGAAGGAAGACTTTTCCTGGATGAATTTCAGGTTGGTCCTCTGTTGAAAAATGTGTATGTCAGAAATATAAGTATTGGTAATTGGTGGTTTCATTTAATGTGGGATCAAAAACAGCAACCATTTTTAGTCTGGGGCCAACATCCAGTTTGAGGAGGGTGACAGGAGCCACCATCAAACAGTGCTAAGGGGATAAGACTGAGCCCAAACCATAAGAGGCGTGACTTAACCATAAGACTTAATGACTAAACAACAAATAGTGAAGGCATTCCCTTCATAATAATTTCTGATGCTTTTCAGAAATCTGGTTCCAAATTTAGACCTGGCTCTATTTTTCTCTCTCACCTCTCACCCACCCACCCCCATGTTGGATTTTGCACTCTTACCCATTCCATATGCAGAATTGATGCTTTGTACAGCACCATACATCCAGATGATACCGTTTTCTTATATGATACTGGTTCACAATCATTCTGGGAGATTTTTAGTCCAATTTTAATACCTGTTTATTTAGAAGTAAAGTCTCAGTAGTTGTCCTAAGTGTGAAATGACTTGCAAGTTGCAGTCTTAAAACTGGAATCAGGAAATTGTTGTAAATATTAATCATTATTACAGAGCAGCATCCCTTAGACATCCTTATGTATTTAACAGAATGTGTTGTATTGAAGTCTTTTGTCCTTTATAGAGCATTCCCAGAGTTTTCAGTAAATTCTCTATAAAAGATGCCCGCAAATCTTACAACCAGAACAAAAACCGTTACGTCGATATCCTCCCTTGTAAGTATATGTTGTAAACCGAGTTTTTGTGTCATGTTTTTCTTAGTTTTCATACTTTCTTAAAACTATCCAAACTGAAGGTTTTGATTTAGCATTCATGGGTCCTGATTTCTCTCCCTCCCAACTATCTATATAAAAAGATGACTACAACCGTGTGGTGCTTTCTGGGATGGCCAACGATCCAGGATCTGACTACATCAATGCAAGCCACATTGACGTGAGTAGATTTTGTCAACAACATTCCTAAGGTCCAAATGAAAATGTTGCTCACAATCTTGTAATCCTTACACCTGCTAAAAGCCGATGCATAACACGGACCAGTTTGATGGAATCGTTAGAGTGGGAGTGGGCAACTTTAGGAGGTCTAAGAAACAATTTTCTGCCCCGTGATCCTGAAAACATTCCAGAACTAAAGAAGAAGGAAATTGAAAGACCACTTCAGTTTTGAGAAACTGTAATTTTTTGGTGTTAAATGTTGAGCATTAAGATATGACTTAATTGACTTTGCCTTTCACTGGCTCGGAGTCCTGGACTGCAACTTGGGAGATGTGTCTCATATCTGCACTGAGTCATAGCATTCAGTAGCTAACTTTGGGTGGATCTCTTTTTCTCTGCCTGACCAACCTCACCACGTGGTTGTGAAATTAAAGTGGATTGATGTACAGCCATCACAGGCCTCCTTGAGCAGCCTGTGATGAATATCCGAATATTATTACTAAATACTCTGAATATTATTACTAAATATATAGAGAAACGAGTCAAGCAAAAACAAAAGAAAAAGAAAAAATAAAGAAGACGAAAATGTTGTGCCAGCTAAAATAATGTACTGATTGGGATATTTTAATGTGAGCGTTCATTGACAAATCCACTTCCTCAGGTGTAAGAATGGGGCTACATGGCAAATATTTATAAATTCATACACGCATCCCGAAACAAAATGATTGTTTTTTTCAGGGCACAATTTGATGATAGTGCAGCATTTCACACCTGGCAATGGCCTTTAGGACCCCTGTTAATATTCAGCCCTCACCCCACCCCAGAGACATTGTTCTGTAAACAATGACAATAATTGGTGGCTGAATTAATCCTAGGCAATAGTTAAGAACCAGAAACTATATGCTTGAGCATTTAGTGGCAAAATAATAATCCATGACTTTCTATTACAGGGTTTCAAAGAACCAAGAAAATACATTGCTGCGCAAGGTTTGGTATTTTCTGCCTTTTCTCATTTTTTTTCTTTCATCTCCTTAAATCTTCCAGAAAAAATATAATTAATATTATATAATTGATTTGTCTGCATATGGAAAGAAATTAACAGTGACGGTGTCACACTGGTGTGGTAGAAGAAGACAGATGCCACAACTGGCAATATTTCTTCTTTATTTAAAAAAATATATATTGCTTGTATTGTCTTTTGGTTTCCTGTTCCACAGTCCCAAACTAGAGCTGTGTAAAATAATCGATATTTGATATACCCAAAGCTAGCTAACTTCCATTGATTTTTCCAGGGAGAGTCAAACAATTTTTTAATGTAGGCATGAAAATTGTTGTCCCGTTTTTGCACACGAGAATGAGATGCATCCACATTTTTAGTCTCACCCACAAGAAGGGAAGATGCTCACTGTTGGTTTCCATGAATGTTTCCATATTTGGAAGAATGGTTTTGCACATACTAGGCAGATGTGCAAAGTTTGATGCTCCCTTTCTGCATGAAGCAGAATTATGACACAGGTTGTCTTTCTGATCAGTCGACCAGCCATTCTGTGTTTGTGTATTTTTACGGGTCTATGCATTGTGCATGCGCACATACATTTAGGTTGATAAAGGAATAATACTGTACTTTTACAGAGAGAGTTTTGTACAAAACGTGGCAGTCTCAATGGGGGAGGGGAGAGCATTAGAGATTAGAAGTCTCCGGGGGAGATTCCTCAATAGCCTGTCTTGACATGTTCAGACAGCCTAGTCAAATGAGAAATTTTGTGATAATTCTTCACATCCCAATTTCTTGTTTATTGAATCAAAATCAATGGTGGCTAAAGGAAGTTGTTTTTGGCTGAAGTTTCAAGAAATGGAAATAATCTTTCTTCCAGGTCCCAAAGATGAGACAACTGATGATTTTTGGAGGATGATTTGGGAGCAGAAAGCAACAATTGTTGTCATGGTGACCCGCTGCGAGGAAGGAAATCGGGTAAAAGAGACAGCAGAGTATATTATTATCTAAATAAATAAAACAAGCATATATGTATAGAGTTATATATACGTACAATTCCTGTGGCAAATCATTCTGAAGGCAACATGCAATATAAGAAAAAAAAATACTAGTCTTTCTTGTTTGCTTGGACAAACGTAATTTGTCACAGATTTGGCGACAGGAAAAACGCAGAGTTATCGAAGACACAAGTTTCTTCTTTTTCAAGACGGTTATATTTACAGTATTTACAGGTATTTACAGGCAGGCATCACATCAGCATGTCAGGAACTCTTTACACAAACTGGCATAGCGGATAGCAGCAAATGGTGAAGAAAGAAGAGAATGATACACAGACACTGTTCACTTATATACATATACATGGCTTCTCTAGTCCAATCAGAAGACACATGACTTCATCTTCTGCACCTGGTGTCTTCCTATTTCGAGACATTGCATCATCTTCAGAGTGACTCAGCATACTCACATCTGTGCACAGTGGCAGCTCATTAATAATACATTTATTCAGGTTCAGGCCTACAAAATTTCTATATTCTGAAATTTATCCTATTGTATATCTTCAAATGAACTAAAGAAGAAGAAAGCAAAAGTTAGGCTCCTGTTATAGTTGTTGTTAATTGAGAACCATAAGTTTTTCCCCCTCTACAGATCAAATGTGCCAAGTATTGGCCAACCATGGAGGAGGGGAGTGCGTCTTACGGGGACATTGTTGTGAAGATAAATGAATGCAAAATGTGTCCTGACTACATCATTCAGAAGTTGCATATCACAAACGTACGTAAAAATAATAGCACTCAAAGAGTTCTATGTATGGCATGGCACTCCTTACAATCTCGAAAGATACGTGATAGTATTATCTTTGCATTGAGGAAAGAACAGCTTGCCTATTATCACCTAATGAATTTATATCTGAGATGAGATGTGAACCAACTTGCTGGCTGAAATGCAATTGCTTGGTGTAATAGTAGTAGAAATGTGCACTTGAGTAGGCCTATTAAATTAGTGAGGGTTAGGGAGTCAACTCCTCCATAGGTTCCATTGATTCAAGTTGGCCCACTCTAGTTGTGATTTACTATTCCAAAGTTGAGTCGCAACTGGAGTAGGCCCACTTGACTCAGTGGCACTTAGAGAAGAGTTGATCATATCATCCTTATGAAGGCATTATTGCAGTTTTACCTGACTCTCCTTCATTCTTAAATTATATTGCTTGTATTAACCAGGACTAGAATTGAGTATAAAGGACTCTGAGGTCCATTCAGCTTCAGCAATCAACAAATTCTGTGTCTGCTGCATCAAGGTCTGGCAATGGATCTTGGGATTCTAATGAAAAACAGTGTATAGAATATGCAAGTCTGAAGTCTGTCTATCCTTGAATGGTACAGAGCGTGCCTTCCAATGAAGTAGTTAGACTGTAGAAATCGTTCTGCATTTTCTTTTCATTCTGGATGAGCACTATCAAGCCACAGAATGTAGATCTCCTCTTGCTAACTGGGTTGTTTCACTGTTTGTTTGCTTTTTAATCTTTGATGTTCCACTGGCTCTATTAATGTTAACACACATGCCCTTTTGTCCAGAGGAGGGAAAAGACAACGGGAAGAGACGTGACCCACATTCAGTTTACAAGTTGGCCAGACCACGGAGTACCTGAGGATCCCCATCTCCTTCTCAAGCTACGCCGCCGCGTTAATGCATTGAGTAACTTTTTCAGTGGTCCAGTTGTGGTCCATTGCAGGTAAGATTTAAGTGTAAAACAGGCTTGGCTCATAATGTCTCCTAACAGAGACTTGGTTTGCACAGGTAGTAAGATCAAATACGAGAAAAGTTGCTTGTTCGACTATAAATCCCAGAACTCCTCAGCTAAACATTTAGAAGTTGCAGTAACTTCTCCCATCTCTTAGCATGGTTTACACAGTAGATTAGATTAGGTATCCTTCAGTCTCAACAGACTATGGTAACGTGCTCTGAATAGAGGACTTAGAACACCGTCTAGTGTGGTTGACGGTAGACTGAAGTACTAAAATGCTTGACTATTCCATCTGTACTCCAGTACAACGTCACCCATGTATCACATTTAAAATGAATTAACACATCAGTGAGAAAGATACCATTCTTTGCAACCAATTCTCCAAATGGTGAGATAGTTCATGGATTCCAGTGCTTACCCAAGATCAGCTGGAACTGAGGATACTAGAGACTTGCTAGCATTTAGTGATATTTATGTATATCTGCAGTGCAGGTTTCACAAATATGTGAGATTGAAGATATGGAGTGTTTGTAACTTTATACTCAGACACATATCTCAGAATTAATAGTAATCCCATGCGACCTTTTTGGGGAAATCAATGCCTTCCGATTCTTCTTGAACCACTCAGCTCTTTGACACTCTGGGACAATACATTTCATTTTATTTGACTCGGACAATAGGCTAAATAATTACAGAAATTTGCTCTCTGAAACAAATGGCTTATCCCCTCAACATGTTAGGAACATACTGTATAGTCATTACAGATTATTAGGAATATTATGCATCTAAGGAGCAGGAGTGCCGGCTTGGGGTTGGTTTGCTTGATTTCTTTGAATAGCCTGACAAGCAAATGTGTTCCACTTGATTGCAAGTCTCAGTTACCAACAGCCTGATGGATCGTTCTGTTCTGTTTTCCTTTTGTCCTCCTTCCCCTTTGTCCTCAGTGCTGGTGTTGGGCGCACTGGAACTTATATCGGAATTGATGCAATGCTGGAGGGATTGGAATCTGAAGGAAGAGTGGATGTCTATGGCTACATTGTAAAGCTACGGCGTCAGCGATGCCTTATGGTTCAAGTAGAAGTAGGTTTCCAGAACTTTACTTGTTTACACATAATTGTGTAACTGTTGTTCAGTTGTGGCCATCTTCAGATGCACAAAGGGAAGATGCAAGGAAGATTAAGAATGATTGTATGTCATCAGGTCAATTCTGATTTATGGCAATCCTTTCCAGGGTTTTCTAGATAGAGAATACACAGAAGTGGTTTAGCATGTCCTTCTTCTGGGGTTTCCCCATGGCTACAAAGGCTGGCTCTGCCACTGGGAGACACAGTGGAGAATCAAACTGCCAACCTCTGGCTCCACAGCTGGGTACCTAAACCACTGAGCCAGCTGCAAGGAAGATAGAAGATACAATTTTGTATAAAAAATTCTTTGGCTTGAAGAGAAACCAATGTATTTTCTTCATATGTGAGTGCTAGAGCAAAGGTGGGGAAGGCGTGTCGTTGGACTACAGTGCCCATGTTGCAGTTCAGCATCATGTTGGTAGCCACATAATCCTTGCCTCTGTGCTATAACCATGCCAGCACTCTCTTTGGCCACAACATTGTACAGTCAGCAAGGAATGCTAATCAGTTCATTCAGAAAGCATTCATTCATTCATTCATTCATTCATTCATTCATTCATTCATTCATTCATTCATTCATTCAACTTTTACCCCACCCATCTAGATTCAAACGAATCTACTCTGGGTGGCTTACGGTCCGAACAATATAAAACAAAGATTAAAACAGACAATATCCAAATAAAAAAGAGAAGTAAGCAAAGTCCAAGATGGGAAAACACAGGGTATTTAGTAAGCATGTTAGCATTTCCTTCTCATTTTATTTACTGTGTACATGTTAGTTCAGTCTGTGGACCTCATTAAAGAACAAGACCATGCAGGAAGAGGGGAGGTTTAAACCTACCTTAACTTCATTTCTACACACAAAAAATTTAAAAAGAAGAGTGGAGCCTCCTTAGCATATATCTGTTAATGTTTTTCCTTTTTATTGAAATTATTTTCATTTTGTTTATACTGTGTTGGTTACTGTGTTGTATTGTTCCATTTTATTGCATTGTTTTGCTTCATATTGTATTATTTTATTGTACTGTGTAAACCACCCAGAGTGGCCTGAGTTACCAGATGGGTAGTATAGAAATTAAATAAATAAATAAATAATTATGGATGAGTGGAACGTAGGAAAATAAAGGGCTGGGGCTGGGACATGACATTGACATGCACACCTCCTGTGTCTGTGCATGGTGACCCTATTAGCTTGGTTTCACATGTTTATTTACAAGTAAGAAAGGAAGTCTCCCCTGAACCCTATGTATTTAGTTTCAGCATGAGTTTTCCATTATCATGGAAAGTGCATTGAACTACATATATGTTACATTTTTGCATGAATAGGCCTCTTACATGATGTCTTGTAAAGTGCACATGCATTCAGAAGTAACATATTAGTTGGCGCTTCGTTTCTCTTTGTCTTCCCTCTTGGGAGGTCTAAAAGCATCATGCTCTCAATTTACCTAATTTTTTCCCTTGAATCAAGAGAACATATTCCTAGTGAAAGATCTGACCAGTTTGCATTATGTTATTTTATAATACCTAAGAGGTTTAAAACTGGCTGGAAAGCTCCATATCTTAGGGATCTGGCTGCGGAGCTAGAGATTGGGATCATTTCCCCACTGTACGTCCCAGAAGAGCCAGCCTGTGTAGCCTTGGGCAACCTGCAGAGTCACAGGGCACCCCCAGAAAAAGGGAATGGCGAATCGCTTCTGAGTAGTCTCTGGCATACAGCTCTGCTCTCACCTGTCCGTCACAGCTGGGCAGGGGAACCTCAGCCAATGAGAGGATGGAGGGTGATGCAGAAGGGGGAGGAGCTGGATTATATAAGGTTTGTGTGATGTGTGAAAGGGGGAGTTTTGGAGAGTTTGAAAAGATGAGAGAAGTTGAGTGAGATAGATTTGAGAGAGATAGTCAGTGAGGGAAAAGTCTGTGTGATTTAGAAATTGAGAAACGTGATTAACAACTTGATTTATTACCTGTGATTCACCCTTTTTATTTTGTACAAATCAATAAACACTTTATTTGTTTGAAAGAAAAACTTGTCCTTTGTGAGTACTAAGGTTAGGTTGGTGGCAGCAAGTGAAGAATAGTAGTGAGCGCTCTTGGAGGCCTGTATTGGTAGAGGCTTGAGAGTGGCCCGCTACAGTCTCCACCAAGAAAACCCTGAAAAAGACTGCCATAAATCAGAATTGACTTGACAACATGCAATTATTATAAGAGTTTTAAAATGTTTGCCTCAAAGATCTAAACAGTGGTCTCTGGGCAAGCATGTCTTTTCATATGAGTGTGTCATATTGGCCCCCTCATCTCCTCTATGTAATCTAGAGAATGCATTTACTTTTGTTACCATGGCAGAGGTTCAGTTGTGTTTTATTTGATAACCTTTGCTTACTCAGCAATAAGCTCCACTGAATTCATTAGTCCAACTACTTTTGAAAAAGCAGCCTTACTCACATCTGTTTAGAAGTACATCCCACTTAACATGCATAAACAGGGTCTCTGTTTGAGTAACTTTATTCTATATAATGTCATAATTATAGAATGTGATATATATATATATATTACTTTAAAATTCCATTTCCCCCTCTTTCCACACTCTATACAATCTGGAATCTTGGGGAATCTCAGACGCAATACATCTTGATTCATCAAGCATTAGTCGAATACATTCAATATGGTGAAACAGAACTCAACACCTCAGAACTGCACAATTGTCTTAATCACCTGAAGAAGAAAGATCCTCCCAGTGATCCTTCTCTCCTGGAAGCGGAATTCCAGGTAAATGACTTATCACCGGTGTGCTATCCCATCACCACTACCAACTGCCAGTCCAGTTGCCTTTTGCACATGGAAAATGACAGATAACATCTTACTCTTCGCCTGATGCAGCAAAATGTCCCAGGCCAGCCGTTTTCTAAACTCTTGGAGGTTAATGCAGAATATCGTTACCAAAATCACAAAATTTTGCTGTTTAGAATGGGAGCATTCTCTACTTCTTGGCAGCTCATTAGCAGGCATATGTCATTACATTTTGATGCTTCTTCTGGGAGATACATTGGTTAGGCAAAACTAAGAGGGCATCATGCTGAGAGATTATGTAGCTCTTTTTAAATATATATATTTTATTTCAAATGCTTCATTTTTATTGTTTGTATCTTTGTCTTTAGAGGCTACCTTCCTACCAGACCTGGCAGACACAGAGAGCTGGCAAGAGAGAGGAAAACAGAAGTAAAAACCGGAGTTCAACGGTTATTCCATGTGAGTCCTAGAAAGGGAAAGTACACAGACACTCCATGGCTTCGCTTCGCTTCTCTTCTCTTCCCTTCTTTCCATTTTTTGAAAATTATAAATTAAAAAAGAATCAGGTACTCCATATCACACTTAGATGTTTTGCAGAGAAATTACATCTGAAACATTCTTTCTTCTGCAGCAGAATCAAAGCCTGTTATCCATCCATATCATTTCCACAGAGTCATGTACAAAATTGCTCTTTAGAATACTTCAGCTATCTCTCTCATTTCTTGCCACTAAGAAGTGAGTGCCAAGCTATATTTTTACAAATAAAAGTCTCCCATCCTACACTTCATATCTGGATCAGGATATTGCCAAGGAGTTGAGCTCAACCCTGTCCTTCCAGGTCATGTAGCCAAAGAAAATTTGCTTAGATCCTCATATTTCCGTTGATTGGAACAATATACATGTACACATATGCAATTTTTAGATCACTGTATTTTAATTGGATTTTAATTGTTTTTATCTTTTTACTGTATTTAAATTGTTGTAAGTCAACCAGAGACCTTTAGGTAGTGTGGGCAGCATACAAGTTAAATAAATAAATAAATAAATAAGTAAGTAAGTAAGTAAGTAAGTAAGTAAGTAAGTAAATAAATAAATAAATAAATAAATAAATAAATAAATAAATAAATAAATAAATAAATAAATAAATAAATAAATAAATAAATAAATGTTTCAGGTCAAGATTAATAGTGGTCTTGGGGATTGGTTGTCCTTGGGAATAAAGTGTGGTAGGGAACTGGGGGGGCCCATTACCCCACCCATTCTGCAGTCATAGTCTGGTGAGGAGGGAGAGATCTTTCTGCACATTTAAGGACGGTAGAAATAGTCACTCATCTCTGTCATGTGTGGCTGCAAAAATACACAGAACAATGGACTTGATTGAGAGATGCAAGGTAGGTGATACAGTACCTTTTTCTTTATGTATACATGCATCCCATGCCTTACACGTAGCTGGTATTTCACAGATTTTAAAATGGTAGCATGAGAGAAGCTTGGGTGGCAAAAATGAACAAGCCCCTTCAGTTTTGGGGTGTTTTTGCAGTTAAGAATATAAGAAGAGCCCTGCTGGATCAGGCCAAGGGTCCATCTAGTCCAGCTTCCTGTATCTCACAGTGGCCCCACCAGATGCCTTTGGGAGCACACGAGACAACTAGATACCTGTCTCTTGATACCCCTCCCCTGCATCTGGCATTTGGAGGTACCTTCCTTTTAAGCCTGGAGATTATACATCACCTTGTGGCTTGATGAGGACCAAGGATTCAGAAGTGGAGCAGGAAAGAGGAGCACTGGGTTGAAGGTATAAAGCAAGGGATGTCACCCTGGAAGTGTTCTGGTTTGAAGACCCAGGCATAAAGAGCACAGGAAATGGTACTGAAGATGTGAAGATGAATGGGACATTAGACTGAGAAACAGGGGTAGAAAGTCTGGTAGAGAAACTAATATAAAGTAGTTCATTCTTGAAGTTCATACAGTATTGCAATAAACGTTCACATTGCAATTGAAAAAACACCAGTGTCTCTGTTCCCAGACCTTTGGAAAATTATTATTATTATTTTTTAATATTATGTTGGTCATGTCCTGATTTGAATAGTGTCCTTCTGGTCAGCTGAGATGGCTCTCCACCCTACTAGGAGAAATGTTAAAGAGTTGTATCTTTTGTTGACTTGTCCTCTGTGATAAAGTAAGGACTGCTATTAACTCCTGTGAAGATGCCTTACTGAAAGCCTTGTTTTCCTCCCAACTTCCTTGCCATGTAGATGACTATAACAGGGTATTATTCAAGCATGAAGAGGAAGGGAGCAGAGAAAGTGAATGTGATGCAGATGAATCCTCTGATGAGGACAGTGACTGTGATGAGGAACCCAACAAATACATCAATGCATCTTTCATCCACGTAAGTGTGTTTGGATAATTTACTTACCTCTCTAAAGTATGTGTAGTTGATATTTTCAGTGGTCTGTTGTTGTTTTTTGATATCATTTTCAGTTTCTTGTTGATTGTATCAAACAATAAACAATTTTCTCTTTCTTTTCCAAATTAAAGGGAGGGCTTTAGTGTTACCAAAGCTCCTAAATGCCCAGTATGGAAATGAACGCATGGTACAGCCATCCGCCAGTATAATTCATGCGGCAAAAAAAATTAAAAGCCTGGAATTGTAACAGTGATCATGGTAGAATACACACTGTTCTTTATTTATGGCCATTCATACTTTCCTCTCCGTTTCATGTTTCCTCCCCTTGAAACCCCAGATGTTGTTGGACTAGATCTTTGCCATTCTTGCCAGCTGGCATAATGGGAGTTGTAGTTTGCCTCTTGGATCCACAATTAGAACCAATGAGAGGCTCATAGAGGCTGTGAGTAAGATCACAATGTTTCCTCAGATTTCCCTCTCAGACCCAAGAAACACATTTGAGTTTCCGCCACATCCAACAGCCAGTTGTGAGCTACTGGGAAGCCTGTAGCAGGTCATGATAGCGAATGCCTTTTCTGTCAACCTGGAAGTTTTAGTTAACTAGAACTGGGAATGATAGACTTCTTTTGATGCTGGGTAACCTAGGAGTCATCATTGCATCTTGTGGCAATAAGTTTCATAAATTTCATTATGTACTACTTTCTCTTGTCTGTTCTGAATCTATTGCTGATCTATGAAGAATTCTGTAGTACCTTAAAAATTAATAGGTTCTATTTGGCACAAACTTGTATAGACTTCGGATCACTTCTACATATCTCAACCCAGGATTTCAGATAAGTCATCTCTCAGGCAACAATATCTCCAATATCTACCCAAGCTGGGTATTGAGGAGCAATCAACCATAGAATAAACCCAGAACAGATGACCACAGAGCACCATGTGTTATAACCCACAACCTCCTACTAAAACCACTCAAAAGTATCATCGTTGAGCCCATGTTGGACAATAACACATCTTCTGCAAGGGCTGGCTTTGTTCTCCTCTGATTTTTACCAGCTGAATGGCAGATGAATTACAATAGGACTCAAGCTATTGTGCCAAATGTGGTCTTCAGTTCAAGAGAGGAAAATTCTACCACCCATACACAAATTAGTTGATTGTAGAATTAGTGCCTTTGTGTTCATTATTATTGTTGTTGTTGTTGTTGTCGTTGTCATTGTTATTGTTGTTAATAATAATTAAAGAAAAACAATAAGAACAATACTAACATAAAGTGTGTATGCATACATGCTGCACACTAACACAAAAATGTTCCCCCCTGTGGCACCATCACCCTCAGAACCAGATAAGAAAATATTTCATTTTAATCTCTTTTCATCCCATTCCATTCCAAAAATAAAAAGCAAAGCAAACTGTGCTGCTTATATACTGCCCCATAGTGCTTCAAGCACTCTCTGGGCGGTTTACAAGTTATTTATGGAGGCTACACATTTCACACCCACACCCACAAGCTGGGTACTCATTTTACCGACCTCGGAAGGATGGAAGGTTGAGTCAGCCTTGAGCCGGCTACCTGGGAATTGAACCCCAGGTCGTGAACACAGTTTTGGCTGCAGTACAGCAGTTTAACCACTGCACCATGAGGCTCATACACATTGATTCTTCTGCTGGCTTTTGACCTTTCCCTTCTACAAAAACATAATTCAAATATGGATTCCATATCTCTTTAAAATCAGTAGTACCTTTGTAATAACTTATGACTTGCTTCCTTCCAAATAGTTTCTTTGGAATGATTTTAGATTTCTTTTTCTCCCCCCCCCCCCCTTCAGGGTTACTGGTTTCCGAATGCTATGATAGCAACACAAGGACCGCTCCCAGACACCATTGATGACTTCTGGACCATGATTTATCAAAGAAAAGTGAAAGTGATTGTAATGTTGACGGAGCTGAAAGATGACACCCAAGTGAGTTAGTCTCCCTGAATCTGTAATATGACCTGCTGTCTCCTTCAGAGAGATAGTAAAAGTCAGGTTTTAAAAATTAAAATGAAATTTTAACTTCCATAAGCCTTGGGGGGGGGGGGGAAGTATCAGCTGCAAAAGAAGAGGAGTTTGACCCCATGCGTGTTTACTGAGAGATAATGTATATCCTACCTGGTTTAATGGGGCTTGTTCCCATGGAAGTGTGCAAAGCATGGCAGCAGTTAAGCAAAATTTATGTTGCTTGTAGAAGGCATATGCTCCATAGACACACCATTGCTTTGCAGAGCTTATATAAACACCCTGCTACTGCCACATTTGACATACAGAATAGACACTCCGTGGTTGTTTTCCTCTGAGCATGAATTCTAAGCTTTGAATTTAATAACTTGCAATTGTCACTGTGCCTGATACTATCACTATATCAATGACTATCCTAGATTTCCTTGATATGCACTATAAAGTACTACTACTAATGATAATCATGTTCTGTCAAGGCAATTCCAACTCATGGTGACCCTTTTCAGTGTTTTCCAGGAAGAGAATACTCAGAAGTAGCTTACCATCCTCTTCTTCTGGGGGTGTCATGGGACTGTGCTGCTTGCTCATGGCTGCACAGGCTAGCCCTATGCACAGGAGACACAGTGGAGAATCAAACTCCCAACCTCTGTCTTTTCCTAACCCACTGAGCTATCTAGTCTGGACAGCTATCCAGTACTAACACACATATTTAACAGAGAAGGACTATCAGCTTCTGTTAGACCTCAAATGAGATAGCTGGCTTTTCTCAAGTTCCATTATATCTGACATTTCCATGCATATAGTGCACATGCAGTCTTCATCACTGCACATCCATTGGTCCATGTTTTTCAGTCCTATGAATGGCTTTTCCTTCTCCAGGCAGGAGTGGGATACTAAATGTGACCCTCTTGAATAAGCATCTCAAGAGAAACTTGCCAGCTCTTTGCACTTCTCTCCCTACCCATACCATCCAGCCCCCTCAAATACTACTGCTTTGGAATGGGGATCCCTGATTTAGCCTTTCTTTCATTCTAGGAACTCTGCACACAGTACTGGGGAGATGGAAAAATGTCATACGATAGCATCACAGTTGAACTGAAAGATGTCAACAGTTGTTCCAGTTATACTGTTCGGACGTTTGACATAACTTATGGAAAGGTAAAATATGAACTGATGTGTCAGCTTGTCTGACTTCTTAGAGGGAGAAAAAGGAATTGGCCCAGTGTCTTTGTAGCAGATCTGCAGACATATACTTCATGAGCAGGGGGTTGGACTCGTAGGTCCCTTCCAACTTCATTATTCTATTGTTCTGTATATTCTGTTTAGCTGTACTGTTAGTCCCATTCTCAAAGTCAGAGGTAAGGACCTCCAGATATTTAGACTCTGGCACCCATTTTTATATACCACTGATGGTCCAGGTGAGGCTGATGGGAATTGTTGATTAAAGCACTGGAAGAACCAGATGTTCCTTACTTATGCCATAAATGGTTCTCAGCTATATGGCTCTTATTCCCTCTCAGCTGCTTTGTCATGTTTTGAAGAACTTCTCAGTGTACCTTTTTCTTGCAGAGGAAAGAAGCTCGAAAAGTGTTTCAGTATCAGTACCATAAATGGAAAGGTTATGCTCTCCCAGAAAACCCCAGTGACTTGGTCACCATGATTCGAGATCTCAAGCAGAAACTTCAGCCAACAGCTGAAACATACATGCACAGCAAGAATGCTCAAGTTGTTATTCACTGCCGGTGGGTGTATATTTCAGACATGTGTTAACATGTTTTGAATCTAGTTTTGATATGAATTTCTTTCTGTCGTACGTTGTCTTTGCTTTGGGATTGACCACATGGCACGAGTACAATATATGGTGTGTTAGACTCTAGGAACAGGATTACAACTCTAGGAGTTCCATCCTTGAAAATCTGTGTCCATGGTGTGGCAATGATGGTTATGGATCTTTGAGACTGCTGTTGAATACATACATCAAAGTACAAAATACATACATTACTCCTATTCAAAGGCTGCTGTGAGGAAACCTTGATTCTTCCCCCACCCCCCGTTCTGACAGCTGTCTGTTCACCATGTCCCTTAGTGCAGTGGGTCCCGAACTTTTTGACATCAAGGGCCAGTTTCATTGAAGACCATTCTCCCAAAGACCAGGAGTGGTGGTGGTGGCAGGTGCCCATCCATGCATGTGTGCATGGGGCATGCCTCCATCTGTATGTTGGAGCAGGGGCATGGGGCATGCATGCATGTGGCAGGCAGGCGGGCATCCGTCCGTACATGCATCTGTGCATGCGTATGGGGGCGGTCAGGGGTGTGTGTGCGTGCATGCAGGAGGCGTGCATGCATCTGTGAGTGCATGCAATGTGTGTGTGTGTGTGTGTGTGCATGCGTGTGGGAGTGTGTGCCTGCGAGTGGTCTTGTGCACATGCATACATGTATACACACATTCCTTTGGCCCTTGAAAATCTCTATCAGCGGCCCGGTCCTTCCAAGGCCACGGAGTGGTACTGGTCCACAGCCTGAGGGTTGGGGACCCCTGGCTTAGTGAGTTAGGTGTCTGGCTGCAGAGCCAGAGGTTAGGAATTTGTTTCTGCACTATGTCTTCTGGGAGAAGAGCCAGCCTGTGCAGCCTTTGGGAAGCTGAATAGCCCCAGGCCACCTCCAGAAGAAGAGAATGAATGGCAAGCCACTTCTGAGTGCCCTACTCTATACCTTGAGAATCCTTGAAAGGGTAACCAGGAATCAAAATTGACTTAATGGCATGCAATAAGAGTGATTTACCTCTGCCCCTTTTCTTTGATTACCTGCTTCACAGGGAGTCCACCTATCATATTACTCTTAACTTTACTCAGAAGTCTTCAGAGAGGAACTTGGACGTATGCCATATTTCTGTTTGCCCAGCTGTAGCATCCAGTGCCACATTTTTCTGCCAGATGTTCTGGCCTCACTAATATTCCGATACAGGTGGCAATTTGGTTTTCATTTATCATCTGGGGAAAAAAACCAAGCTTAAATATTTGAACATGCCATTTGTTTATTAAAAATGTATCATTGAGATTGATGATGTCATGAACTATGTTTTCAGGATGATAAATAAAATACAAGATTATCACTCACTTCAGTTGTCAGAATTCAGGTTAGAGCAGTGCAATCAAAGGTAAAAAAGACAAGACAAGACAAATAATACAATTCAATAATGTCTTAATATAGTGTGTTCTAGCCGAATGGATAACTCAGTGAATTAAATATCTGGCTGCAGAGCCACAGGTTGAGAGTTCAGTTCCCCACTGTGCATCCCAGAAGGGCCAGCTTGTGCAGCTTTGAGCATACTGCACAATCCCAGAGCTACATGCAAAATAAAGGAATGGTGAACTACTTCTGAGGACTCTCTGCCTAGAAAACCTTGGAAAGGGTTGCCATAATTTAGAACTGACTTGACAGCAAACAGTTGTTATAATTATTCTAATATGTCCTCTTCAATATGCATTTTGTGGTCCTCTCTAGATTCCAAACATGTTGAGTACTATTATCAAACCATTCTAGAAACATTCTGGTTGTCCTGCTGTTTGGGTAGTGAGGACAAGAGGAATGGTAGAGGAGCAAGCCTTGGAACTGGGCTTACTCTCCCAAGGAGAGGAGTGAAAAAAAATCATACTAAGGCACTGCTGCTTTTTTTGCCACATTACTACTGTACACCAGAGATCTCCAAACCTTTCACGCAGAGGGCCACATAATATATTTGCAATATTTTTGAGCGTCGAAGGAATGCATGCATACGCATGCACTCCCACCCACCCACCTGCATGTCCGCATGCCCACAGACCCATCCACCCACCTGCCTGCCCACACTCACACACACCTACCCATGCACATGCACGCACACATGGACGGGCTGGATAAAAAGGCCAGGCGGGCCAGATGTGGCCCTCAGGCCGTACTTCGGAGACCCCTGCTGTAGACCAACATTCTTAATTTTCTGGGATATTATTTTGTAGTGATGGGTCCAAGCAAACAGGATTATTCTGTGCCTTGCTAAACCTGTTGGAAAGTGCTGAGACAGAAGGAGTAATAGACGTTTTCCAAGTTGTGAAATCTCTTCGCAGAGCCAGGACGGGAATAGTTTCCTCATTTGTAAGTATATCATCCTACTAGGTAGTTGGATTCCCTCTCCCTCCCTTATCTCTCCCCTCTCCTCTTTTTCTACAGCTTGCTTATTCTGTATTCATACTGCCTGTATCACTATACTTTTATAGATACATCAAACTTAGATCAATTGCGAAGAGTGAGGTTCGCAGCTTGGGGATTCATCTGGACCCGGCACTCACCATGGAAACTCAGGTGGCGTCAGTAGTCGGCTCCGCCTATTTCCATCTTTGGCGGATTACCCAGCTGCGTCCCTATCTTGATGTTGGGAGCTCACAACTCTGGACCATGCACTTGTAATCTCAAGATTAGACCACTGTAATGCGCTCTACGTGGGGCTACCTTTGAGATTGATGTGGAAGCTTCAAATGGTGCAGAATGCAGCGGCCAGACTTCTCAGTGGGATGAGAAACATCAACATATCTCTCCCACTCTGGCCGCCTTTCACTGGCTGCCCATTTGCTTCCGCATTGATTTCAAAGTTTTAATAATTACATATAAAGCCCTAAACGGTTTAGGACCTCGATACTTGGCGGAACGCCTCCTCCCACCTAGATCTACAGTGGTGCCTCAAGGCATCTCAATGGGGGAGAAAAAAATTCACCAAAAATTAACGAAGGCTCAGAACAAAGCCAGATTAAGTTTGCACAGGTTTCACAAGCTGCACTAATGAGTCCAAGTATTTAAAACAGTTTCTGAGTCTTCGTTAATTTTTGGTAAAAAAAATTCTGCCCCATTGAGATGCATAGACCCCCCCCCCAACCAAGAAGCAGCATGGCAGCAGTTAAAATTTTTTTAAAATCAGATTTGAACTTGGGCATCCAAATCCCAGAGGCAGGCATGGCCACAAGAGAACAGCAACCATTTCCTTGCAGAATTCCACACACACAAAGCATAACCCCCCCCCCCCAACCAAGAAGCAGCATGCAGGAAAAAAAAATTAAAATCAAGTTTGAACTTGGACATTCAAATCCCACACAAATCCACAGAAACCCCCAGCCAAAAACCCCCCTGCAATTTCCCCAATGGAAAAAAAAAATCATAACCAAAGCCAGACAGACCCAAATTCCCCCTTGCAAAAATCATCAGAGTTTTGCAATACAGTACAGTACAGATACATTGTTAAACCCACCACCCACCCAGGAGAAGAAATGCAAGCTTACCTTTGAAAGTTCTCCAGCACAGAAAGCACCCACAAGACAGAGCAAAGAGGCAAAGCCAACCTTTGAACTGCATGTGGGAAAGTAAACCCAGGATGCATGGGGAAGGTTTTTTATCCCTTCCCTGCACAGGCACAATGCATCCTGGGTACAGGCAGTTAGAAGAACAAATTAGCATTGCCAAACAGCCACTTTTCCAGCTCTTTTTTGAAAACATCATTAAGTGAAACAGGGGACCCAAAATGCAATCGTTCTGTGAAGCATGGTCCCAAAATCGTTGTGCGAAAATTCCCCATAGGAAACATCGTTGTGTGAGGCGGCAAATTTTTCAGAAAAAGCCATCGTTGTGTGAATTTATCGTTGTGTGAGGCACTCGTTGTGCGAGGCACCACTGTACTCATATCACTCGTTCTAGCCAGGAGGGGCAGCTGAGGAGCCTAATACCGAGGGAGGCCCAGAAGGAAAAAACAGGGCCTTCTCGGCAGTGGCTCTCCACCTTTGGAATCATCTCTGAGATCCGTTTGGCCCCTTTGCTGGGTATTTTTAAAAGCTAATTTAAAAGCTGGCTATTTAGGCAAGCCGGACACTACTTAATTTATCTTTTTATCTTCCATCTTGAATGACTGTTTATTGTTGTAAAATTGTTGTAAAATTGTTGCCATATTATAATTGCAGTGATAGTACATGAAACTGGTTTCTTTCAATGAAAATAGGCAGAGCTAACCACAGTCTAGGACCTGGACTTCATAGTAAACTGCAGTTAGTTGAAAATGGAAGCAAATCTTCTGGACTTTCAGAGATGTACCAAAAGAAAGGAGTACAGGTGCCTGAGGCTCACCAACACTCATTGATGTAAAGTTAAATCATTGTTTAACATTGCATGTGAACAAGGTCAATTGCTGGAGTGAATGGGGATAGTGTTTTTTTAAAAATATATATATATAATTCAAGAAACCTGTTCATTAACATGGAATTCTGAACCTAGAGGGCTGCTGACTGTCAGCTAGTTTTGTAATGGTGGTTGTCAAACTTTCTTCTGTGGAAATTTTCCAGAAGGTTTGAAGGTACAGTATATTGTAGGACACATTGCTGCCATAAGCTTCTGAAGAACTCTGGGTCCCTGTACCACCATTTGAAAATCCAAGTTGAAAACAATGAGTATATAACGGCAGTTTACATAATTAAAAGGCAATATTTAGAGCTAAGAACAATGAGTATAAAAAGGCATCTTGCATAATCAAAAGGCAATATTAAAGCTACAAACAATAAGTATACAAATATTAAAAAGAAAAACAATCAAATGTCAGTCTGAGAAATGGAAAACCCAAAAATGGAAAACGCAAGTAGTACTAGAAACGCAGTCAAAGCAGTAATGCATAAGAATCTATCTAAAAATCATACTCAGGTGGCCAGTCACTGAGGGAAGTCTTGCCTGAAGAGAAAGGTCTTTGCCTGCTTGTGGAAGGACAGCAAAGATAGGACTAGTCTGGCGTCCTGTGGGAGGGAGTTCCACAGTCTGGAGGTAGCATCAGAGAAGGCCCTCTCCTGGGTCCCCATCAGATGTACCTCTGAAGGTGGTGGGACCACGAAAAAGGCCTCTCCTGGTGATCTTAACACCTGGGCCAGGCTCATAATGGGAGACACAGTCTTTGAGATAGCTAAGGCTCAAGCAATTTAGGGCTTTATAGGTTAAAACCAGCACTTTGAATTGTGCCTGGAAACTGATCGGCAGCCAGTAGAGCTGCTGTAACAGGCAGATTTTGTGATCCCTATGGCCAGCCCCAGTCAGCAATCTGGCTGCTGCATTTTGGACCTGCTGAACTTTCCAAACACTTTCCATTGGCCGCCCCACATAGAGTGTGTTACAGTAATTCAGACAGGAAGTAACTAGGGTGTGTGTCACAGTGGCCAGATCAGATCTCTCAAGAGATAAACATAGCTGGCACACTAATTTTAATTGTTTGATGCACTCCTGGCCATCACCAAAACTTGGGCATCCAGACTCAGGGATGAATCCAGGATCACCCCCCCCCCCAAGCTGCACACCTGGGTTTTTTTCCCCAGTGGAAGTGTAATCCCTTTCAATACTGGCTGCATCCCTGTTCCTTGATCTGCCTTTCAATCTTGATCTGCGTATCCTAATTCCTTCTTTCTTTTTAAAATCCTGTTTAGGAAGAGTATCAGTTTCTTTATGATGCTATTGCCAGTGTATACCCTGCCCAGAACGGGCAAGTGCAAAAGGCCCAAAGCCAAGAGCACAAAGTGGATATTCCGAACGATGTAAAGAAAGAAGAAGAGGCTAACTCGCTGGACGCTGCCCCCTGCCCTTCAGCTGAAGGAACCGGTGTAGAAATGAGTGAACAACATTTCAAGGCCCAGGAAGACCCCAGGGAAGCAGAAAGCTCTTCTAATGGACCCTCCAATCCAGTTTTAATGGTCTAGAGCCATCTACTTGTATGTACAAATTCTCTGTCCATGCCATAGAGTAGTTTCAGCAGTACATTTAAACCAGGAAGAGAAGTGGGCATTTCCTGAACCATCCCGTCCGCTTGAATGTTTTCAAGAAAAGGTGTTGGAAAAGCCTGAAAGTGGGGCTGTTCTCCTCCCAGAGGTACGACAATGTAGTAGGTAGAACTTGTGGGTTGCTATAGTGCACTGTGGATTTTATTTGCAAGCTTATCTATACATGTGCCATTTTAAATTGTTCAGTATTCATTTTATTCTGTAATAATTGCTAGATTGCATAGCACTGAGCTCTGTTTAAAAACAGGCTTTTCTATAGAAAAATGTCCCAGTTTTGTGTTTCTTTAAAAGGAAGGAAAAGAGCTAGTGTGAAGATTAGATGCATAATTATCAGCTATATGCAGTCATAGATGTACATTCAAGCAGATATCTGAAGACCGAGGAGAGGGGTATATTTCTCAGATAATAGCCCGCCAGATTACACTTTGGGCATGAGTGTCTTCTTATTAGAAGGAGTGGAAGAGGATCAACAGTTTCACTGGCCGTGCAAGCTCTTAGTCTCTGGATCACAAATGTAGTGATCATAAGTTAATTTTAAGCACCCCCTTCAGTAGGGAACTGGCTCTAGAAAACCAGTGGTAGTTCTCGTGTAAACACAGAGCTCAACAATTGCCCTTGCACGTGCTGAGCGTTCCTTGATAACGGACATCCTGAGATCTCACTCGTGAAGGGATTGAAGCCTCCGTGGAGCACCAGGTAATATAACGATCCAACAGTCATGAATTAACCGAAGAGAGTTATGATCCATCCAGTGCATGAAGTGGATGAGTTGCCATCCAAAGCCCTGAAATTGAGCAAAGGGCATTCGCAAAGGGCAAAATCCAAGTTTAAGGCTTGCCATATCAAAATGTGGCCTCTGGGGGTCACTGTGTTCATAGAAATCAACTACTGTACTGAGCATCAAGACATCTGATTATCTGAGAAACATGGAATGTTTTGCAAAATGTGGGAGGAACATTCTTCAGCTGACATTTTTGCTTCATGTTAGCACAGCTGGGTTCCCCTCCACCAGTATTCTTATTTTCCCTGGCTTGAATGGAACTTTCCTTAGAACTGTTTTCCTCTCCTCTCCTTCAGGTTTTTGTATATATTTCTCTTTCTTTCTTTCTTTCTTTCTTTCTTTCTTTCTTTCTTTCTTTCTTTCTTTCTTTCTTTCTTTCTTTCTTTCTTTCTTTCTTTCTTTCTTTCTTTCTTTCTTTCGATGTGCAGGTTTCAAAATGTTTTATGAAAAAAACATGTTTTTCTGTATTAAATTTCTGACCATTTCCATTTTGAAATAAAAATGTTGGATGAAAAAAAATGTTGGAAAAAAAAACAATTATCCTAAGACCCACATTAGGTGAGTTGAATGCATATAAATTACAGATCATAAACTGGTGAATTTTATAATGCAAAATTATCTTCTTTCAAGCCTGAACTAGACATTATAGGGGGGTGCAGTTTGGGTAAACAGCTTATCCTGGGACTGAAAAAAGGAAACAATATTTCATTACTGTTCTGGAGAAGATGTAAGAAACAATGTTATGGAACTGTCAGGTGGTCCTGGAGTACTGCAAACTGCTGCACAGTCCAACACAATCACAAGAGATGTGCTTTCGGAGAAAGCACTTCAGTTCAAACAATGAAGACTAAAGACTGACCAACACTGATTCCCCTGAAACTAGAGTCCTATTCAGGCTTTACCTACTAGGCTTTACTCATCACTGGAAGAAAGTAGTAGTCCAGTCCTACCCATTCGCTTATCACTTCTGTTGCCTGCTTACACATGGAAGGTGGTGGGTCTGGCAAGAGAAGGTTTTGCTCTCTTTGAGAGCTCTCTATATATCCTGGGACTTTGGAAAGTCATGTAGAGAGAGCCGCATGGATAGAAGAGGCTGTCCCTCTTCATACTCTCCATATGTAGCATGGAACAGAAGTGACAGTGGAGGGGACACAGCTAGAACACTTCTCTTTTCCCAGTGGTGAGTTTGCTGTAAAAGATGACACCTGTTTAAGGTTTAGTAGTCACTTCAGAATCAAGATCAGAATGGGCAGAACCCTCCTCTTAGGCAGAGGGAAGGAATTGCCTCACACTGTAGATGCTGAGACCTGGCTGCAAAATGTTGGAGGGGAGAGTTATGTGACCTTCAGCCAGCCTCGTTGCCTTCAGGTACAGAGGAAGGCACTATCCTCGGCCAGCTGGCTTTTGTAGACAGATCAGCAGATAGTGCAATCTTTTTTATTGCCTCAGGCAGCACAGTGTCTTTGGGTGGTCTTGTCAGATAGCAGGCAGCTCAAATGACTTTTTGCCTGAAATGCTGCAGATGGTTCACCTATTCATAATGGAGAATAAGGTATACAAAGACCCCTATCATTCAGAAAAGCTCATCTGGCCAAATCTGCATGGAACCAGTGGGTACAGAAAAGGGCACCACCGCCTTGGAATTGGCACTGCTACTGGCTGCAACCTGTGTTTGGTTGGATGTCTTTGGTATCCCCCCCCCCTTACTATTGGACGAGCAATCAGCCCTGTTTTTCCATTGCTCCAGCATCCTGGGATGAGTAAGACCAAGAAGAAAACTGGGATCATTCAAGCAAGAAATGTACTCAGAACAAAACAACTCCCTCCATCATGACCCAAAATTATTGGGGATGAGACTCCCCCTTGCCACTGTCCTCAAGCCTCCCCCTTGTTTTTTTATCGCAACGGTTGGTTACTAGACTTCCCAGTAACAAAAAAATAGGAAAATGCATAAGAACCATCAGAGAGCAATCTGAACGCATCTGTTTCTTGGGGAGGTTATCTGTCCTACAAGGTTCCATGAAGCCTAATCCTTATCAAGTAGTGTTGATAAGCTGATCATGAAGTTGATTATCAAGATCTGTTGATGATAACACAACCGCAGGCAGTTTTGCCCATGATCCCCTCTGAAAGAAGACATGGGATCTAGCAAATAAGTATGGACACTTGTAATGCCCATGTACCAAGTAGGGACAGAGAGAAAGCTCTACACAAGTTGCAACAACAAACACCTGTTTAGTGCTCCCTACATTGTGTTTCTTCACATAACTACTATTGTCAACAGAGTTCACAAAATCTGATGCCTTGACCCCCCAGGGCTTGAAAGGGAAATTCCATAATTTCATAGAGAATGTATATGTTGCCTTCAAATTCATGGCGAATACTAGTATTGGCTAGTCACAATGGCTGCCTATTACTTCCAGAAGCAGAACCTACTGCTTCTGATGCTAGTTGCTGAGAAACATGAATGAGAGAGTGCCTACTGCTTGGGAGCTTCCCATAAGGATCTGGTAGATGTGAAACTAGATCCTTCATGTTGCAGGGCGCAGTGGTTAATCCCTATTCTTGGGTAATATGATTGCATGGTACATAAAGAAGTAAATGTGACCTGTCGTGCCACATACGTTATGTCTCAGTTTTATGTACACGCATCTCTCAGAAATACTTAGGAGTGATTGGTAAGTTCATTTCGTTCATGTTTTGATAAACGTGTTCATACCTCTTTGTATATTTAACAGAAAACTTCAGATTATGAGGGACAAAACAAAGCAGACAATGCATCACAATTTGTTTTTATCCCATTCAAAGTTCCTTATTACTTCCTGTAATTCATGTGGTTTTGCATAGGCAGAAAGTTGAAGATGGATTTGGATCTGGGTTGGTAACTCTTATCCAAGTGTCTCCCCCTTCTTAGACCATTTATTCACCAGTATATTCACAGTGGAATCTTAAGTCACCCAGTTTGACATCTGGCTGACAGCAGCTTCTTGGCTGATGTGTGGCGGAGATCCTTTCTCTCCTGAGAAAACTTTGCTAGCATTCACATGTGTAAATACAAACTTCATGGCTTCAGAGATTTGCAGGATTCAGGAACACTCAGACTGTTCCACAATTATGTCCTCTCAGTAAAGGAAGAAAGTTGCAACAAGGGAAAGATTGTTTTTTTTTTTTTTTAAGGAGCATCTCTTTCTGGATTCTAAATAATTGCCTACCTTTGTCCACCAGGCTGCGCTAAAGCATTTTCAGTAATATTTCAATATACATGTGAGTAATATTTCAGAATACAACAGTAGAATAACGTGGATTGTAACCCATAGTCATTGGTGCAGCTGACAGTGAAATTAATACAGTGTCCACCGCACTCTTAAAAATCTGCACAATCTGTGTTTAAAAACCTTTTGGATCTGCTTCGAGTCCAGTGCTTAGATGAGTAATCTGTCGGGAATCTAAAGCTAACTTGAACCAGCTGCAATTTACTGGATTATATTTAATAAATTTATACTTTTAAATCATGCTACCTGTGTGCTTAGTGTATATTCAATAGGCAACCCACACTAATTGCTGCACACACTCCATGACTAGTGGATTCCAGATTTTTGATGGATCTGCGTGGTAGATCCAGTGTGATGTAGTAGTTAGAATGTTGGATTGAGAAGATCCAGGATTTAGTCTCCATTTAGCCATGGAACTTTAGGTGACCTTAGGAAGGAAGATTGGAGGGTGTCTTATGCCGAAGTCAGATCCTTTGTCTATCTAGCTCAGTACTATCCATTTTGGCAAGCCTTATTGAAGATCCCTGGTTATGCTTTGGAGTCTCCCACCCAAGTACTAACCAGGCTTGAACCTGCTTAGCTTCTGAAAACAGAGAATATGAGGTCTATTCAAGGTAGTTCAACCAGCACAACCTTTTGTGTTGTAAGCAATGTTCCCTCTAAGCTGCATGGGTGTGTGGCCACACAGCACTGTTTCAGTGATACACAGCCACAGTCAGTGTTGCTGCACATTTGTTTCTTGTTGTGGCCCCCACCCAGCGCTGTCAGAAAATTAGAGGGAATGTTGTTTGTAAGACTAAGATGGGGAGGAGGCAAGCATTATAGAATGTAAATCAATAAGGTAATGATACGATGGGGGAACAAAGGGACTTGAGATCCTCCACAGCCAATATATGTGGATCCTGCTTCCGCCTCTTCCAGTGCTGCAGCAACACCATCAACCGATCGGAGTCTTGGGATGGGATAAGTACTTCCTGTAATTCATGTGATCACAGCAACTACTCAAAGAGAGTCTTTAAAAACAAAATAGTTTGTGATTACAAAAGAAGGATACACAGAAATTGCATGTTTCTTGTTCCCTTTTCATGTAACCCTTCAGTACCCTTTCACTCTTTGCCATATCACCTAAGAAATTTTCATCCAATAGCATGTAGTTTCCCAGAGGTTGTCAGCACCCATATGAATCTCCAGGGCGAACAGCCATTTTGAATCTCTAAAAGGGACTGCAGCACAATGAGAGGTGCTCTTTGTTTTAGTCAATCCTTCTGGGATGACCATGTCCTGAGCTCCAGGTTGTTGCCTGTCTGCCTGCCTGCCTGCCTGCCTGCTGTGTCTTGAATCCTTACCTTATTTTCCATTTTTCTTGATGGTGTGGCTGTTCCCCTCCATTTCTTTATTTGTGCTGCTGCCAGGCAGACTGCCTGTGTCAGCATGCCTCAATGGGATTATTATTATTTTTAACATCCTCCTCCATGTACTTGGGGATGTCGCCCAAGCTTGCTTGACCATTTTTGTTCCTTTCCTTTCTTGGATTATTTTTGCTACTGCCTGGCCTGCCTACTGATACCTACTGGACTCGCCAAAGAGAAGAAATAGCAACCAGTGGAAATTTGCTTGTTTTCTAGAAGTGTTGGTTTGTGGATGGATGGATTAAATTGTATTTTGATTTTATTACTTGCTTGCTGTTTTTGATTTTTGGGAGAGGAGAGACTCTGTGTTTTAAATGTTGCTATTGCTTTCATGTGTGAGGGGCACTTTCCTTATTTGAATGATTTTAGAACATAAGGAGAGCCCTGCTGTATCAGGCCAAGGGCCCATCTAGTCCAGCTTCCTGTATCTCACAGTGGTCCCACCAGGTGCCTTTGGGAGCACATGAGACAACTAGATAACTGTCTCCTGATACCCCTCCCCTGCATCTGGCGTTTGGAGGTACAGTGGTGCCTCGCTTGACGAGGATAATTCGTTCAATTGAAATTGCTGTTAAGCGAAATCCTCATCAAGCGAAATGAAAAAGCCCATTGAAATGCATTGAAAACCAGTTCAATGCGTTCCAATGGGCTAAATACCTCAGCGCCCAGCGAAGATCCTCCATAGGGCAGCCATTTTTGGTCCCTGTAAAGCGAGGAATCCGTACTAAAACACAGCGGGGAGCCATTTTGCACAGCGGGCGGACATTTTAGAGCTGCCAATCAGCTTTTAAAATCATCATCTAGCGAAAAATCAGTTCCCGAAGCAGAGAACTGATCATCGTTAAGCAATTTTTCCCTATCAAAACATCATTTTGCTATTGCAAAAGCGATCACAAAAACTTCATCATCAAGCGGTTTTGTCGTTTAACGAGGTAATTGTTAAGTGAGGCACTACTGTATCTTCCTTTTAAGCCTGGAGATTATACATCCCCATCATGGCTTGTAACCTGCAATGGAAGTTTCCTCCAGAAATCTGTCCTATCCCCTTTTAAAGGCATCTAGGCCAGATGCCATCATCACATCCTGTGGCAAGGAACTCTACAGATTAACAACACGCTGGATAAATATTTTCTTTTGTCTGTTCTCACTGTCCCGCCACTCAATAGGAGTGGATGTCCCCTGGTTCTGGTATTGCGTGAGAGGGAAAAGAGCTTTCCTCTATCCTCTTTATCCATCCCCTGCATGACTTTGCTATGATCAGTGTTGTTGCTGTTGTTAATGATGATATGATAACATAAAACAGTGCCTATGTAGGTTGGATGATTATTTTTCTTTCTTATACAAAGTTGTCTGCTTTTGGAACACATTACTTCTCCGTTGCCTTGCCACTGCTTTTTTTGGAGTAATTTTTAAGGGGGTTGAGGGGCTTTTGGAGTGTCAGAACACAAATGGGGAAACAAGAATTGGAAACTCAGAATTGGTTTGCCATTGACTGAGGCTTTCTCTTCGGTGTAAAGCGAAAGGACTGGTACATGAAAAATAAAAACATTTTCACAGGGCGCATCTCTAGTCAAAGAAGCCAGTGAAGGTTTCCAGTGACACACTGAGCATTTCGAGTATGTGTGTGGCCATCTGGTAGACCTCTCTGTCTGCTGGTGAAGCAACACTTTCCCTGTTTCCAAAGGCTTTTCAGCCCTATTCTTGGCTGAACAGCAATGGAATAGACATTATCTTGCTTTTAAAATGAACACATTTTATTCAAATAGAAACTGAAAAGCAAAAGAAGCCAAAATAAATAGTAGTTGTCATCAATCAAATATGAGTGGTTAAATAAATAGAAAGATGAAACTTTTTTGGTCACTATTGGCAAAACTGTGTAAGCTATGGTACCTACGCATGGCAACATGGTCCTTCTTGACTTTGAGAGCTATTACAAAAGAGTAACCAGGTCCTCAGCCTTTGAAACAATCTGAATTCAAAGTGTCAGATGACTGAGGCCAATTGCAAGTAGATTCAGGAGGAAGATCAAACACAGGGTCAGGGGGCTTTCTCTTCCTCCTCCTCCTCCTCCTCCTTCATTAAGGAACCTGGGTTAAATAAAACACAAGCATATGAACAGGATATGGTTTGAGTCGGACCAAAAAAAGAACAGAGGAAAATGAATCTTTGTCTATGCAGGTGTTCAGCTGCTAGTCTGCTGGACGTCTTTTGGGGGAAGTGGGCATGCCAGATTAAACAACAGATGTTGCTGCCAACTGTATGTTTGTGTAGCCTCATTTCAGCAAAACCTTATGTAAGGCAAGAGTTCCTTTGCCATCGCAAGCACAATGTTGAGAGTTGTGGAAATGGACTTATGCACAAGCGTTCGTTTGGGCCAGCTGACACTCTATAAATTCTGCTTATTTGGGCCAGCTGACACTCTGTATTTATGCACTCCGATCATGAGGATGGGATGTGTTGGGGTGGCCCTCCAGGAGTTTCTAGAACCTACAGCTCCTACCATCCCTAGCCAGGAGTGGATGATTGTTGCAGATGAACAAAATCTAAAGGATCTCACTGATGGTATCTTTCTGAGGAGAGCAGGATAATTATAGATCTGAGGCTGATTCATAGAAGCATCTTCATGACTTGACTGCTTTGGTAACAGCTGGTAAAATGAAGACAATGTCTACAAATCTTTACTCAACAAAGTCCTTATTCTGCCAGCTGAGATGTAATGCTTTAAAAAATATTAAAGGAGACATTTCTGTGAATTGCCAGTTACAGATGTCTTCTGGCAACACCTCACTCCTTAGGCTGTGTAATTTACACCAACATAGCCCTGATCCCTCAACTTGATACTAAACATGATGATGGTGGGGTTGGTTGGGGGATTTGGCAATCAAGGATGAGTGTATCATGGGCGTGTGGCTTGAGATATGTAGCCAAGACCATTGTGCTACCTGGGGACATTTTGCTAAGGCAGAACATTTCATTACCTGACTAGTATCCCTTCCACACAGAAGTCAAGATGCATAGGATCCAAAGGCCACCCAATTGTTGGGCACACGTCATATAGCCCCCCCGCCCCCAGCTATCTTTACCCTAGGCAGTAAAATACCAAATAAAGTAACTATGTTGTGACTTCTTTTGGCCATCAAAAATCTCTAGCCTGAAGCATCAGCCTCATTCTACCTAGTGGCTTTCTCAATCACCCTCCCTCAATGTATAAAGGAATCCATCTGAACAACCTGAATGGATGTTGGTACTCACCCAGCAGTAGCCAGCAGTGGCACCTTGAAGGTCGAAGGACAGGAAGGAAACTTGCCCCAGTTCGTGCTGTCAATGTCATTTGATTGGGGGCTGACAAGTTGCCCATTCACAGATCTCTTTAAATCTCTTGAGACTTTGCTGAGTAGAAACGTAGGGTGCCCAGTGCTCCATCACCAAAAAGGAGGCTGGACATCATCCAAAAGAAAGACAAGAAACACCCAGAAGGAGATCATTCTCCACAAGAAAGGACGTTGTTGCATTAAATTAACATATGAGAATTTAAACTAATATATTCAATCAGATATTAGTACTATAACTTAAGTGGAAATGCACTTAAGCTCATCATATTGCACAAGACCACTTTGGGATATAGCATTGAGAAAAAGATGGGTTATATATATTACATAAATAAATAAATAATGTGTATTGTTCATAACTGGAACGCCCTCTGCCTTGTATTTTCTGCAACTTACTGCACATCAATATTTAGAGAAAGAAAATATCTGAAGCTTTTGTTGAAATATGGAGCCCACGGAGTCTCCCTTCCCTACCTTTTCTCACAGCTGTCATTCAGCCAGCCGCAGTGGCTTTCTTTTCTTGTTATTATTAAATAAATTAAGTAGCATACTGAAAGAGAAATGCACCTACTTAGCATAGTATTAGAACTGTGCTGCATCAGTTAGGGAAAAATATTTTAAACATGTTGAAAATAGAGGAGATTTATCCATTCTCCCTTTTAATGTCACGAGCCACCTATTACATCACAGGGTTGATGCCTCTAATAACACCAACAATTCCATCTGGGTGCAAACTAACTGTCCACACAAGCTGTATGAGGTAATTAGGGTTACTTTGAACTGTACCAAAAAGAATACATGCCCTAGCACTGTGCCAGAAAGGTGTGTGACAGCTCTTAAAGGGGCAGGATTGATTGATTTAAGTAGAAACACACATGGATGCTGCTATTTGGTTCATACCAAACCATATCAACAGCAATCGATATATTGATCTATATGCCAGTGTGGACAGGCCCACAGTATAGGAATTAACAGCAGGAGGGGACTACTGACTCTATGCTGGCTTCTATATTTTACATCTGGTTGGCCACTATGGCAACAAGGAGAATGGATGAGGAGGATCTCCAGTGAAAAATTCTTGTCCATTTCTCTCCATACAGTATTTTCAAACTGAAGCTATCCTTTCTCTCTTTCCCTCTCCTCTGCCACAAAATAGATATGTGCATTTTTCAAAAGGTTACATGTCCCACCAACTTAAGTGTGTGTTTGTGTACATTTTAGAAATGTACTGAGTGACTTTTCCACATTTTTTCAGATATGCACATATTTCGAGCACCTGTGTTTCCTTTTGTAGAATGGATGATGAAATTGAGAAGGCATGATTTTCTTATGCCAGCTTGAGTCCAACTCTGTGTTTGTTCCAGGTGACACGGATTGGGTAGATCTCTTTGAAACAAAACAAAAACATCTTGACAGAGCAAATTTCTCAAATATCTCTTACCTTCTGAAAGGCATTGTGATAAGTATATTGTGATATTTCAAGTCATACTGTTGTCTGCTTTTGAAGCTAGCTGCGGTGTCTGTCTTTGTCTCTCTCAGACATGCACACATGAAGCTGAGCACATTACAAGCTGGCTTGGCACCTTCCACTTGAGAGAGAAGCAGTCTTAGGAAAGCAGGCATGAGCTCTTGTGTTTATAATGAAAGGCACTGAGAAAAATGTGTGTAGGAGTTCACACTGGCCCTTCACAATGCAGCTCATTGCTCCCCTTATGGCTCACAGTGCATGAGCAATGGGATGCTCTGGCTTCTCAGCACGAAATCTGAAAAACTAACAAAATTCTACTGCTAAAGTAAATAATTTGTATTTGTTGTTGCTATACTTGCATATAAAGGAAAAGAAAACAGGACATAGGTTAACTTTGCTTTTGTTTACATACTACAAGTGCCCTGTGAGTAATAGGGTTATGAAGAATTCTCGTAGAAGTGCTTGTTCTCAATGAGAGAGGCTGTCTTGTCATATGAATACAGACTGTTGAGAAACTGCTAATCCCTTTAAGATGTTGTCACCTCCAAAGTGGGAATGAGACTTTTTCCCCCTTATCCAGGTTTCTGCAATTTGCACAGAGTGTTTCTACATAGAAAGAGCATTTTTTCTTTCTTTAGTGAATCAAAGCATACAGATAGACAGCATAAATACAGAAGGAGAGGGTGTCTCTTCAAAAATCACAAACAACCCATCCGATGCTCTTAAATTGTGCAAGGTCATACAAAAGGTAGCATCTTCCACAATTTTGCAAAATTGAGTAAAAGACATCCTCACAAATGTGAGAACTCACGTCACTTCTGCTCGGGAGGGATGAGCAGCTAAGAACTGAACCTCCACATCGCTGACATGGTAAACAACTTTTAAAATCCATTTCTTCCTTTTGAAGACTATTTTTTTTTCTGCACAGACCTTTGGAGGGAAAAATAAGGAATGTCTACATCTAGTTAAATTCTCTAAAGACTGTGTTGATTTAAAGTCGAATACTGCTTTCGCTTTTGAGTCTGATAAGCTGTTAGAGTTTTTAGAGCCCTGCTTCTAATGAAAAGCTCTCAACAATATTCACTCCTAATTATTGTTCTCTATGCCAAAGAGGAAAGAAAAGGCTGTTAAAACTCCTGCTTGGACAAGAGATAAAGCTTTAGTTAAAACTTTTGACAAACCATCAGATCGCAGTTTGGAATGCTTGACTAGGGTAGTTTCACCAGCCCAACCTGAAGATAAACAAAATAAACAGGAAACAATGGATGAAATGATGCAGATTGTGAAGAACATGTCTTGTAAAATGAGTCAGGAGTTCGAGCAAGCAGAGAGATGAGCCAAGTCTATTGAAACGAGCATTAATAAGCTTCAAGACCAAGTTTCAGGAATGACACAGGAGTTGAAAAATGTTAAACAGAGAGTTAAAGAGCTGGGAGACAGGGCACAAACAAATGTAAGCAGGATAAACACGATGTATGAGAGGAACAGTGAAACAAACAAAAAGTTGATTTATCTGGAAGATAAATCCAGAAGGTACAATATTAAAATAATGAAAGTTCAATTGCAGCATGGACAAGACCTCAAAAAAGAAATTATAATGTGGGTTAAAAGCAAAAGCAAAGCAAAGCGTGCTGCTTATATACTGCCCCATAGCGCTTCAAGCACTCTCTGGGCGGTTTACAAGTTAATTATGCAGGCTACACATTGCCCCCCCCCAGCAAGCTGGGTACTCATTTTACCGACCTCGGAAGGATAGAAGGCTGAGTCAACCTTGAGCCGGTTACCTGGGATTGAACCCCAGGTCGTGAGCACTCCATAACTCCATAATGGGTACACAATACTTGGATGAACAGGACATAGAAAGAGCTCATTTTGTTGGTAATCCCAAAAGCCCAAGAACAAGACCAATGGTGGTGAAGTTTTTTAATTATACAAAGAAAGAACAATTTATGAGAGAAATTAAACAAAAAACAAGACCAAATGGTCTATAGGGGCACTAAGCTGCAGATTTTCCAAGATTTATGCAATGACTCTTTGAATTGGAGAAAATCTATGAAATCTGTTACAGCAGTTTTGATTTAAAAAATCTCAAATATCAATGGGGTCATTCTGGTTTTTTGGAAAATTTCAAAAAACCAGGTTCTGTTTAAAATCTACTCTTGTGATGAAGGCAAAGACCTGTTGAAAGTGTGGAAACTCTGGCAGGAAGAAGAGGAAAGTCAGGAGTTAACACCGACTTCAAGTAAAAAAACAGAAGGTTGAAGAAGAAAGGACTAGATTCCTGAAGGGCTAGAAGATGGACCAACTGTTGTTTTTCCCCCTTCCAAATCTTTTAATTCTCCTTAATTTTATTTTTCTCCTCTCTTTTCCTCATTCATTCATATCAATTTTTTTCTGTTCCCTTTTTTCTAGTTTTAGTAATAACTATACCAATTAATATTAGGCCTTTGTGTGGAATGGGGATTTGGTAGAAGATTTATAGGGGTTATAGACCAATTATATTCAGATAATACTTCAGAAGTAATAGTTAATGATGGTTTAACAGAGTGGATTTTTCTAGGCCGAGGTACAAGGAAGGTTGTCCACTTTCACCAATATTGTTTTGTATGGTTATAGAACTACCAGCTAATGCAGTAAGAAATGATGAATTAATTAAAGGATTAGGAAAAAATGATACAATTAAAATTAATTTATTTGCTGATGACTCATTATTGACCATTAAAATCCCATTAGAAAGTATGGGTAATATTAAAAATCATTTAGAAAAATTTGGGGAAAACACAAATAATGATGTTTAACTATAATAAACATGAACAAGAAACATTTGTAAATAAATATGGTTTCAAAATGTGTAATTATATTAAATATTTAGGTATAAATATGGTTAAAGTGACACAAAAATTAAAGGAGAAAAATTTTAATAAACTAAAAAGCGATATTAAAGATACATTGCAGGAGTATTCTAAATTGAAACTATAATATACAATAAAGTAAGGTTAATTTGGTGGGATATGGAATCCTCAGAAATAAATGGGAATATTGAAAAATATTTGTTCAATGTAGTAAAAAGAAATGCAATAAATCAAGTGAACAACCTTTTTAAAGAAACATGTTAAATATCTGGAACAAAAATAAAAAGAAGTTATGTCCCTTTACTTCACCACTAAAATTAGTGATCAAAATAGAAAATTTCCCAGCAAACTTGAAGGGTTTAGCTGATATATTTAAGGACAAAAAAGTTGCCAGATTGAAGGACTGGATGATTAAAATGAGATCAAAGGATCAGATTATAATTAAACTTCAAACTAATAAATTATTATGGTATAATTATATCCAGTTAGATAGTTGGACAAATAAATGGTTGAAAACTAATACACATATAGAGAATGTACTAAGTACTAACAATTTCTACCATCACATGAAGACATGCAGAAAGATGCTTTGACGAAGGGAGTAGTAAGTAGAATTTATAACCTAATTTTGGAACAAGAGGAAAAAACAACAGAAACAGGAGGTTTGAAATCAATTTGGGAAAATGATTTAAAGACAGAAATTAAAACAGAGGATTGGATAAAAATATGGAGGATGAGAGTTTTGAGATTAATGTTGGTAAAAATATAGGGAAAATTTTAAAATTAGTTTAAGGTGGTGTATGATTCCTGTGAAATTGAATATAATAAATTCAGACTACTCCAAGGCTTATTGAAAATGTGATGAAGAAATTGGCACGAATTATCATATGTGGTGGGATTGTAAATTGATTCAGAAATTTTGGAAACTGATTTTTAAGGAAATATGTGATATATTTGGAAAAGATATTGAATTCAATTCTAAAATTGCTTTGTCACCAATTTTTGATAAGATAGAACTTGATTATTGTTAAAAGGAATTGATTTCCAATTTTATGACATGTGCTAGAATATTAATACCTAGATTCTGGAATGATAAAAATGATATTAAATTAGAAGATTGGTATAATGAAGTATGGGATATTGCATTAAAGGATAAATTGACTACTGAAGTTAGGATAAAAAGAGAGGAAATAAGTTCAAATATTTTTATGCTATTTGGGGTAGATTTGTTGAATTTGTATTAGTGAAAGGAAAGGAGAAAGCATCTAAACAACAATCAATACAATTTTGGAAAGGAAGTTTGTATTAAAAGTATTGTTCCAAGGGGTCCCATGGGGGGTGCACGGTGGTTTAGTGAGTATTTCGCATTTTTGTATTTGTTTTTGAAATTTTAAAAAAAAGAAATGTGAAAACTCTCATTGATTTCTCGCAACTAGCTAGGTGAGAAGAAACAAAATATTGATGTCTTGTTTCCACATGTAAAAACAGAACCCAAGGAGTACCTGTCTGTTCGCCTGCCTGCCTACCGACCTACCTATTTGTTATTTTCATTGATCAGCTGTTCTCTTCAAAGAGTCCCAGAACAGTCTGTCATCAGGGATTCTGATGTCTGAACATCTCTCTAAGAGCCCTACAGAACTTTATAGAACTCTAGGGAAAAATCCCCTTCACAGATTGCTACCCCTTCATGTATTGCTGCCTTGTTGTGGTGAAGGGGCTTGAGTAATTCAGAGAAACTATGGGCTGTGCTGTGCACAGGTCATAGTGGAGAGTTCTGACTAAACGTGAACTGGATATGGAACAACTGATTGGTTCAAAATTGAGAAAAGAGTACGACAAGGCTGGACTGTATGAATCCCAACCCAGAATCAAGATTGCCGGAAGAAATATCAACAACCTCCAATATGCAGATGATACCACTCTGATGGCAGAAAGTGAGGAGGAATTAAAGACCCTCGTAATGAGGGTGAAAGAGGAGAGTGCAAAAAATGGACTGAAGCCCAACATTAAAAAAAAGAAAGATCCTGGCCACTGGTCCCATCACCTCCTGGCAAATAGGAGGGGAAGATATGGAGGCAGTGACAGATTTTACTTTATTGGGCTCCATGATCACTGCAGATGGGGACAGCAGACACGAAATTAAAAGACACCTGCTTCTTGGAAAGAAAGGAATGACAAACCTTGACAGCATCTTAAAAAGCAGAGGAATCACCTTGCCGACAAAGGTCTGCATAGGCAAAGCTATGGTTTTTCGTGTAGTGATGTATGGAAGTGAGAGCTGGACTATAAAGAAGGCTGACCGCCGAAGAATTGATACTTTTGAATTATGGTGCTCGAGGAGGCTCTTGAGAGTCCCCTGGACTGCAAGGAGAACAAACCGATCCATTTTAAAGGAAATCAACCCCGAGTGCTTACTGGAGGGAAAGATCCTGAAGCTGAGGGTCCAAGACTTTGGCCATCTCATGAAAAGAGAAGACTCCCTGGAAAAGACCTTGATGTTGGGAAAGTGTGACGGCAAGAGGAGAAGGGGACGACAGAGGACGAGATGGTTGGACAGTGTCATTGAACCTACCAACATGAATTTGACCCAACTCCGGGGGGCAGTGGAAGACAGAGGGCCTGGCATGCTCTGGTCCCTGGGGTCACGAAGAGTCGGATACAACTAAATGACTAAACTACAACAACAAGGGAAAAATCAGAAGCTGGTGTTTGTCACAGCAGACATTTATCCCAATTAAGCGTTAATTCCAGAATGAATTCAGACTTTTCCAATAATATCATCATTCATCTGGGTACTGTATTAAGGTATATCTTTTCACTGTTGCAATGATTCCAGGCAACATCAGATTGTATAATTTTACAAGTTTTATTTGTGTTCATTACTTCTGTGCTGCATACACATAAAAATACTTCCAAGTTTGAAAACATCCAAAAGTCTTACATCCATGAAAATATAGGTGGCCCCTTCATGGATTGCTGCCTTGTCGTGGCGAAGGGGCTTGAGCAACTCAGAGAAGCTATGGGCTATGCCGTGCAGGGTCACCCAAGACGGACAGGTCATAGTGGAGAGTTCCGACTAAACGCAATCCACGTGGAGTAGGAACCGTCAATTCCACTCCAGTATCTTTGCCAAGAAAACCCCATGATGAGAAACAAAAGGCTAAAAGATATGACGCTGGAAGATGGGCCCCTCAGGTCGGAAGGCGTCCAACATGCTACTGAGGAAGAGCGGAGGACAAGTACAAGTAGCTCCAGAGCTAATGAAGTGGTTGGGCGAAAGCCGAAAGGACACTCAGCTGTGGACGCGCCTGGAAGTGAAAGGAAAGTCCGATACTGCAAAGAAAAATATTGCATAGGAACCTGGAATGTAAGCTCTATGAACCTTGGGAAGCTGGAGGTGGTCAAACAGGAGATGGCAAGAATAAACATTGACATCCTGGGCATCAGTGAACTAAAATGGACAGGAATGGGTGAATTCAACTCAGATGATTATCATGTCTACTATTGTGGGCAAGAATCTTGTAGAAAGAATGGAGTAGCCCTCATAGTCAACAAAAGAGTGGGTAAAGCTGTAATGGGATACAATCTCAAAAATGATAGAATGATGTCAATACGAATCCAAGGCAGACCTTTCAGCATCACAATAATCCAAGTTTATGCACCAACCACCAGTGCTGAGGAGACTGAAATTGAACAGTTTTATGAAGATTTACAACACCTTCTAGAACTGACACCAAAGAAAGATGTTCTTCTCGTTCTAGGGGACTGGAATGCCAAAGTAGGGAGTCAAGAGATAAAAGGAACAACAGGGAAGTTTGGCCTTGGAATTCAAAACGAAGCAGGGCAAAGGCTAATATAATTTTGCCAAGAGAACAAGCTGGTCATCACAAACACTCTTTTCCAACAACACAAGAGGCGACTCTACACATGGGAATCACCAGATGGGCAATATCGAAATCAGATTGATTATATTCTCTGCAGCCAAAGATGGAGAAGCTCTGTACAGTCAGCAAAAACAAGACCTGGAGCTGATTGTGGCTCTGATCATCAGCTTCTCATAGCAAAATTCAAGCTTAAACTGAAGAGAGTAGGAAAAACCACTGGGCTACTCATGTATAATCTAAACCAAATCCCTTATGAATACACAGTTTAAGTGAAGAACAGATTTAAGGAACTCAATTTGGTGGACAGAGTGCCTGAAGAATTTTGGATAGAGGCTCGTAACATTGTACAGGAGGAAGCAACAAAAGCCATCCCAAAGAAAAGGAAATGCAAGAAAGCAAAGTGGCTGTCCAAGGAAGCCTTACAAATAGCAGAGAGGAGAAGGGAAACAAAATGCAGGGGAGATAGGGAAAGTTACAGAAAATTGAATGCAGACTTCCAAAGAATAGCAAGGAGAGACAAGAGAGCCTTCTTAAATGAACAATGCAAAGAAATAGAGGAAAATAACAGAAAAGGAAAAACCAGAGATCTGTTCAGGAAAATTGGAGATATCAGAGGAACCTTTTGTGCAAGGATGGACATGATAAAGGACAAAAATGGAAAGGACCTCACAGAAGCAGAAGACATCAAGAAGAGGTGGCAAGAATACACAGAGGAATTATATCAGAAAGATTTGGATATCCCGGACAACCCAGACAGTGTAGTTGCTGATCTAGAGCCAGACATCCTGGAGAGTAAAGTCAAGTGGGCCTTAGAAAGCCTCGCTAACCACAAGGCCAGTGGAGGTGATGACATTCCAGCAGAACTATTTAAAATCTTAAAAGATGGTGCTGTTATGGTGCTACATTCAATATGCCAGCAAGTTTGGAAAACTCAACAATGGCCAGAGGACTGGAAAAGATCAGTTTACATCCCAATCCCAAAGAAGGGAAGTGCCAAAGAATGCTCCAACTACCGCACAATTGCACTCATTTCACATGCTAGCAAGGTTATGCTCAAAATCCTACAAGGTAGGCTTCAGCAATATGTGGACCAAGCACTCCCAGAAGTACAAGCGGGATTCCGAAGGGGCAGAGGAACTCGAGACCAAATTGCTAACATGCACTGGATTATGGAGAAAGCCAGAGAGTTCCAGAAAAACATCTACTTCTGCTTCATTGATTATGCAAAATCCTTTGACTGTGTGGACCACAGCAAACTATGGCAAGTCCTTAAAGAAATGGGCGTGCCTGACCACCTTATCCATCTCCTGAGAAACCTATATGTGGGACAGGAAGCAACAGTTAGAACTGGATATGGAACAACTGATTGGTTCAAAATTGGGAAAGGAGTACGACAAGGCTATATATTGTCCCCCGGCTTATTTAATTTATATGCAGAATACATCATGCGGAAGGCTGGACTGGAGGAATCCCAAGCCAGAATTAAGATTGCCGGAAGAAATATCAACAACCTCCGATATGCAGATGATACCACTCTGATGGCAGAAAGTGAGGAGGAACTAAAGAACCTTGTAATGAAGGTGAAAGAGGAGAGTGTAAAAAATGGTCTGAAACTCAACATCAAAAAAACTAACATCGTGGCCACTGGCCCCATCACGTCCTGGCAAATAGAAGGGGAAGATATGGAGGCAGTGACAGATTTTCCTGTCCTGGGCTCCATGATCACTGCAGATCGTGACAGCAGTCATGAACTTAAAAGACGCCTGCTTCTTGGGAGGAAAGCGATGACAAACCTTGACAGCATCTTAAAAAGCAGAGATATCACCTTGCCAACAAAAGTCCAAATGGTCAAAGCTATGGTTTTTCCTGTAGTGATGTATGGAAGTGAGAGCTGGACCATAAAGAAAGCTGACCGCTGAAGAATTGATGCCTTTGAATTGTGGTGCTGGAGGAGGCTCTTGAGAGTCCCCTGGACTGCAAGGAGAACAAACCTATCCATTCTAAAGGAAATCAACCCTAAGTGCTCACTGGAAGGACAGATCCTGAAGCTGAGGCTCCAATACTTTGGCCATCTCATGAGAAGAGAGGACTTCCTGGAAAAGACCTTAATGTTGGGAAAGTGTGAAGGTAAGAGGAGAAGGGGACGACCGAGGATGAGATGGTTGGACAGTGTCACCGAAGCAACCAACATGAATCTGACCCAACTCCGGGAGGCAGTGGAAGATAGGAGGGCCTGGCGTGCTCTGGTCTATGGGGTCACGAAGAGTCGGACGTGACTAAACGACTAAATGAACAAACGACTTAAAATACATGAAATCTAAACTTAAAGTGCAGGCAAATACAGTCAGAATTTAATCCAAAACACAGGAGCATAAAAAATACAGAAAAAATTCACATTCTAAAAATGCAAGAGCTTGTAGTGTAAAAAAGGCACATTTCTACCATACATTATTTAGAATTAAAAAGCATTATACCTTAAAATAATCTTTAGCCTTTAAGAATATTACTAGTGGATACACATGAAAAAAATTATTAAATAATGTTCTCACCCAGCCAAGGAAGCTTTGTGCCAGTTTGCATCTGTGTAGAGAAATCCATGATTATAGTTCATATCTAGTGTGTATGGCATAGTGTGTTATGTTGTGATGATGTGATGATCTGAATGTTGAATCTGTGTGTATGTGTGTTATTTCCCTATATTTATAGTTCTTTCAGATGTTTTCCTTTCCATTTAGAAGCAATTCTTTCTCCAGGGACCTGGAACACCAGTGTGGGGGGAGGAAATTCTATTGTTGCTGCACCTAAGGGCTTGTAACACCAAATATGGCAAGCTGCCACAATGATGATAATGTTTGTTTTGATTATAATTTTGCAAAGTTGCACCAGAGACTTGGAAAACCAGAATATTGTAATTAGAGTGTAAGCTATGAGACCTGCAAATGCCACCTCCATGTTTACAAATTGCAACATAAACACATTTACCTGACAGGAACACTATGATACAGTGACCTTGCTCAGCTGGAGAGCTGGCTAATTGTTTTGCAATGTCTATAGAAAACTGTTTTTCAAGCCTCAATTTAAAAAAACACTTTCATTTTCAGTGCTACTTTTTCCACACACACACTCATTATTTTAACTTTCCACACAAGTGGTTCCGAATTCTGGCTTCCTATATGTTCTTGGGCTGAAGCTCCCAGAAAACTTGCCCAGCACAGCTGGTGTTGAGGCTTCCAACCACTGTTCCAGACCCAATCACTGTTCTATATCTACAAAATTTCAAATTGACAAAGTTGCAACATGGGAGCTGGTGTTCATGAAGCCCTGGATTTTGGGTGAAATTGAGTTCTGGTTACCAGGCTTTGCCTTACTTGAGGTAGATGTGGAGTAAACTACACATTGAAAGAATAATATATAATTATTATAAACTATGACTGTAAAAGAGAATAGTGGCATATTCTGCCACAATTAACCCATTTCCTCAGTACATGGTATTTTCTCAGAGCAATTAGATCTGTGCATTACATCCACGTTTACCTTCCAGTGACCAATCAAAAACTGAGCATGCACAATGCAAGATATATAGGGGAGGAAAATTAGTGCTAGGGCCACTGGATGTCATTGGGTACCAGACCAGAGTATCTACAAAATGCCTGATGAATATGTTGTTTCGTGTGATCCTGACTCATATTGCCAAATAAATAACCCCCTTTCTCTTGCATAGCCTCATTTAGATGATACTTATTCCATCTTTGTATGCTTGACACACAAGGAAGTACAGCATAAAGACAGTGGCCACATTCAGATATGGCACTGTTGTTCAACAGTTCTTTTCCTCCTCAGTTGAAACACAACTACTATTATTTGCACCCACATATCTCAGCTTGGTAGCTAAAGAGCTCGCCTAAATTTATTTGAGGTTCCAGCAGAGCCAGTGTAGGAAGGCATGATTTATGCCAATATGGAAGAGGGCCCTGCATGAACAATCCTACTAGGATTCTTGACAGGATGTATTCTTGTATATTTTTCACAGAACTGCACTCTGGAGAATATCTGGAGTAGCACAAGAGATATGAAACACACCCTTTGGCTGTGTATCTTTGTCCTTGAATTCTGTAAAAGAGTTCTCCTCTCTTTCTCTTTCACAGATTTCCTGGTGGGAAGCATCGCTCCTTAGACATTTGCTGTAATCTTCTGCACCCGTGAGGGAATTTGAGGGAATTTGCCCTTAGCAGGCTCTCTCTGCCCACCCCTCTCTCACACACAAATACACAATGGAAGACTAATGTTCCAAGGAGTCAGAGCATCTCATTAAAGGCTTATCTGGGGTGAGTGAAGGCAGCTGCTGAGTTTTACTAGCTGTCCCTCATTAGGAGTGTGAGGGTTTGTCTGAGAGAGGGAAAGACCAGAGGACTTGGGGGGGGGAGGTTTTGCATAATTTCATGGTTCTTTTAGAGAAGCCTAGACTTCACAAAGGGTAAGGTGTGAAGAGAGGTACAGATAAAAACAACTGCACACACAGAGAGAGGCAAGGGCAAGAATTAAACACAGACAGCAGAAACAGACACAGAAAACAGGAGGATATTAACTAAAACAGAAGGAAACGCTTTCTGGAGGAACAATAATATTGCTAACAGTGGCCAGAAGGGTGCCACCAGTATTTTGAACCACCCCATCAAATCACAGGCAGAGAATAACTTTGCAGTCTTACAGCACCTAATAAATAGTTCATTCATGGTAGACAGTGATGATGATTATTTATAATGGTGTCTGTCTCTAAGCATTGTAAACACATTTCCCTCCCCCTGTGACAGCAGTGGGAAGATCCTGCCTGCAGAGCTACCTGTTTCTCAAAAGATACAGAAGTAAAGACAGACTGGGAAACATATATATTATCTTTAACTGAGATATAAGCATTGGTTGTTGAAGCAAGTTTGTGCTAACTCTAAAAGAAAACAAGCCTTCCGGTATTGCTTACCGAGCCCATCTAATTAATTAAAATTAGCAATCTTTTTTTAACATTTAAAAAGCCTTTCTCATAGTTTATGCTATAGATTTTTTTTTTGTTCTCTAGCTTTATACTTGCTTGTAGGAATCAGTTATTCTGAAATAAAAAAAACTCAAACAGATTTCAGCATTTGACAGGTTGATGTTGTTCATACTATCCTTGAAATGACTTTCAAGAGAGGCGCTACCTTCACATGAAAAATGCAGTCATGTGAACAAGAACAAGATCCGTGTTTGGTACTATTGGGCGGGGGGTTCTTAATGCAGCTCTGTGAAGCTTTCAGCTTATTTGTCTAGTGCAACTCCCCACAACCTATCATCCTTCAGACATGTTGGCCAATTTCTGTACTGATGTGGGATGATGGAGACCAGAGATTATCAGACTTCCTCCCCCTCTTCTTTTTCCTTGGTCTATCATTGTGTTTTAAGTTTGCATCATGAGGATCTGAAATATGTACCCTTGGTCAACAAGCAGACAAAGGTATAACAGGGCTAATTGTTATGGATGGTTTAAAGAGGACATAGAATCAGGAAGTTAGACAAGAACTTTATTGTTTTTCTTTTAAAAAAACACCACAGCACAACAAATGGGACATTCCTCACTCCGCCGAGATACATTAGTGCCACCTAGTGACCAAACTATGACCAAAGGACATTATTTACCCATACATCAAAGATTAATAGATGTCTCTGACCTTGCTCTTTCCAAAAACCCCAGCAATGGTCATGCACTGGCCGGTCCAGATGACTCTCCCCATCCCATCCAGAGTTGTAATGATGGTGGCGCAACTGGGGCTTTGATCCACAATGCTATAATTTATAAAGCAAATATTTGTTGCTAGAAGGACAGAACATGACCATTGTATTTGTTGCTGCACGGCAACAAACTATCTCTCCCAAGTCCATATATTGCATCCAGCCTGTTCTTCCATATATATATATGTACAGATAGCTCAGTGGTTTAGGTATCTGACTGTGGAGCCAGAGGTTAGGAGTTCAATTCCCTACTTGCCTGCTACAAGGAGAGCCAGCCTTTGTGGTTTGGGGCAAGCTGCACAGCCCCAGGGTGCCTTCAGAAGAAGGTGATGGTAAACCACCTCTGAGTATTTTCTACCGGGAAAAACCCTGAAAGGGTTGCCATTAGTCAGAATTGACTTGATGGTATATGATTGTTAATTTTTTATAGATATATAATGCATATGTGTTGTCAAGTCAGAACTGACTTATAATGAGCCTAATAGGACATATATCATAAAGTATAACCTGAAGATGCTAAAGAGTAATTTTTTTTCAAGAAGATGCCTAACTTTTGATATGGAATCTGCTCTGATTAACTACCTGAAAGATGATTTTAAAGTACACTGTTGTCTGCACCCATGAAAACAGGTGGTAACATTGTGAGAAAGCACAAACAAATGATAAGATGGGTTGACTGAGGCTCTACAACAGCTGTGGCAGACCACCCATTTCAAGTGCATCCAATTGGCTTAAGTACAAAATAGATAGGCAAGAGTCCTTGGTGTCAGTGATTGTTCACACAATTGCACTTTCCGCTTGTCCGAGAAACCTGCTAATTTGTCAAAATACCAACTCCTCTTCGGGCAAAATCCTGTTGCTTGGCATAGTAAATTCCACTAGAGTAGATCCATTTAATCAATGGGTATTTGGTGAGTCAAATCCTGCACGTTCTATTTATTCAAGTGGACCTAGCCTAACTGTGACTTACTCTGCTAAAGTAAGTCACCATTACCGTAGTCACATTTCAGTCAACAGAACCTAAGAAGTAGGCAATTTACAACAGGATTTTGGCCACTATCTGCTTTAAGGAAATACTGGCCTGCTGCCTCCATAGTCACTCTCCTCACATAAGTAATGTTTGGAACAGGAGAGCCTCCCAGACAAGGAGAAGCTTTTCATGGAATCAGGAATCCTGACTTTTTTCAGGGTCCTTGATTGCACAGAGAGCCTCCCCATTTCAGCTCAGAATGTTACTTTACAAAGAGAGAACAATGACAGTGTGTGTGCATTCCTCTCCTTGTGTGTTAACTTCAGGAGAAAGTAGAACTCCTGAAGCCATTTCCCAAAAGCAAACACCATGAATTACAATTCAATTCTTTGTATATTTTAGTACAACGGTGCTTAATGTAACACTTGGGTAGAACAGAGAAGGAAAGTGTAGCTAAGAACTCACATGCTGTGAGTTAATGAGTTTCCTGGTTGTATTCGGAACCTATGTCCACATGAGCAGCTGCATGTATGTAGGCTCTCCTTCACAGATATTGAATCACTGTGTGGAAGAAAATATATGAGCAGGACTATAGAGGCTCTCTCGTGCGGCAAACTTAACAGGTAAAGTTTTTGGAAAAGAAGAAGTTTTGGTTGAAGAATTGTGGTTCTATGATCTCCAAGTTCTGTATCCTAGACCCATAATATTTGGCTATATTGTTAAAGTAATTGTTATTATTTTGTACCATCAGTGACTTACAACACCCTTCCCATGGTTTTCAAGTACTGAAGTATTTAGATATGCTTTATCATTCTCTCTTTCTGGTGGCACTCTGGGACAATCCAGGTTGCCCAAGGTCACACAGGCTGGCTCTTCTGGCAGGCATGCTGAAAAATCAAACTCCAAATCTCTGGCTCCACGGGCCAGTTTGCTAATCCCTGAGTTTAAATACTTCAATTATGGGGGTGGGGGG